>NW_023601653.1:66479970-66858179 GCF_014898055.3 Talpa occidentalis
GACTTTACTTTTTTTAAAAGATTTATTTATTTATTTTATACAAAACCAGGTTATGGGCCAGATGCACGGGAGGGTGAGAGGATTCACCAGAGACAGAGCAGGGAACAGAACAGGCAGACTGACTAAACACACTGCTGAGGGGAGCAGCGGGTGCGACAGGAGAGGTTCTGCTGCGCCCTGTGGGACCCTTGCTGGCTGGCTGGGATTGAACTGGCGCTACAGAGGCTGCAGACAGCTTCACAGAGCTGCGCTCAACCACCTGCGCCACCAGGAGAGCCTTCTAATGACTTTACTTTAACTTGTTAAATCTTTAGTTCTGAACTATTAATTTTTTGTTCCCTTGTCTTAGTAGTTGATTTTGTTTGACCTTTCCAAGATTCAGCTTTTGGTTATTTGGGGTGTGTGTGTGTGTGTGTGTGTGTGTGTGTTTTGTGTATGTATGTGAATACAGGCATGCATGTATAAATACATATGTATTAGGTAAACATATTTATTTTAAATTAATAAATGAAGACTTAACAGACTTTACACAAAAAAGTTTATTTAAATGATCAGCACCATCAATCAATAAGAAATATTGATATAAGGTATAATTATATCAAATGCCCTCCTTCTCTAAGAGTTACCCTATTAGCATAAAGCAAGGCAAAATGATGCTTAGAGATGAGCATAGGGGAAAGAGAAGATTGGAGAGGAGGAGAAAGCAAAGCAGGGGAGGAGAGAGAAAATCCCTTCATGGTTATGTACCATTTAGCATTCCCTTTTGCAATGTGTGAAAATGTGAATTTCTCCTTACATTTCATCAAGCAAAAATAGAGGCAAATATTACCATCTTTTTAGGATCTTGCTATTATAGCACAACAGAATTGTTCCAATTTAGATCACAGTAGAGAGGGGAATACATAACCAATAACATCTCGTACTCTCCCCTGTCCATTCAATCCACCCAGTGGGAATTGGTGAAGAGGGAACTGAGACCCCAGTGTAGCTCCTACCCTTTCCTGACATGAGAAGGAGAAACCACCCTGTTTCCTCCTAGGGGACAGTGAAGCCTATAGAACCTGGTCAGCTTTCCCAGGAGGGGTGCTGGCCTCTTGAATGGCACTCTCCATTGCTGGGTTCAAACTGTCCATTAATTGATGATTCTCCTCCTCCTTCTCCCTTTGATGCTATCTGGATGAGAGGAATGCAGCTTCATCCATCTTTGTGCCCTCAAACAGGCCTTGGTCTTTCCTAAACCTAGTTTATAGAAGGCAGTCAGTATTTGCCCAAGTAGAATTTCGGTTGAAGTAGAAGATTGGACTCCTCGGGCCTCCCTGGTGGCAAAGCAGTTGAGTGCTGGGCTGAGAGGCTGCCCGCAGCCTCTGCAGTGCTGGTTTGATCCCCGGCCACCAGGCGAGGGTCCCACATAGAGCTCAGACCTCTCCTGCCGTGCCCGCTGCTCCTCAGCAGTGGACTTCGTTGGTCTTCCTGTTCTGTTCCCCGCTCTGCCTCTGGTCAATTCTCTCACCCTCCTGCGCTTCTGACTGTACCCAGGGCTTGTATAAAAAATAAATAAATCTTTAAAAAGAAAAAAAAGATTGGACTCCTCTTGATTGAACATAATTTATAGAGAAAATGCTGAGCACACTCCTGATAAGCCTCCCGGGGGGGAGGGGTGGAAATTAAGGTGAAGATTGAAACTGAGCCCATATACAGTACCTTCCATAAAACCAAAATCATCTTCCATGCACTGGACTCTATGATATTACTCATACCAAGATTGAAAGAAAAATATGAGGAAGAACAGTCTGAGCTAGTGGCTAAACTGATGTCTAGATCAGCACAGAAAGAACTTTACTGATGCAAAGCAAGTTCCTCTAAACAGAGAGAAAATCCCACTGCATGTTCCACAACTGCAATGTGCTTACAGTGACCAACACACGGAAGGGTCTTTGGAGCTGATCAAACACAGTATGATGGCCTTACTGTTGGGCACCAAGTTGTTTCTTCATTCCACAAGAGAAAAGAGGGTGGCCTAGATATGAATCCTCACTCTCATATTTACAAACTCAGAATGATACCCAAAGTAGAGAGAGTGATAAATTTTCAAAGGGTTTATTTGCAATGGGAAGAGGAAAGAGAGAGACAGAGAGACAAATTGCTGAACACTTACTATAAGCAACACTGTTTGATATGAGGCGGCAGGGTTCAAGTTGAACTTGGAAAGGCAAGAGCTAGAGCACCATTTGTTCAAGTTTGGAGTTAAGCATGGTTATTAAACTCTGCCCATAGTTCTCAATGGACCAGATCAGGAAATATATTGATGGAATGCTGGGAATTGTAATCCTAAACTTCTGCAATCTCATTGCCTGGAGAAGAGGGTGGAGTTTGTAAAAAATATCAGAAGTTGTAGTTCATGCAGGACATCATTCACAGGGTATTTGTCCTTTCAGTTTTTCTAACACATTGGTGAAATAGTTAACTGCACGATTCCATGAAACTAATAGAACACCTAGCTAGCTAAATGCAAGAGGCCTTACACCAAGACCCATAATAGAAAATTGTCAAAATGTAAGTATGTTAATATACAGATATAAGAAAGAACTGATTTGAGAAACATGAGCAGAAAATGGAACTTTCCAATTTAGTATTCCATACAAAAACTAAAATGATGTTGACATATAGTGTTTGCAGAAAGTGTTTATTTTATTTAAATTTCTGCAGTGAAAATGTACAAAAATACATACATAATATGTATCAAATTCAATGTTAAACACGTATTTATCAAAATTTTCATTACAATCTTTATTTTGATGTTTTATCATTTTAGGTAGGTGCACAAATTCATCAATTTTAAAAATATTTTTGAAATATTTTCAAATCACATGATCAGACACAATTTGAAATATTTTCCATATTCTAGAAGCAGACAATTGTAATAATATGAGAGGTAAAGCTACCATTCTTGGGGGACCTCCATTTCCCACTCCTTCTGCTCACTTCTACCTAAATCAGTTGTCGTTTACAGATATAATGGTTTTTCTCTGTGCAGCGATCTTTAAAAGTAGTGCCACTTGGCCTGTATGCTATGCAATACCTTGGTTCTGCAGTTTGAGATATTAACAACCTGCAATTAAAAAGAAAAATGTTAACATTTGGAAAAGAAATGAGAATTTGGGGGGATGTCGTTTTTATTAAATGACAGAACTTTTCAAAGCATATGGATGATGCAATACATATTGAGTTGATATGTGGTTTTTATTCAATAGTGACAATTTTCATGATTTCAGAGTAAACTATGAAACCTAGGTTATTGTCTCAATAGCTAATAACACAAAGACTGATTATTTTGTCTTTGTTTTAGTGGATTTGATATATGATATACTTTTCTTCAATTTTGCATATATTATATTAACTAAACTAGTCTAGGAAAAGAAGTTAGGGCATACAATTTGATTGATGCTCAAAATTCCATGTTTATGAAAATGAGATTTTAAAAAACTAAAAATATACAGAAAAGTGCCTCCCTGGTGGCGCAAGGGGTTAAGCACAGCACTATGAAGTAATCTCAGCCTCTGCAGCAAGTTCCATCCCCAGTGGCAAGGGAGGAACCCACATGGTGCAGCAGACCTCTCCTGTCTCACCTGCAGCTCCCCTCAGCAGTGTATTTCAGTCAGTCTGTCTGTTCTGTTCCCACATCTGTCTCTGATGAATCCTCTCACCACCCCGTACCTCTGGCCTGTACTCCAGCTCTTGTATGCATAAAAAATAAATCTTTAAGAAAATAAAAAAATTCAGAAAATAATAACTGAAAATTTGTAATAGGAAGCTGAGAATATTGGATCCAGCAAAATAAAGAAAATCATGGCTATAATGTTTCCTCTGGACAGTCTCTGAGAATGTCACATCTGCACACACACATACACCCATTAAAGAAAAAAAATACCCAGTGTCACAAGCTCTACTATGGTCACAATTACACAAACGTCATGTCACTTGAGCATAACTTATATTTTCAGATGCAGCTAAGATTGTTATTCTGTTGAACCTAGTTTTTCCGCATGCGCATAGACTGGGAAGAATATCTTGGCTACATCAGTGGTGAGATAAGCATAAACTGATAAAGAACAGAGAATCTCAGGCCTCCCCGGTGGCGCAGCGGTTGAGCGCTGGGTTGCAAAGCTGCCCTCAGCCTCTGCAGCGCCGGTTCGATTCCTGGCTGCCAGTGAGGGTCCCACATGGCGCACAGACCTCTCCTCCCGCGCCCGCTGCTCCCCTCAGCAGTGCACTTCGTTCGTCAGTCTGCTTGCTCTGCTCCCCACTCTGTCTCTGGTGAATTCTCTCACCCACCCGTGCTTCTGATTGTACCCAGTGCTTGTATAAATAAATAAAAAAATCTTTAAAAACAAACAAACAAATAAAAAACAGAGAATCTCTAGACTGGCAGCAACTTACAGATCCGGGGAGATTTTAGAGCCATCCTCCCATACCCAGTTATAGTGCTCTTCACTGTAGGTGACTCCAATCCAGTAAAAGTTTCCACTGAACTTCATAAAGTTCTGCTTAGAAACAGAAAAAAACAAACTGACCTAATTAAATCTACTCTGGGGTAACATATTTTTTTAAAAGTAAGTGTCCAGCATCAGATTTAGCCTTTCAATCACACAAACTGAAAGCATTAATGTTTGGTTTAGGAGGTAGTCACAAGTCTTATATAGCCTCATATACTAGCCCCATCTGCTTATGGAAAAAAATATCATAAAATCCCACATTAGACAGAATAAAAATCATTACAAATGGAGTTTAGCATTTTCAAAAAACACTTTCTTCATAAGGAGAACATTCAAATTTGATTCTGTATCAGTGTCTTGGGAATAAATTTTGTGATTATAATTTTCTCAACCTATGTTCAGCATAGATACTGCATGGGATGAGAAAAAGGTTTCACTTTTTCTTAAGAATTAGATATGTTTTTGATCATATATTTCATATTCATTCCACATCCCAAAATGATGCCAAAATATTCAGAATTACAAAATAAATTATCAAAGATCAAAATTATAAATATTTAGTTGTGTTCTTAAATAAAATTAACCTATAATATCTTTAAATTTTCTCTAAAATAGTTTTTGTATTTTACTTGACATTTGCCTTGAAGTCTCATCTAACAACACAAATCATTGACAAATTTCATAGAGATTTTATAACAGTTGTTTCAAGTTGTAGAATATTAGTAAATCATCAGTTAAAAAAATAAATATCCAATACTATCTGATTAAAGTTTTGAATCAAATTATTCAGTTCATTGAGATGGTGCATTTTCCCAGACCAAAAAACATATAAGGCCAGAATTAAATACATGCCAATTCATCTCTGTTGTGCATGCGAAGCAGAGTAGAATTATGATAATCACAGAAATCTCTACTTTCTTCCCAAGTTTTCAATTCACGGGAAATAAAGTAACAGGTGCACTTATAGCCAATCCATCTTTCTTGGCAAGAACTGTATCCAGAGTCTAAAAGAAAAATAACACATAGCCGTTGAGAGTGGAGATCATATTTCAGTGCTCTTTACTCGTTGAAAAATTATTTGTAATCTATTCATTTTTTCCACAAAATTTTTGAAAATCTGAGTATAAAGTTGAAATATTCTAGATACAGCTAAACATTTTTTCTGTTGAACGTGTTCTTTTTTCTGTACTCTGGAGTAAATAGATCTAAGAATAAATTAGATCCTAGAGATCTTTAAAGGAACAAAGTGTTGTAGCATATTTCCTGGAAAATAAAGAATTTTGTATGTCAGAAGAATTCTGATATGTGTGCTGGGTATTTTATTTTATAAAGGAAGATACCAAAAACAATTAGTTTGAAGTCTCATGTTACAGTTTACACTGTAGTGTCTGAATATTTACCATCCTCAGTGACAAAAGTCATGACACATGGTAGGGACTCAAATTGTAGCCAAATGAGTGGTGCTAACGTGACTACAATGAGGGGATCAGTGGGATATGAAATTAGAAGATGAATCAAAGGGTATAAACTTCCAGTTAGAACATGAATAAATTATAAGTATCTAATTTGCAGCATTGTGAAAGCAGGTAATATTAGTCTAATATATACTTATAATTTGCAATAAAGAGTAGATCTTAATTTTTTCAACACAAAAAGAAATGGTAATTATGGGATATAATAGAGGTGTTAGCTGATAATATGGTATCATCATATCACAATGTTTATCAAATTAACAATTTGTGAGCCTAAATATACACGATGTTTTATGCCAATCTTATTCCAACGAGCAGGAAAAAATGGAAGGGCAAAAACATAAACATGAAATGAGATATGGTCACAGAAAATGCTAAAACATGGAAAACATTTGGATAAAATACTTCAAAAGTGAATTTTGAGCTGGCTTTTCAGTGGATAAATAAAGAGTTTAAGACATGAGGCACTGAATTCTGAGTCACAGAAGATAAACAAGGTAAAGAGATAGAAATTAATAGTTTATGAGCAAACTGCAAATTAATTAGGATTAGCTGGGAGAAGTACTGCAACTTAGTTTTGATTTTTTTACTTAAATGTGAACAATTATGCAGGAAAAATTAGGTCATTACAGGCTAGTGTTAATTTTACATTTTAATATCAATATATAAATAATGTATTCAATGTAATATTATTCTTATATTGGAGAACAATGAAATGATACTATCTTACAGTTCGTAGGTCAACTTGCATAACTAGATTAGAATATTCCTTAATGAGTTTGTGTGAGCAAAACAGGAAATTATCTATTTCATCCTCTACCAATCCCAAGGTTTACAAATTATGGAACCTACCTTCCTGGAATTCAATGGTGGTTCCTGGAGAAACTGTTGGCTCACTACTTGGTAGATCAAAATCTATAAAAATGATTAGAAACTTTTAGATACAAGTTTGCAAATATTAAAATATTGTATATTCATGAATAAAACACTTATTATTAAATCTTCTCATCAAAGTTTTGAATTTTTTATAGATTTGTCAAGCAAAACTTACAGTTTTTCAACACAATTCCCAAAGCAGCCATCAACAAAAAGCACATTACTCCTAAGATCCCAGAAATCCACCTCCACAGAGTGGTCTGAAAAGCTGTAGGAAAAGGGAGGTAGAGTGATGACTTCTAGGAAAAATACATAGGTTCTTAAAAGCAAGAACTAGAAGGAGGAAATCCAAAACATTTTTTGGCTTGCTAATATAATCACTTTGCCAGCGAAACATTTGAAAATGAAGACAAATCATTGAAAGCTCCAAGTAATGCTAAAATGCATTCCTCTGTGAATTATCCTTATTTTTTCCCTTTCCTGAGATCCATCTTAGTATAATGTGGATTAACCAGATCTTTCCTTCCTTCTTTCTTTCTTTCTTTCTATTTTGGCATAGAAATATGGAGATCTGGAATAAGAGAAGATCAACATACACTAAGTTTTGGTTTGGTCTTCACAGCAGAGAGTAATTTTTATTTTCTCAAGAAATATCACAAGAGGAATGATTCCCAGTATGAAGCAGAGAAAAGTTAGCATTCATTAATAATACGGTTTATTCAAGATATCAAAGCTAGTAGGTATCAGATTCAGAAGTAAAATGAGTTTGTTGGGTCCTATAGTCTTTCATGTAACATGTCATCAGTGTTAAAACAATACTTGCTGAAAGTATGCCCTTCTTAAATTGTAATAAAGTTCCTGTTCTGATAAATGTCAGGCTGCTCATAGTTCTGAAGATATTGAATGGGGAAGAAAAGGCATAGGATGCCCTGGATCTGATATGATGAGAGGCTCCCCAACAGTTTAAAGAGTGACGCCAGGGTGACCTGCATTTGTTTTACATATTTTGAATGGTGATACATAAGCAACCATTGGTTAAAAGACACTAAATTTTCCCCATCCCAAAATTACTTTCCTATAAGCATTTCCCCTCAAACAATTGAACATTAGAAAATTCTGCATTAACATCAGCACCCTCCTTAAGATTGTTGTCATTAACAGTCTAATGTGTCAAACTGTTCATCTGAGTGCCTTTGGATGTCAAAACAAAATGGTAAATTTGTATAAACTTGTAAGCATTAGGCATTAATATCTGGCATTTTCTATTTATCTCTCTGCTCAAACTGTGTTGCTCATAATTGAACCATGTAAATCAATCCTCTAAGTATTTATTGCTATCCCTGTCAGAAACCATCCTTTTACCTTTAGAGAAGCTTCACAAAATAATTTCTGTTTTACGGAATAGAGAATCATAGAAATAAAATTCAGAGGAAAATAATGGCATATATGAAACCTAAAGATATCATGCGTTTCCCATCCCTGCCCTGAAATTAGCAATATCCATGACATACATTTTCTGGGTGCTTTTATTATTTAATTGAGTGGCTTGGGCTGCACTTACCTGCCATGAGGAAGGAAGCTCCAGCTCAGTGCAGGGAAGCCGCCCTTGTTCCAGAAGATCCAGGCCAGATCATGGAATTAGCTGGAGGCCTACGAATCAGAAAGCTGGGTAAGAAAAATGTTAAAGAAAAAGAGAAATTCTCCACGTACACAGTGTTCTTGAATCACCTCTCTATTGGTGAGAATGGATGGACAGTGTAAACCAGAAGCAGCAAAATCATGAGCTTCTAATTTGTTCCGGACCACAATACAGGAAATTCTCACTTTACCTGCGCAGCGCCTCCTTTTGTCTGTAATAAAAGGTCAGAGTGAGAATATATTTTTTTAATGTTTTAGCATCAAATCTTTTTAAAAAAATAATTTAAAACTATTTAAAAATAGAGGGAACATGGGTAAACTAAGTATATGTACTTAGTATAAAGTTCCACAAATAAGAAACATTATTCAATTGTGCTGAATACTAATTAAAACACTTAGCGTATATTAGCTCATTTATTTCTGAGACTGACATAAGAAGAAGACACATAATTGTTCTCATTTTACCAGTGAGAAACTAAGTATGATAGGACTCACTAATTTTTTGAAAAAACTTACATTTGAAACCAAGCAGTGTTTCTCCACAGACATCTTCAATATACTTTTAAAATCAGAACATCTCTCTGACTCCGTTTATTGTGTGGATTTTCATTTTCTTTACAAAAAATGTGTGCTATTTCCATGTGTACTTCTGTGCTCTGTTCTCTACTTTCTTAATTCAGCTAGAGAATGCAGGGATCAAAAAGGTAGGAGAGTGATCTCCCATTACTGTTCCTTGCACACACACACACACAAGTGCTCTAAATTATTTCAGTTCATCTGAAGCCATACAAGGCAACTCATTTAAATTTTGAAATCTCATAGCTAGGACAAATTAATACAAATGCTCAAATGTTCTTATTTTCCTCATTCCTGTCAGAATCCTCTGAGAATCTTCTTCATCTTGTGGAAATTAAGACTGGACACAAATTACAATGGCCAGTGGGTTAGACACACAGATACACTGAAATCAGTCCAACCCTACTTTAGGTACTGGTTGTAATTCGTTTTACTGAAAACAAAATGGATAATCAACATTATCTCAAGGGAATTTTGAGACACTAGGAGGATGAACATTGGAAAATTGTGGACTTCTTTCATAAATTTTTGCTGTTATTTGTTTTCTTTTTTTTTTAGGCAGGTTTTATGAGTAAGTCTATCACTGAGCTACATATTTAGGTTCACTTTGAAGAACAGTGAAACTGAGAGTGAATTTCTTATGTACCAAGAGTAATCAGTTAGGAAACATTTACAAATGTGAATGACAAATCTTCTAGTCCAGAATCAGCAAGAAGTAGTTTTTAAGATGAGCAATGTCTCTAGTAAGCTTTGTTTGAAAACATTTATTATTTCAATCATTCTGAATTTACCACCACTCATGTGGAATGAAACATTTTGTTAAAGAATATAACATATTGTGACTTTAGTGAAAGGAGCAATATACTAGTTGAGACATAACAAAGAAAGAAAATGAGACCAGCTTGTGTTAGCAACAAGGAATAAATACACTGTCTTTTGGCAACTTCTGCTTTTACTTTCACTTTTATTTGGAAATGAATATAGATTGACAGAAAATAGCAATAGTAATAGCGTACAGAAAGCTCATTTGCACAGTTTACTCAAATGTCTCCAATAGTAATATTCTACATAAGTACATTGTTAAAAACAGGACATTGACATCGGTACAATCAGATTTTACCGGTTTTACATGCATTTATTTGAGTGTCTGTGTGTGTACAGGTAAACAAATTTTATCACATATGTAAACACATGTAACCATTTCTCATAATGCTTGCTTTTATATTCTAGAAAATATATCCACCAATTATTTTGTTACTATGATTACGGTAGTTTAAGAAAAAGCAAGGTAAATGATAAAATTCCTTCCTTTGCTTACCAGTTTTGTTTTTTGAGTTGGCTCAAAAAACAGAATTTTAACATCATTGAGCCCACATTACAGCCTATACTGTGTTAAATGTGTATGTTTCAAAATCCCAGTGAACAATTTTGGCTTCTACAATTTTACTGTAGAAATTCATAATACACCAGAAAGTCTGTTATGGACAATACTTTGTTTAATGTGAAGATCACACAAATACACAAGCTCTAGGAATTCACTTATATTTTGCCTAACTCTGCATACCCTTTTCCTAGGGTTAAAGCACCTGACATTATTTTCAATCAAATAGTCAGCTTCTAATGGTTCTTCATTTTCACTGAGAACTCACCAGATTGCTCCTTATAGGTCTTATCCTACCATTTTCCAGGGAGTAAAGACAATCACTTTGCAGCTTCAATCAAATGAAGAAATAGTTGCCATTGGATGACCTGCTGATTTTCAGTTATTTGTTTTTAAGATTTATTTATTTATGATTACAAGAAATAGTGTACAGGCCAGAGGTGTGGGAGGTGAGAGGAGTCACCAGAGACAGAGTGGGTAACAGAACAGGCAGAATGACTGAAATACACTGCCAAGGGGAGCAGCAGGTGAGTCAGGAGATGTCTGCTGTCTATGTGGTTTATCTCCCTGGCCGGGGATCGAACTTGCACCTCAGAGGCTGCGGACAGCTTCTCTGTGCTGTGCTCAAGCCCTTTGCGCCACAAGGGAGGCCCCTTTAGTTATTCTTTAATACTTTGTTTATATTTGATCACTGATATGTTATCCAATACTTTTAAATTATATATTTGGAATTAAGTTACTACATTTATCTTTTAGCAGATTTCTTATCGTTTTGCAGTTACAATTTTATGGACAGTTACAAAATTAATCAGGGATATTGAACAGAGAGATATGACACAGAAAATTTCCCTCTTTTTGCATTAAGTTAAAAGCATCAAGGCAACTACTTTTCATCAAGAGAGATAAATTTTAAAGCCAAAGAAACAATTCTGCTTCAAATTCAGGAATACCTCATTCAGACTTCCATGAAAGAAACAAAATAATGTGACAACTATGCATTTGTAAATCTTTCTTTGCTGTTGACTCTACCTGTAGCTACTTTATAAAATGAGACATCTGCACAGAAAGAGAAGCATCCAAATAATGGTGACCAACTTGTTAACATCCATTTTGGAAAAAATTTGGCATTGTCCATGTGTATGGTAGAGAAACACGAAAGCATAATTTACTTCAAAATATCTTAATGTTAGCTCTTACTGCACATCTCTTCTCACTAACAAGCCTGGACTGAAGCAAGACCCTCATGTCGAAGTTGCGAAGAGTTTGTTGGCTGTGCTGTGGCTTCTCAACCCCTTGTAGTTGGAAACAGTCTGTGGTGAGTGTTGCGGGCCGTTGGGTTCTCACTCTGCACTAAGACACCTAAGTTGATAATTGGTCACTTTTTGATGTCTAAAGCTCAGGATTTTAGCTAAGTAGCACTGAATTGACACTGAGCCTTTTTGTTGAACATAAGGCAAAAACATTACATTTTAAAGCTCTGTGGTCAGTGCCTGTTGCTACAAAAGGAAAGTAAAAGTTCTCCTCAAGAATTGTAAGATGCATAGGTACCACAACAGGATACTACACAAATCAGTAAAAATATGTCAGTTAGAACTCACCTCTAACTTTTGTACTGAACTCTCATTTAGTGAGGGGCAATCAATTTATATATTCCTAAGCTGTCAGATAGATAGGTAGGCAGATAATGATGATGATAGATAGATAGACAGATAGGAAGGTAGGATTTAAAATATAATTTTTAAACAATTTTTACATTTAGTAAAAGGAATCCAATCTTTAATACTACTTTTTCAGGCATCTCTAAATCTGATATGTTAAAAACTAAAGCAAACAAAAACTGAAGTCACACTTGAACACTTTTTCTCTTACACACTGGATCTAATATATCATTATATCTGATTTGTATAAAGTTTGGAATATATGCATATTTACAGGTGTGCACATGCATCTCATCACCTCTATTACTTTGAGGACCACAACTTTGAAGACTTGTAAAATCTTGATTTTTCTGAAACACTTAAATTTTTAAATCCCTTATTTTCTTTTGATTATTTTATATGTTACTGATATGGTGTTTATTATATCTTTACTGTGAGATATTATTAATTAATTTTTTAAAAATGCATGAATATCAATATGTAATGACTGATTTTTAGCAAAATAAATATTTCACATAGTTGAAGTCATCATCATGGGAAATCTTAGATGTTCTCTTTCTTTTCATTCTCATGTATTTATCTGATCTAACTAGATTGTCTTCTTACAGATACAGTAGCCATCAATTTGGCAATCTTCAGCATTGATCCGGCCATTTTTTATATGTATGCATTTATTAACATCAGGTTTCTGTCCAAGAATTGGAAGCCTAGAAGAGAAATAATTTCCATTATATGTTGAATCTGCATTATATAAAATTTATATTATTAACAACCATAATATTTTGAAAAAGTTATTAATAAATAACAGAAAAAAAAACACTTTCCTAGTTCTTCACAATGCAAATAAATATTTTGTGTCTTCCAAAATCTAATCTTAATTCTGATTATAATCTCTACAACCTCAAACAATTTCAGAGTGTCTTCCATTTTCACTGAGGTTACCATATAGTCTTTATACATTAGTGTTTTGATAAACACAAAACATATTCTATTGCTTATATAGTGTAGCAAACTTATTAATCATCAGTAACAATTGATTCTCTTCTGTAAAAGTTTAGCTTATTCCTTCAAGTATAAAGATCCTCATATTAGTTAATGTAGACAATTATTTCAAATGAGCAAATATATACCGGATGGAAAAAGCAATTGAGGAAGTCTCATGAAAAATGTACTCTAATTCCTAAAGAAGGGCATGTGATAACGACATGAAAGTGTAGCATTCGAAATGAAGATGCAGGGCCTCCTGGTGGCGCAAGGGGCTAAGCACAGCACTTTGAAGCAATCCGCAAGCCTCTAAAGCACGAGTTCCATCCCAAGTTCAATCGCAGGCTGGCCAGGGAGCAACCCACACGGCATAGCAGACATCTCCTGACTCGCCCGCTGCTCCCCTCAGCAGTGTATTTCGTCAGTCTGCCTGTTCAGTTTCCCATTCTGTCTCTGGTGAATCCTCTCACCCCCCTGCACTTCTGGGCTGTACCCCAGTTCTTGTATGCATAAATAAATAAATCTTAAAAAAGAAAGAAATGAAGATGCAGCCACTTAGGATTATAGATATATCTGAAGTATTAATTTAAACACAGAGCTGAATTGAAAAATCATATCCTTTAATTGTGGGAATACTGTAAGGTAATTTACATAATATTGACAAGATTCCATAGGAGAAATCATATATTTTAATTAGATTTTTATATTTGAAGATTTATTTGATATTTATTGTTAAGATTCAGAGAAGAAGGGACAAATGTGAGCTACTATCTTCATGGAGTTTATGTAACAGACACCTTCTACATGCTGCAATTTATCATTAAGGTAAGTTTTGCAAATACCCTATTAAGTAGGTCCTCTTAGTCACCTTTTATTTTTATAAATGATGGTGAATTCGAGGGCAAGTTAGGGAGAATTAGGCAGTCTCAAGGACATTGCAGGAGGGGACATCTATGAAGAGTTTAGGAAGGCTTCAGAGATATGGACAACTAGAGGAATGTAACTAATTCCACTGGGAATAATAAGAATCCCAGGACCAAGGACAACATTGTTAACGCTGGCCTTGGTTTCCCTCAGGTGATAAAGGGAAGTGGAGTTTGGGGAAACGGAGAATGGTTTAATTTATGGACAAATTAGAAGGGCAGCAGACTCATGTCTGAAAGACCACCGTCCTGCCCTTTGTCAGAGTGCAGGGATATTTATTCAAGGGGGGGATGAGAAGGGGTCAGCACTGAGACCAGTAAGCACCAGTCTGTTTTTCTTCAATAGCTGATGTTTGACTTTCTCTTTCCTAGAATGCAGGGGTGCTATTTTGGGAGACTACAAACCTGTTAGATAAGGAATGTAAAGATCCCCCGCTCAGTAGCAGATTAAGTGAGACAGCTGAAAACTAACCAATCACAAAGACACTGGTGGAGCTTTAGAATAATGAGGGAAAGAAGGTCTATATTCCCTGAGAGAAGACTCCACTTTGGCTTCCTTGCCCCTCCCAGGCCTGGTTCCCTGGCCTGGGAGTCCCACTTTATTTCTGTTCTTTTTCTCCTCAATAAACTTTTTCTTTCTCAAAACAAATCTGCCTCTTCTCGCTTGCTTGCCTGAGCATCTGCGAAGTTCCTGCTGCGGCTTCGTGAGACACCAACCCTTGGGGGTCTAGTGGCCGGGGCTCAGCACTGCCCTGCAGCCTGGGATCCCTTCCTGGCTGGGAGACTAGGCCTGACAATTCCAGTATCAATGGGAAAGAAACTAAAATACAACTTGTTTGAATGCTAACATCACCCAAATGGCAGAGACAATGAAGCCAGTGTACGTTAATTTAGCCCTTGAGCTATTATAGTGCAACCCTGATATAAAACGGAGCCACCAGTTTCTTGTCCCAAGAAGCCGTAAAAAGGAATTCGTAGACTTTTTAGATAAGTAAGCAGAGAGAAGCAAACTTTATTCAAGAAAGTAAGAAAAAGTTTATTTAGAAGAAAAAGAACAAAAGCTAGGACTCCAAGGCAGTGATGCCAAGGAGGAGAAAAAGAAGCAGTTATGGGCCAGTGTCTAGGGAATATTTAAGCCTTTTTTCTCTATTCTAAAAATCTCATCATCCTATTTTGTGATTGGCTCTTTCTCCTAGTGATTATACGCCTCCAAACAGATAAGCCTCTTTTCCCAGCTCTTATCTTAGAATTTCTCTTTTTTACCTCCTCTTTCCAAGGTCTCTTAAAATTTACTGTCCCAATTAGTCTTAAATTTTAATCTTAAAATTTACTGCCCTTATTAGCCCTCCAGAATTTCTCTGTCCTTATCTCAGAAGCCTCTTTTAACTCGAATGAACTCTCTGCCTACAGTGTCCCTGAAGCTGCCTAATTAACCCTAATTTGCTCTGGGACTTAACAAGACATTAATCAAGAAAATTTGGCTTCAGAGTCTCTGTTATTAATTACTCACCACATTAAATTGTGAAAGTGAAGACTGGGAAATTAAGATATTGATATTTCAACAATTTCCAGGGTTTTCTAAACTGACTTTTGCAAACATGTTGATCTACTTTGATGGAGGACAAGAATTGAAAAAAACTGAAAAGGAGGCACCACAAGACCAGAAACCCGACTCACACAAGGAGGTTGGGGTATAAGGGATTAGCATAGCCATTGACACAGCATAGAAACCAAGATCCTTGGGCACCAATGCCTAGATCACAAAGCATAAGACCCAAACTGGTATCAGACTGCCTTAGGGAGTATCTAGAGCACAGGCCCAAGGGTAAAGATATGGAGATTGAGCCCATTGTGGAACCTCCAGTCCCTTTCAGATTCTGCAGAGTTATCCAAAATTAGCAATCAACTGATGGCTCACAAGGTGTGAGCCCCTCCCAGACAGAAGACTTTATGACTGCAGTCTCTGCACTCCCACTGCCCACCTGCAACTATGCAGGTGCTTCTTTTCACCAACTCTTTCCCTCTGTAGGGCAGTAGCTTCCTGCCTGGCCATGACCTGTACCATGCCAGGATTTCTCTTTACTGACCTCCCTCAGCAGAGGCCGCTCTCCTCAAGGCCTCCCGCCTGCAACCATGCAGTCCTCTCTCAGCAAACCTGTCCCTTTTTCCTTTCCCTAATAAACCTGCTCTTTAAATAAAACTAACATCTCTGTTTCATGGAGAAACCCACCTGGGAAACTCGCTGCGTGCCGCTGAAACGGGAGCTCTGGGGAAACCTTTCCCAGAGTGAACCCAAAGTCCCCCCACACTCTGCAAAACGATATCAGCATTATACTTGATCATATTAGGAATCACATAGATATGGGAATGGCTTTGCAGTAAATAAAATGAAAAATCAATAAAAAGTAATTAGGGCTATAATAAGAAAGTATCCATTATAAAGCACAAAATGTAAAACTTAAAAGGGGAGACGAACTTTAAAGGATAGAGTGAATCATTATCTTAGTTTATAAATGATAGAAAGAAAGTTTCATTTATTTTTTGACTGCTACAAATATATGTTTTAAATATATTTGGCTATGTTTGTAAGTGTCAATTGTAACTGTTTTAAAATGAATGTTGAAATTGGAGTTGTAAATTAGTAAAACAACCTTGAAAAACACAACTGATCAGAGCAACATCTTAAAATTTGTTTTTCAAAATCAATTTTTCATTGCTGCAATAAGTTTCAAGAATATATCTATAATACAAATTGTCAGAATATCTGCAAATATTACAAAATGGTGTGGGTGTATAGGCCACCAATATCGAGATATTGTACTATATAGGTCATTATTCAGAATGATTGCATTGTGTCAAATCTTCAGGCACTACTTCATATATAATCTGATTAACTTCGTACTAATTAATTGTAGACAAATGTAGACACATTTCTATGTTTTTTCTTTTTTGCTAATTTTTTAGTAGGGAAAATTTATTTTTAAATTTCAGACAATTTACTGGGGTTATTTTATCACTAATAGAGAGGAATTTTTTTTTCTTTCAGCTACCACAATCAATTGTTGGTGGTCTTGCTTTATAATGCATGAGTGAATACATAGAAGTGTCTGTGCCATGATGAAAAACATTGCAAATTGAGTTGAGTTGTATCATCATAGCACAATGAAACTATATACTATATTCTACACTTTTATGTACTGTTTTTCCAGAATGCAATTCTGTGCTATCTACTTCTAGATGTTAATGAAATTATCTGAGTTGAGATCTAGTTTTCTTTCTCATAAAGTATATGACGGGTGGAATAAGGAATTCATGTTACCTCCAGAATCTCACAATGTGATGTTATCTGGAAATTGTTTCCTTGTAAATGTCATTAAGGTAAGAATCAAGATAACATCTTATTGTATTGGGACTCTAATCCAATGAGACTGTCCTTTTAAGAGAGAAGTGGAAACAGGAAGAAGCAGAAAAGAAACAAAGTGAAGTAGGAGGTGTATATTTGCATGAACCCAAGGGTCACCAGCCAGCATGTCTATAGTTCAGGAGTTTTAATATCTTCCATTTTCAATGAGGCTAATGTATTTCCTTTACATATCGGTATTTTGATAAAGAATTTCTACAGTATATACAGTACAACAAATAATTATTCAAAATCAATTAAAAAATTTTGCCTTGGGCCTCGCCTGGCAGTGCAGGAGGTTGAGTGGTACGCTGTGAAGCTGTCAGCAGCCTCTGCAGCACCGGTTCACCTGCTGGAGAGGGTCCCACATGGCTCAGCAGATCTGTCTTTCTGCTGCTCCCCCCAGCAGTGTATTTCCTCAGTCTGCCTGTTCCCCACTCTGTCTCTAGTGAATCCCACCCTCCTGCGCATCCAGCCTGTACCCCGGTTCTTGTATAAAATAAATAAATCAATCTTTAAAAATAAATAAATAAAAGTAAAAAATTTTCCCTAGAAAATTTCAGCTAGATCCTTCAAGAAAAGGAACTGTTATAGGACAGGAAGCCTGGGGACCACCCTGTTACAGAACTTCCACAGGAATCAAATCTACCAGTAATTTGACTACAAACTTTTGCATTCTCAACTATGAAAGAATAGAGTTCTGTTTCTTTAAGCAACCAGTTTGTGTCTTAAAATACAAATACAATGTGTGGCCACAAATACAATTTGTGACCACAAATACAAGGAGAGAGACACTTCAAGAAAACTACTTCTGAGCATGTCCTGAGGTTAAACAAACATTAAACTTAAAATGACATGTCTGATATGTTACTTTGAAAATTTGTGAAAATTTATTCAATTACCTCTTAATAAATTGCAGAAAACTAATGAGCAATCTAAATGAGTTGTGAAACTTAAATGTTTACCTAGTACTGTAATCTTTCACTTCATTTTTTTCATTTATTCTCCGTGTACTCTCTATTTATACCAATCATTTCCTGGTTGATATTTTATAGATAAATTTGTTATATAATCTAATATCTGTCTGTATGCACTAAATATTTAGACTTAGAGGAAAATAAGAGGATTATTAGGTGGAATTTTAAACAGTAAGAGACTTACTTGCTCAGGGTAAAATTTGTGCCATCAAGCCAAGCCCATTTTAATTGTTTGCTATTGTATAATAAACTGATGAAAAACTTTTCTTTACGCATTTCACATTTTATCTTTGCCAACTGCATTACAAAATTCTGCAGAGACAGAGAAATATAAATCAGAAAGTAAAATTTTCCCTAAGAGGAGCATAATTATTTTAATAACTTTATTTCATTTATAAACTTCCCTTTATACTCCGTTATATGCAGAGAATCTGAAAGGATTAATCTTACTTTTATGATCTATCATTATAACTGGATGTCAACTCTTTGATGACTTTTCATTGATGAACACCTTTTTGTCTATATTTTAGTCATTTTCTTTTATTATGGGTTGTAAAAATGAGAAATAATTATAAGAGCTGTGGTTACTTAATAGGCCCTGAAAAAAAAAGAACAAGAATGGCAAAAGGGAATCAAAGGAGAGAAATAGCAGGGACTTTACAGATTATGGAGAGCCCAAAATGTTTTTCAAAGGGATTGTCTTATAAATTAGAGCTTAAAAAAGGAGAATGCAACAACCAAGAAAAGAGATACTGGGATGAGAGGAGAAGATAAAATGTGTCACAGTCAGAGTAAACAAAAATTTGAGGGGAAAAAAAAACATGAAAAAACACAGGGTTCATGATGTGAAGAAGTGACACTCATTAACAGTGAGACCAGGGCAGGCTGCTCTTAGAACAGTGTGGTGAGGAGTCCTTAATAGCAGAGGAAGCCTAATAACAAGTAAGAATTATCAAAATGTAACAAAGAATTATTGGTACTTTATCCTAAAAGCTGAGAAAGACCCTTCAAGTATTAAAGTTAACATTTAAAATTACACTCAAATTGTAAAAATACCTGTGACTGCCATATAGAAGATGCTTTAGAGAAATAAAAATCTTTAGTGATTGCTGTCATTTTTAATGTTAAAAAAATAATCGCTAAAATTTGAGAAAGAGAATCTTTTTTATTCTTACCATCTCTTCTTCAATATCCACTTTAAGAAAGACTGAATTTAAACCAGTGCAATAACTGGAACATTGTGTCCAAAGCTGCTTTGTTTTTGAGAAAAAGTAGCAGTTTGCTCCACGCTGATGCCAGTTGTTTTCACAAGGAGGATATTTCCAAACTATTAAAAAAAAAAGGTAAGAGTATTCCTGAATCCCTTCTGATGGAGGATAAGAATAGAAAAACTGGAAAGCAGGCATACAAGACCAGAAATCCGGCTCACACAATGCAAAGAGCTGGAGGTGTAGATAGAGGAATTAACATTGCCATTAACCCAGCTAATGGAACTAAGATCCCTAGGCGCCAATGCCTGGATCACAAAGCACAAAACCCAAATATGCATCGGACTGCTGTAGCGGGTGTCAGGAGCACAGACCTAAAGGTGAAAATATGGAGATGAGGCCATCGTAGAAATCAGGCCCCTTTCAAATTCTACATAGTTTATTCAAAGTCAACAACAAGGAAGGAGCAAGCCCCTCCCAATCTCTGCACTGGCATGGGACAGCAGTCCTTCTGCCCACCTGTGCCTATGCAGGTGCTTCCTGCTGCCAACTCTCTGTCCCACTGCAGGGCAGCAGCCTTCCTGCCTGCCTGGAACCTGTGCCATGCCAGGACTTCACTGACCTCCCTCAGCGGAGGCAGCTCTCTTCAAGGCTGCCCATCTGCAACCATGCAGTTGTCTCTCAACAAACCTGTCTCTTTGGGGGCAGCTCTTCCAGCCTGCTTGTGTTATGCAAGTGTCTTTTACTCCTCTGCCCCTTTTCAAGTAAACCTGCTCTTTATAACTTAACATCTCTACCTCATGGAGAAACTCACCTGGGAAACGTGCCACCTGTCATTGAAAAGGGAGCTCTGGTGAAACCTTTCCCAGAGTGAACCCAAGGACCCTGCACTCCAAACCCAAGAACTCCAAAAACGACATCACATATGACTACATGAAAATACTTAGTCCTACTAGTAGATTTCACTCATATCTGCTTGTTTGTGTATAGTTAGTTACATGTACTAAGGCAAAATGGCTGATACAAAGTAAACTCTCCCATCAATAAAAATATGATTTCAAAACTTTGATGATTACCTGCTTTATGTGCTTCCTTGTTGTAGGAGTTATTTCCTGGATGTCCTTCTGCATTAAATGATTTCTGATTCACTGAAGAGAATTCAGAAAGATCATTTTTAGACTCAAAGAGAAAAATAACTGGACAATCCTTTATGCCAGGCACTATACTTAAATAAGAAATAAAAGAATGAAAAACAAAACATCACTTGCATTGAAGAACTCAATGTAATAGAGATATAAAAAATAAAATAAAACTATAGTATGACAAGTTCATAAAATAATTGATCACAAGGGATGAGAATTTTGTTCTCTTAACAATGTAAGCAAACTTTCCACAGTCATACAAAAATATTTCAAAAGAAAAGGAATGACAACTTTTGGTAAAGCAAAGATGAAAACAAATAAGCAGTAAGTAAAGTTCATGATGCATTTTTAAATGAATAAAAATTTGATTTGACTGTGAGAAATCATCTTCAGTATCTGTAGAGATTATTACACTTGATTACGGAATAGAGTGGATCAAAAATGTGTTATTTTCAATGGATTTCACTATGTGAGTAGAAAAAAGTATATTTTTATTTTACATAGTGACTTACATTTTATAGCTAAGAGTCCAACAGATGAAAGAGATGCTAGGCAAATGATCCCCAGAATCACTGCAATGATTTTCCATAAAGAAGATGGAGCAGAAAGAGCTAATGAAGAAAAATAAACTTATGACATCAGACTCTTAAGTATTTGTCAGAGTTCAGCCTCTCTTTTAGGTGTAGTAAACTACACAACACACAACACAGCTCAAAAGCTGAAATAGGGCAAAGCAAGTTGGTCTATGAAGCCATTACTTATTTTGCATATATTAGAAAGCTCAAGTTCAAAAGCATTCAGTGAACTGAGTCTTAAAGAGGACATATCCTTTTGTCTGTGGGGAGACAGGACACAGACTACTTCATCAAATCAGAGGAGGTAGCTATGAAGCACTGAAGAACTTTAACATAGTCTTCAAAACAAGAACAGGTTATTGCAAGACTAGAATCCCCTATAGTTATAGACTAAGGGGGATCACTCTCTTGCCAACAGGATCTGTTGGTTTTACTGGGTGTTCTTGGAAAGGAGGGAATTTCAGAAGACCTGAGAGATTCCCTTCTGTGGCACAGTTATGCCTGCAATGCCAACCTTTTTGTGTGTAATGGGTGAATTTGTTGACAATCTTTGCTCAGAGTACTAGAAAATTGCAACAAATGGCTGCCTCTGAGGAACGCTCATCAAATCCACGTGGTGTCTGGCTCTCCCAATATAAAGGCTGCTTTGGGGCAAGGAGTGATAAATGTTCCACCATCCACCTCTTTCCCTCTAGGAAGAAAGAGTTCAGATACTACTGGGAGGAAAAGTGGAATCTAACCTGTCTTGCATCCTGTACTGACAATGATTAATAGTCATTGGCTTCTAGAGAAGGATCACAAATCCATCCAGGGGAAGGGACAGAACATCAGTCAGTCTGAGCAATAAGCTGCACTGAGTGGGATTCAGTGGAAGATTCAGCAGAGATCTGAAATGTATTAGACACATATGCTGGAAATGCTGTTAATGTAAACATGGCATCAGATGAGTAACTCTGTGGACTTGTCAGTAGATTCAAAGCAGGAGATGAAAGACCATCATTGCTATCACAGTGCTGATTTACCTTTAGAATTTCTAGTTTCTTCACTGCAAAATCTACTACTACAAATATGTCTCTCTAAACTACCCAAATTTGAATTTCTTCAATTTTCATTCTTTAAGGTCTCCAACAATATCACCTAAATTCACTTGTCATAGTAGAATCAATGAGAAACAGTGGACCTGTCCCAACCTGTGTTTATCTGACTGAATGTCATATCTTTCACTCCAAACATCAAATCTCTAAAAGATTTATTTAATCACAATGGCAAGTGTATTTATAAATGTGACTATTCCCACCTTTGATTTTTTAAGCCTTAACTACTCAGATCATTTTTCTCTCTTATTCCTATTGAAAGAATTTATATATATATATATTTTTTTTCTCAGTTTGATTTCTGGTTTTCTGTCATTTTATTTTAAATAGTCGATGAATAGTTTTTAAAAATCAAAGTGAAGCAAAAAATAAATGCTAATCTACATAATAAAGAGTTCATTTGAGCCACTGGGTTGAAGTAAAGACTATGCAATATGATGCTACTTAAATTAGGGAGAGATGCAGAATGAGAGTTTTCCCTTTTTTCCTGCTTCCCAAAAAATATATTGATATTTTAAAATCACAGAAAAACGGAAATGACAAGGTTCAATTGACAAATCTTTCACTAGTTCAAAAATATTAATTCAGTGCTTGTAACCTAATGAAAATTCTTAAACCACGGAGGAGGAAAACCTTCATCTGTCCTCAAGTGTGTTTATATTCCCTGTTTTGTAAAAGACAAATATTTAAATTCTGTGTGTGTGTGCGTGTATGTGTATATGTACTTGATAATGCATAAACTTGCATATTTTAAATTCAGTTTTAAAAAAGAAATGTAGAAAGCACACATACCTGCATGATCATACTTAGTTGTTTTAAATTCTTGTCTTCTCTGCAGATGGGGTGGACATTGACATCGCTTATTAGAATAAGTTACTTCACTCATTACTGAAAGGTAAAAAAAAAGATATGTTTTCATTGAGTGCCAATTGTGAAAACAGTAAATAAAATTAGTGCTGAATAAAACAATATTGGGAATGAATTCAAAGACTTAGAAATTTGGGTATAATTCTAAACATTAAAATATTTAGGAAAGGAAAAATATATGAATATTTTCCAGTTAGTTTGCTAGTTGTTATAAATGGTATGCCATTTCTGGAATCTGTCACTTGTCCATTCACAATTATGACTCATATAAAATTACATACCTTATATTTTGTAAGTGATAAAAATGTCATTCACCGATAAGTTAAAATGCAACAGATGATGTGTTTCTTTATTGACATCCATGCAAGTTTATCTGAACAGCCTGGAGCTCAACTCCCTCTTCAGCGTCCCCTGCTCTTGCCTCCTTTTCAGTCTCCCTTTTACTTCCACCTTCCTCCATTTTTGCCCAAATTCTACTGGTACACATCTTCTTTTCCAACATAAGTATTTCTCCAACCTGCATGTTTCATTCAAACTCTCTCTTCTCAATTGTGCTTTCTTCTTATTTTTTAAATTTTAATTATTTGATTTATAAATCATATTCTATCTACTACCTGCAACTTAGCTCACAATCCTTCCATAAAAATTGTTTCTTCTATTTTTCCACAATATTCTTCATTTGTCATCATTCTGTGGTATCTCCTCTTACCTTGCTATTGTTAAAGCTTCCCCAATTAATTGCGAAGCCCTTGATAGGTCTCACATCTGTTTTGCCTTAAACGCTTGTTTGCTTTCTTAATGCACTATGAAAATAGTTAAATTTATCTTCAAAACTAATAATATATAATAAATAAAATCTAGCACTGAGAAAATTTGAAAAACATTTTCCTCATTATAATATTCCACAAAATTTGAAAGGAATCATTGTAAGATATTTGTTGTTCTCTACTGGAGTATAATAGACCCAAGTTGCTAAAATCCAAAGACAAATCCTGTGGGAAGATTAACTATGATTTAGTACGGTTGAATTTTTTATGTCCTTGTTTATTTCCTTTGAACCCATATTTCAGATAATTTAACAATTCCTGTGTCATACAATATCACATCAAATAATAATATAATAATAATAATAAAATTATTAACATATATAATATTTAAAAGTTCCCTATGGTCTCTCAAATACGCCTGACTCCCCTGAAGCATCTCCCTTGTTAATCTTTTGTCATTTCCTTTTTCCTATGTTCTATGTTCTCTTCCCCTATCTGTAAGTCATACTTCTATTCCCTTTTCTTACAAACAACACACAAGGAAATATAGATAGATAGATAGAGATTGCATGAAAATCCTATATATATGTATAATTTGTAAGAAAATATATATATATATGCCTGCATTGTGAATTAACATTCCCTTTGCATATAAACCTTTAATTTCCTATAATCTCATTTCCCTCAAAATTCTAAATAAGCACAAGTTGAGAAAGAGAATGAATATCTGGGAAATTATAATTACCTGATTTTTAGAAGAAAATGTCTGATCTTTTGAAGAATGCGTGTATATATCCTGGAAAGAAGCAGATGCAAACTCTTATTTAAAAGAGCTGGAATTTAAAATTTTTAGAGTCCATGGTAGGAATCTAGGGTCCAGAATAGAAGAAAAGAAAAGAAATGAATATACACAGGCTAGTGATGCCTTTTTCTCTTCGTGAGAGATTCTGCAGGTGAGCACAGAGTTCAAGAATAAGAGAGCTCTGGATGCAACCACACAGGAAACTCTTCTACTGCTGCTCAGCTTAGTTCTGCATCACCTCTAGATTGGGCCTTTCTTCTGGCTTACCTTAGGTTACATAAGATATGTAGTATATTGCATAGCAAACCAATCCCTTTCACTCAATCTTTATATTATCACAGATACAATCAAATATCATTGACTATTAAGAAAGTAGCTAAATATATTTTTATTAATTTAATGTACTTTCTTATATTCTAAATTTAATTATTATTTTGGATTTATTTTTGAGGCACTTTTCCTATGTTTCTCATTGACCCATTCAGTTCTAAGGTAAGTGCTATATTTTTTCACTAGATGGTACATGAGTAAACTGTCTCAGTCCCCTCCAACATTTCCTGTTAGTGGGCTATCCATTGATTCCCAAGAATCATCTTTATTGGCTCAAGTCACAAAAACAAGAAGTCAGTAAATACTAGCAATAAGATTTTCACATTCTTATCAAATATAATTTTTCAAAATTATTTTATTCTTTGTGTGACATAAAATATTTCAAACCCTTTAACTATCATATATGGTTTTATCCTATGTTAGTTTGTATTTGTATTCAATTACCCTTTCCTTTGAAATTTTCAAAGATCTTTAATTTAATGGACCTTTCTTCATCATCTGTAGGAAAATATGCATATTTCATGATATTAAATACAAAAAATATTCACAATAAATAATTTGTGGATAAATGTCAATAACCCTTTTAAAATTTCATAATTTAGAAAAAAGAGTAAATATAATAATGAATTAAATCTAAGTGTGAGAACTTTATATGTGTCTGTATATGTATATGTATATGTATATGTACACATACTTGTAAACATTATGGTACCAAAGGCCTTTATTGGTGGCAAGAGGAAGTAGAAGATTGTGGGGACTATGACAGCTTGGGCTCCAGGGAAGCTTTCGAAGTTCTGGTAGCAGCTCTAGGAAAAGTAGGGAGAGCTTTATCAATAAATGTGATATAATAAATTTCAAAAACAAGATGAATTTTTGAAATCAAATATTTGACTTCTTATTTGATTTTTAAATTTATTATTGAAAATTAGTTGTCAGCAAATAATAAATACAAATGATTATGAATTGTGTCTTGAAAATCTAAAGCTATCATATATACTAGAAGATAGAAAACGTAAAATTTGCAAACTTTTAACTATTAATAATTAAAGTTCCTATTCTTTTAAGAATGAAGAACAGAGAAAACTCTGAACTACATGCAGCATTGTAACTGATGTTACCTTAATTAAAAAAGAAAAGGCTTTAACTATAAGATGCAACTACTTTATCCATCTGCAAAAATTGTTTGAATTGTAAAAATAAGCATCACTTTTATGAGGTACTAGGCACTAATTGACCAATATTTGAAAACTATATATATATACATATATATATATATAGTTTATTCACTTTTACAGAATTCTAATATTGCAAAATAATTGAAAATAGGAAATATTTTCTTCAAAGTTTCTCACTGAAAGATATTTTGTAACATATGTAATATAATGGGAAAATTTTAAATATGATTCATTAACTCTGCATGAAATGAAACATAAAAACATTTGATCAATGAGTACAAAAATATTTCTGAAGACTTTTGTTAATTTAATGAAAACAGTAGTGACAAAAAGGAGAAGTTAATTACCCACATTTAAAATTCATGTAGTAGAGAACCCCAAAAACTCCACAGAAAAATTAATTCAACTAATCAATCAGTTCAGTAAAGTGGCAGGATACAAAATCAACACACAAAAGTCAATAGCCTTCCTATACACAAACAATAAATCAGAAGAAGAAGAAATAAAAAAAAATCCCTTTTATTATCAAAGCAAAAAAAATCAAATACTTGGGAATAAATCTAACAAAAGAGGTAAAAGACCTATACAAAGAAAACTATAAAACACTGTTAAAAGAAATAGAAGAAGACACAAAGAAATGGAAAGACATTCCCTGCTCATGGATTGGAAGAATAAACATTATTAAAATGGCCATCCTACCAAAAGCAATTTACAGATTCAATGCTATTCCAATAAAAATTTCAATGTCATTCTTCAAAGAAATAGAACAATTATTGATGAAATTTATATGGAATCACCAAAAACCCTGAATGGAGGCATCACTCTCCCAGACTTCAAACTATACTACAAAGCCATAATCATCAAAACTGCATGGTATTGGAACAAGAAAAGACACACAGACCAATGGAATCAAATAGAAAATCCAGAAATAAACCCACAGATTTATGGTCAACTAATCTTTGACAAAGGAGCAAAGAATATGCATTGGAGCAAAGAAAGTTTGTTCAATAAATGATGCTGGGAAAACTAGGTGGCTGTATGCAAAAGAATGAAGCTTGACCACTACCTCACACCATACACAAAAAACAACTCAAAATGGATTAAAGAACTAGACATAAGACCTGAAACCATAAAATACATAGAAGGACATATAGGTGAAACACTACAGGATATGCACCTCAAAGACATCTTTACAGACACATCACCCAAAGCAGTGATAGTGAATGCAAAAATAAACAGCTGGGACTACAAATTAAAGAGTTTCTGCACAGCAAAAGAGACAATAACAAAAACAAAGAGAAACCCCACCAACTGAGAGAACATTTTTGCACACAACACTAATGATAAGGTACTGATCACAAAAATCTACAAAGAGCTGATGAGACTCAACAACAACAAAGAAAATAATCCAGTCAAAAAATGGGCAGAAGAGCTAAAAAGAAACTTCTCCAAAGAGGAAATGCAAATGACCAACAGGCATATGAAAAAATGTTCACCATCACTTGTAATCAGGGAAATGCAAATCAAAACTACCATGAGATACCATCTCACAACAGTGAGAATGGCACATATCAAAAAACTAGCAACAACAAATGTTGGCGAGGTGTGGAGAAAAAGGAACTCTCCTGTACTGTTGGTGGGAGTGCAAACTGGTCCAACCACTATGGAGAGCTGTGTGGAGATTTCTGGACCTACTAAACATAGAGCTTCCATATGATCCAGCAATTCCACTCCTAGGTATTTACCCAAAGGACACAGAAACATCAATTCCAAAGAACACCTGCACCCCTATGTTTATAGCAGCACTGTTTACAATAGCTAAGCTTTGGAAACAACCCAAATACCCAAAAATAGATGACTGGATCAAGAAGATGTGGTACATATACACCATGGAATATTACTCAGCATTCAAAAAAGATAAACACATGCAATTTGCAGCAACATGGATGGTGCTGGAAGGGATCATGCCCAGCGAAATAAGCCAGAAAGAAAAAGAAAAATACCGGATGGTCTCACTCATAGCAGGAATCTAGAAAACTTAAATAAGGGACCAGGAAAAAGAATAACTATAAGAAAGAAAATATCAAAATCAACAAACAATTATGAACCAGAGACACTCTATGGGGGGTGGGGGTGGGGAAAGGAGGGATTGGGGTCAAAATAAGGGTGTTGTAATTGTATGGGGAATATAAAAATAAAATTTATATAAAAAATTTTAAAAAATGTAATCATGTGGTGTTCAAAAACTCCTTACTTTAATTAAAATAAAATTTTAAACTTAAAAATAAATAAATAAATAAATAAATAAATAAATAAAATTCATGTAGCCTCGGGGCAAATTCTTTTATTTTTTTTACGTATTTTCTGTGTTCTTTTCAACAAACACATATGCACACACACACACACATTGTTACTATTTCTAGTTAATTTCTTTATTATTGAAGAAAAATGTGATATGATTTGAATTATTTTAAGTTATTAAATTTGTTTTATTGAACAGATTACAGTCTATCAGAAAAGTTTGTTTGCATTTGAAAATAATTCACATTTTTTGTTGTTGTCATGTGAAGTGTTGTATAAATGTCATTTTGACAAGTTGTTGGATGTGTTAGATAAGTTTTCAATGTAATTTTAATACTTATATTATTAGTTACTAACTTAAGTGTTGCATCAGGAACACTACACTGATAAATGGGAGTCGTGAAATGGGCTGCATAATGCAGTATGATGCTGCACAAACAAGATCCTGGCCTTTTTATTGATAGAATAATCATATAGCATCAGTTATGTAGGGTAGGAGGACAAAGAAAAAGATGGGAGAAACTAAAGAATGTGCTTTTGTTATCTAGAGCTTCTGGGCGACATGAATCTGCTGATCAGATAATTCTTATCAGCTTGACAACAAGTGTTGTAATCAAAACCATACCCGGCCCCGGCCCTGGTTCCAATCTTGTCAACAAGGCATTCCACTGATCAGCTTCTGGGGTCCCTTGTCATACATCGGTCCTCAGCCTCCTGGGAGTTCCCAGTTATACCTCATGATGCATAGCCTTCCCCAAGTGATCAAGCTTTCTGCTCTTGGTTGATTTGTAAGGTGACTGACTGACTGGGCAGCTCTGACCTTGGATTGGAATGCAGAACAGCAGGTAAGAAAAATGATGGCCAAACAGGCAACATGAGTCTAGCAGACTTAAGCTTTTTAATATCTCCAGCAAGAATTACACATATATCTATGTCTCATTCCTTTCTTCAATTGTGTCAAATTTTGTTTCATGTATTTTGAATAACTGCTACTGCATTCATGACATTAGGATTATTATAGTTTTTTGATGAATTATTCTTATTATGAATCTTCTTGTTTTCCTCTTTTCTGTATCTGCCACATATTCATTATCTGTGTATAAAAGGGCACCAAGAGGATTCCAGCTTTTGTCTATTATAAATTAATTTCTATTTTATAATATTCACAGAGAAACCTTTCTGATTTCCTAAGGACATAATTATACATACAAATATTTTTTGCTTCAAGTCGTTTTCCTTATTATGTAACTTATTTTCTTATCTCATTAAATTAGATGATATGGGCCTCCCCTAGTGGCACAGGCAGTTGAGCACCATGCTGTAAAGCTGTCCGCAACCTCTGCAGCGCCGGTTCGATCCCCACCAGCAAGTGAGGGTCTCTCATGGCACGCCAGACCTCTCCTGTCTCACCCGCTGCTCCCCTCAGCAGTGTATTTCAGTAATTCTGCTCATTCTGTTCCCCTCTCTGTCTCTGATGAATCCTCTCATCCTCCCGCACATCTGGCCTGTACCCCAGTTCTCGTGTGAATAAATAAATAAATCTTTAGAAAAAAAAATTAGATGATAATTCCAAAGTAAGTTGACTGGCAAAGGTGAGAGCTTACCATATGAATTTTCATAATGGAAATGTTTCTGGCTTCTCTCTGCTACCCAGATTTGATTGTAGTTTGGGTCAGTAGAAATCAAAGTTATGATCTTTTTTCTATTACAATTTTATTATTTCATCATTTATTTTCCTATTTTATATAGGATGTGTTTGCCAAATTTTCTCAAATTATTTTAGTACTTAAGAGAGGACCTTATGAGACTGTGTTCTCATCTTCATTCTCAAATGGATTACCTCATAATAATAGAGGCCCTCTAATTATCATATCTTAGTAAACATTTGTAAGCTGCACAAAATAAATTTGAGGACCTTTATCTTTTTACCAATGTCACAATACTTTCAGTAGATAGTAGCAAAGTTTTCTTAAAGTTTAAATAAAATCTGTATGAAATACTATGTGAATATTTTTAATGTTAAACTACATTTTCTTTATCAATGGCTTCAGTGGTTATTAATGTGTTTGTGTTATTTTTGTCTCTTTGCAGTAATCAGGTATTATATGTTGCTAGTTAATCACCTACTACCTTTCATTTTTTCCAATTTATCAACAATTGTGTGGCCAAAATAATGATATATTTTTGATTTTCAATTGGTGCCACTGAACTAAACTTTTGGCTTATTAAATCTTAGCTCTGTACTACTAAGTTTTTTGTTCCTTTATCAGATGTCTTAGTGGTTGATTTTATTTGCCATTTCCACGATTGAACTTTTGGTTATGCGTAGGGTTTATATATATGTACATACATATATATGTATTATCTACACATCATCTAATATGTATCAGTATATGTCTTTGGGATCAATAAATGAAGACTTAACAGACATTAAACAGAAAAGGATATCTAAATTAACAAAAATCAAAGCCATTCATCATAAAAAAAGTAAGTCACAAATATATCAGGAGTCCTCTCTAAGAGTTGCTTCATTAGCATAGCAGGCTAACTAAAGCTAGGAGAGGAGAGGAGAGGAGAGGAAGGGAGGGGAGGGATAGAAGGGAGCAGGGAGCAATTCCTCCATTGTTGTGTACCATTTAACAACCCTGCCTTCAATGTATGAAAATGTGAATTTTGCCTTCAGCTTCATCAGGCTTATAAATATTTGCCTAAATGACAGAATAAAAATGGAATTCAGTGTAATTTTCCTTTGCATTACTCTTATGATGATTGCACTTAATTTTTTTTAATGTTCTTGTCATTTGGATATCTATTGGAATGAATTAACCTTCCAGATGACTTTGACCTTTTTTTTTTCTATGCAATTTCATCTTTTTCCTCTATGTTAAACATTCTGTCTTAAGGATTTTAGTCTATTATCTGCAATGTATGTTGGGAATATTTTTCCAAGTTTTCATGTGTTATTTTGACTTTAAGTGTTTTATTCTAAACCATATTTTTCTACCATTACATTTATTATATCCGATTTTGAATTATAAAAATTAGAAAGCTTTCCCCAGACCATAGAGAAATGTTTCCAGTTATCCTCTAGGATATTTGTACTTTCCTTGTACATATTAAGATTTATGATTCCTTTGAAGTTTACTCATGTATATGATTTGAGGAATATATACAATTTAACCTTTAACAAATGCCTATCCACATGTCCATATTGAACACCTATTAAAAATTCATTGTTTGAATTTTACTTTATTATAATTAGCCTTTTTCCTGGTCCCTTATTTAGGTTTTCTAAATTCCTGCTATGAGTGAGACCATCCGGTATTTTTCTTTTCCTTTCTGGCTTATTTTGCTGAACATGATCAAAATCAACAAGCAACTATAAACCAGAGACACACTACTGGGATTGGGGGTTAGGAGGGATTACAGTCAAAATAAGGGGGGTGGGAATTGTATGGGGACTATAACCAAGATGAAAATGCATGCATTGTGCAAAAATGAAAAATGATGTAAAAAATAAAAAAATTTAAAAATTCATTGTTTGAGAATGTAGTCTTTTTTTTTTTCATTCATATTTACTGCTCAAGGTTCCTGGTACAAAGTTCCCTGTTCTTTCAGTACTCTCCTATATCACACATTTTCATTTCCAGATTGTGATGATATGAGGTGAGGAAGACATCAACATGTCTGTCTTCTCTTTTTCTTTAGATCTTCAAACCCTCCAAATTGGGCTTTGCTTTCACACTGACATCTCTAAGAGATGCTCTTCTTCTTTATTATCTGCTTCTCCTAGAGAGGAAAAATGCTTTTCCAAGTTCTTCACTTCTTGTTTTATATTTTAAATCCCTCCTCATTTTAATGATCTACCAAACTACATAAAGTATTTTAAAATTTGCTCTTGCACTTTTATTATTCTGAGTTGATTATATGTATACTTCATCTATGCCCTCTGTACTTGTATTTTTCTAGAGAATACTTTGATAACTAATTCCCTTAGCCCATATGTGTTCAGTATTAGGTTGGAGAAAAAGTTCTGTTAAAATGTCTTTTCTCTATCACATTTAATTTTAAGTCTGTGGTATCTGTATCTCCAGATCCATTCCAAAAGGCATGGATCGTGTGTATTTTTAATTTGCTTTTTAAATTGATTTTTGGAGTGAGGGAGACATGGATGTTAAAATGTTCTTACCAATCAAACAATTATCTTTTTTATCACAATGATATGAAAACTAAGCATAGGAGGAAAAAAACTAGAATTTCCCAAACTTGTTCCACTATCTGTTTTCGAAATAAGTTCTTATGCAACACAGATGAACCATTTACCTATTATCCATATCTTCTTTTTCCCTCGGTGAAAAAGTGGAGTAATGTCAGCAGAGCCTGGCCCTCAAAGTTGAAAGTATTTTCTACCTACTTCTTTAGAAAGAGCTTTTCAACACACTGCACTAAGATATAAATAGAAAAGATTCAAAAGATTCAATATAATGTTTAAATAATAAAAGGATTTACAGGCTTAGAAAATGGAATGAAACCATAATGGTACAATGAACATACTCAAGAAACTCATGCAATAAAGCAAATAATGTGAGACAAGAGGGAAAAGAGAATTCAAGGAAGCATTGGGAACCATGAAACCACCAGGGGCAACCTTCACCACATTGTTATTTGCCTGGTGATATATATAATCTCTGGTGAAGCTGTTGATAGTTATATCTAAAAATGTTTTCAGAAGGGCTCAAGAAGTTTCTTACAAATTTCATCATATAGAAAAAGGAATTGCAATGATTATCATTACTGCAAGTTAAAATTCAAATATTAAACTACTTGTCCCTAGATTCCACTTGGAATTTTGAACATTAATCAAAATTAAATGTGATAGAGAAAAACCTTTTTAACCGAACTTTTGCTCCAACCTAATACTGAACACATTGGTATGGGCTAAGGGAATTAGTTATCAAAGTATTCTCTGGAAAAATACAAGTACAGAGGGCATAGATGAAGTACAGATATAATCAACTCAGAATAATAAAAGTGCAAAGCAAATTTTAAAATACTTTATGTAGTTTGGTAGATGGGATGTTGACCTCTTGAATGGAATTCTCCATTGCTGGGTTCAAACTGTCCATTAATTGATGATTCTCCTCCTCCTTCTCCCTTTTGATGCTATCTGGATGAGAGGAATGCATCTTCATCCATCTTTGTGCCCTCAAACAGGCCTCGGTCTTTCCTAAACCTAGTTTACAGAAGGCAGTCAGTATTTGCCCAAGTACAATTTCGGTTGAAGTAGAAGATTGGACTCCTCTTAATTGAACACAATTTTTAGAAAATGCTGAACACACACTCCTGATAAGCCTCCCAGAGGAAAAAGAAAATATTAAGGTGAAGATTGAAACTGAGCCCATATACAGTACCTTCCATAAAACGAAAATCATCTTCCATGCACCAGACTCCATGATATTACTCATACCAAGATTGGAAGAAAAAATATGAGGAAGAACAGTCTGAACTAGTGGCTAAACTGATGTCTAGATCAGCACAGAAAGAACTTTATTGATGCAAAACCAAGGTCCTCTAAACAGAGTGAAAAATCTCACTGTGTGTTTCACAACTGCAATGTGGATATGGTGACCAAAACACGGAAGGGTCTTTGAAGCTGATCAAACATGGTATGATGGTCTTACTGTTGGGCACCAAGTTGTTTCTTTGTACCACAAGGAAAAAGGGGGTGACCTAGATATGAATTCTCACTCTCATACTTACAAACTCAGTATGATACCCAAAGTAGATATATAGAGATAAATTTTCAAAGGGTTTATTTGCAATGGGAAGAGGAAAGAGAGAGACAGACAAATTGCTGAACACTTCCTATAAGCAACACCATTTGATGTGAACAGCCAGGGTACAAGTTGAACTTGGAAAGGCAAGAGCTAGAGCACCCATTTGTTCAAGTTTTGAGTCAAGCATTGTTATTAAACTCTGCCCATAGTTCTCAACAGACTAGATCAGGAAATAGATCGATGGAATGCTGGGAATTGTAATCCTAAACTTCTGCAATCTCACGGGCTGGGAGAAAAGAGTGGAGTTTGTAAAAATATCAGAAGTTGTAGTTCATGCAGAACATCACTCACAGGCTATTTGTTCCTTTCAGTTTTTCTAACACATGGGGAAATATTTAACTGCACAATTCCATGAAACTAATAGAACACCTAGCTATCTAAATGCAAGAGGCCTTACATCAAGACCCATAATTGTCAAAATGTAAGCTTGTTAATATAAAGAACTGATTTTGAGAAACATGAAGAAAATAGAACTTCCCAATTTAGTATTTCATACAAAAAACTAAAATGATGTTGACATACAGTGTTTGCAGAAAGTGTTTATTTTATTTAAATTTCTGCAGTGAAAATGTACAAAAAAACATGCATAATATGTATCAAATTCAATGTTAAACGTGTATTTAGCAAAATTTTCATTACAATCTTTATTTTGATGTTTTATCATTTCAGGTTGGTGCACAAATTGATAAATTTTAAAATATTTTTCAAATATTTTCAAATCACATGATCAGACACAATTTGAAATATTTTCCATATTCTAGAAGCAGACAATTGTAGGGCCTCCCCGCTGGCACAGTGGTTGAGCACTGGGTTGCGAAGCTGCCCACAGCCTCTGCAGTGCCAGTTCGATCCCTGGCCACCGGGCGAGGGTCCTACATAGCGCGCAGACCTCTCCTGCCGCCCGCTGCTCCCCTCAGCAGTATACTTCGACAGTCTGCCTGTTCTGTCCCCCGCTCTGCCTCTGGTGAATTCTGCACCCTCCTGCGCTTCTGACCGTGCCCAGTGCTTGTGTGAATGAATAAATAAATCTAAAAAAAAAAAAAAGAAGCAGACAATTGTAATAATATGAGAGGTAAAGCTACCATTCTTGAGGTGGACCTCCATTGCCCACTCCTTCTGCTCACTTCTACCTAAATCAGTTGTTGTTTACAGATATAAAAGTTTTTCTCTGTGCAGCGATCTCTCAAAGTACTGCCACTTGGCCTGTATGCTATGCAATAATTTTGTTCTGCAATATGAGATATTGACAACCTGCAATTAAAAAGAAAAAATGTTAACATTTGGGAAAAGAAATGAGAATTTGGGGGGATGTCGTTTTTATTAAATGACAGAACTTTTCAAAGCATATGAATGATGCAATACATACTGAGATGACATGTGGTTTTTATTCAATAGTGACAATTTTCATGATTTCAGAGTAAAGTATGAAACCTACGTTGTTGTCTCAATAGCTAATAACACAAAGACTGAGTTTTTTGTCTTTGTTTTTTAGTGGATTTGATATATGATATACTTTTCTTCAATTCTGCATATACTATATTAACTAAACTAGTCTAGGAAAACAAGTTAGGGCATGCAATTTGATTGATGCTGAAAATCCCACGTTTATGAAAACGAGATTTTAAAAAACTAAAAATATACTGAAAAGTGCCTCCCTGGTGGCGCAAGGGGCTAAGCACAGCACTATGAAGCAATCCAAAGCCTCAGAAGCGAGTTCCATGCTTGAAGGCAAGGGAGAAACCTACATGGCGCACAGACCTCGCCCCCTCCGCAGTGTATTTCAGTCAGTTTGCCTGTTCTGTTCCCAACTCTGTCTCTGATGAATCCTCTCACCACCCCGCACCTTTGGCCTGTACCCCAGCTCTTGTATGCATAAATAAATAAATCTTTAAAAAAAATATTCAGAAAATAATAACTGAAAATTTGTAAAACAAAGCTGAGAATATTGGGATCCAGCAAAATAAAGAAAATCACGGTTATAATGTTTTCTCTGGACAGTCTCTGAGAATGTTACATCTGTGCACATACATATACCCATTAAAGAGAAAAAAAAACATTGTCACAAGCTCTACTATGGTCATACCACAAATGTTATGTCACTTGAGCATAACATATTTTTCAGATGCAGCTAAGATTGTTATTCTGTTGAATCTAGTTTTTCTGTATGCTCATGGCCAAGGTAGATTATCTTGGCTACATCAGTGGTGAGATAAGAATAAAGTCATAAAGAACAGAGAATCCCTAGACTGGCAACAACTTACAGATCCGGGGAGATTTTAGAGCCATTCTCCCACACCCAGTCACGGTGTTTTTCACTGTAGGTGATTCCAAGCCAGAAATAGTCTCCACTGAATTTCATAAAGTTCTGCTTAGAAACAGAAACAAACAAACTGACCTAATTAAATCTACTCTGGGGTAACATATTTTTTAAAAGTAAGTGTCCAACATCAGATTTAGCCTTTCAATCACACAAACTGAAAGCATTTATGTTTGGTTTAGGAGGTAGTCACATGTCTTATATACCTTCACATAACACGCCCATCCACTTACAGAAAAAAATACCACAAAATCTCACATCTAGACAGAATGAAAATCATTACAAATGGAGTTTAGCATTTTCAAAAAACACTTTCTTTGTAAGGAGAACATTCAAATTTGATTCTATATCAGTGACTTAGGGGATAAATTTTGCTGTTATAATCTCAACCTATGTCCAGCATATATTCTGCATGGGATGAGAAAAATGTTTCACTTTTTCTTAAGAATCGGATATGTTTTATGATCATATATTTCATATTCATTCCACCTCCCAAAATGATGCCAAAATATTCAGAATTACAAAACAAATTATCAGCCCTCCCTGTGGTGCAGCAGGATGAGCACCACACTGTGAAGCTGTCTGCAGCGCCAGTTCAATTCCCAGCCAGCCAGGGAGAAACCCACATGGCGTGGCAGACCTCTTCTGCCTCACCCACTGCTCCCTCAGCAGTGCTTTTGGTCCTTCTGCCTGTTCTGCTCCCCGCTCTGTCTCTGGTGAATTCTCTCACCCTCTCGCGCCTCTGACTGTACCCCAGTTCTTGTATAAATAAATCGTTAAAGTAAATAAATAAATAATCAATTGAAGATGAAAAATTACAAATATTTAGTTGTGTTCTTAAATAAAATAAACCTACAATATCTTTAAATTTTCTCTAAAATAGTTCTTGTATTTTATTTGACATTTGTCTTGAATTCTCATCTAACAACACAAATCATTGACAAATTTCATGGAGATTTTATAATGGTTGTTTCAAGTTATAGGATATTAGTAAATCATCAGTTAAAAAAAATCCGATACTATCTGATTAAAGACTTAAATCAAATTATTCAGTTCCTTGAGATGGTACATTTTCCCAGACCAAAACACATATATGGCCAGAATTAAATACATGCCAATTCATCTTTGTTGTGCATCTGAAGTAGAGCAGAATTCCTTGAAGCACAGAAATGTCTACTTTCTTCCCAAGTTTTCGATTCATGGGAAATAAAGTAACAGGTACACCGATAGCCAACCCATTTTTCTTGGCAAGAACTGTTTCCAGAGTCTAAAAGAAAAATAACACACAGCTGTTTACAGTGGAGATTATATTTCAGTGCTCTATACTCATTGAAAAATTATTTGTAATCTATTCATTTTTTTCTACAAAATTTTTGAAAATCTGACTATGAAGTTGAATATTCTAGATACAGCTAAAAATATTTTTCTGTTGAACCTGCTCTTTTTTCTGTAGTCTGGAGTAAATAGATCTAAGAGTGCATTAGATCCTAGAGATCTTTAAAGGACCAGTGTTGTGGCATATTTCCTGGAAAATAAAAAATTTTGTATGTCGAAAGAATTCTGATATGTGTGCTGGGTATTTTATTTTATAAAGAAAGATACAAAAAAAAATTAGTTTAAAGTCTCATCCTACAGTTTACACTGTAGTATCCTGAATATTTACCATCCTCAGTGACAAAAGTCATGACACATGGTAGGGACTCAAATTGTAGCCAAATGAGTGGTGCTGGCATGTGACTACAATGAGGGGGTGAGAAGGGGTATGAAATTAGAAGATGAAGATCAAAGGATATAAACTTCCAGTTAGAACATGAATAAATTCTAAGTATCTAATGTGCAACATTGTGAAAACAGGTAATATTACTCTAATATATACTTATAATTTGCAATAAAGATTAGATCTTAATTTTTTCAACACAAAAAGAAATGGTAATTATGAGATGTAATAGAGGTGTTAGCTGATACTATGGTGCCATCATATCACAATGTTTATCAAATTAACACTTTGTAAGTCTTAAATATGCATGATATTCTATGCCAATTGTATTCCAGTGAGCAGGAAAAGAAACTGAAGGGCAAAGACATAAACATGAAATGAGATATGATCACAGAAAATGCAAAGACAACATGGAAAACATTTGGATAAAATACATTCAAAAATGAATTTTGAGCTGGTTTTCAGGGGATAAATAGGATTTAGAGCTTAAGACATGAGGCACTAAATTCTGAGTCACAGAAGATAAAGAAACAAAGGTAAAGAGACAGAAATTAATAGTTTATGAGCAAACACTGCAAATTAATTAAGATTAGCTGGGAGAAGTACTGCAACTCAGTTTTGATTTTTTTTACTACAATGTGAACACTCATGCAGGAAAAATTAGGTCACTTCAGGCTAGTGTTAATTTTACATTTTAATATCAATATATAAATAATGCATTCAATGTAATATAATCATTCTAATATTAGAGAAAAATGAAATGAGACTATCTTATAGTTATTAGGTCAACTTGTGTAACTAGATTAGAAGATTCCTTAATTAGTTTGTGTGAGCAAAACAGGAAATTATCTATTTCATCCTCTACCAGTCCCAAGGTTTATAAAATATGGAGCCTACCTTCCTGGAATTCAGTGGTGGTTCTTGGAGAAACTGTTGGCTCACTACTTGGTTTATACACATCTATAAAAATGATTAGAAACTATTAGACACAAGTTTGAAAATATTAAAATATTGCAAATTTTTAAATAAAACATTTATTGTAAAGCTGCTTATCAAAGTTTTGAATATTATATAGATTTGTCAAGAAAAACTTACGGGTTTTCAACACAATTCCCAAAATAGCCACCAACGAAAGGCATATTACTCCTAAGATCCCAGAAATCCATCTCCACTGAGTGGTCTGAAAAGCTGAAGGAAAAGGGAGGTAGGGTAATAACTTCAGGGAAAAACACAGAAGTTCTTAAAAGCAGGAACTAGAAGGGGAGAACCCAAAACATTTTTTGGCCTGCTGTATAATATAATATAATTTTCCAGTGAAAAACTGGAAAATGAAGACAAGCTATTGAAAACTTCAAGCAACTCCAAAACTTATTCCTCTGTAAATTTCCCTTACTTTTTTTTTCGTTTTCACAAAATCCATATTAGTGATGTGGATTAACCAGATTTTTTTTTCTTTTTTTTTTTCTCTTTGGCATAGAAATATGAAGATCTAGAGTAAGAGGAGCTCAACAGACACAAAGTTATGTTTTTGGTCTTCATAGCAAACACCAATTTTTATTTTCTTAAGAAATAGCACAAGAAGTATAATTCCCAGTAAGCAGAAAAGTTAAGACTCATTAATAATGTTATTTATTCAAGGTATCAAAGCTAGTAGGTATCGAACTCAGAAGTATAATGAGTTTGCCAGGTCGCATAGTCTTTCATATAACGTGTTATCATTGTGAAAATAATACTTGCTGAAAGTGTGCCCTTCTTAAATTAATTGTAATGCAGTCCCTGTTCTGATAAATGTCAGACTGTTCATAATTCTGTAGATATTGCATGGGGAAGAAAAGGCATAAGATACCCTGGACCTGGTATGATGAGAGGCTCCCCAACAAATGCAGGGTGACACCACAGTGACCTGCATTTATTTTACATACTATGAATGGTAATACATAAGCAACCATTGGTTATAAGGCACAGAATTTTCTCAATCCCCAAATTACTTTCTTATAGGCATTTCCCAAAAACAATTGAACATTAGAAGATTCTGCATTAACACTGGCACATTTCCTAAGAATGTTGTCATTATCAGCCTAATTTGTCAAATTGTTCATCTGGGTGCCTTAGGATGTCAAAACAAAATCTTGAATTTTTATAAATTGAAGCATCAGCATTAATGTTTGGCATTCTCCACTTATTTCCCTGCTCAAATTGTGTTGCTCATAATTGAATCATGTAACTTGACCCTCTAAGTATTTAGTGCTATCCTTGTCAGAAACCATCCTTTTACCTTTAGAGAAGTTTCGCAAAATAATTTCTGGTACAGAATGAAGAATCAGAGAAATAAAAGTCATCATAGACAAAACCTAAAAATCTCATGTGTTTCCCAGCTCCATCCTGAAATAATCAATATCCATGGCATATATTTCCTGGATGGGTTTTATTTTTTAATTGTATAGTAGGGGCTGAACGTACCTGCCATGAGGAGGGGTGCTCCGGGTCAATACATGGAAGGCTCGCTTGTTCCAGAATCTCCGGGTGGGATCATAGAATCAGCTGAAGGCTTAGGAACCCAAACGCTGTGTAAAAAGAAAGTTAAAAGAACAAGGAAAATTGTGTATTTAAATAATAATCTAAATCACCTATGTATTTGGTGAGAATGGACGAACAGTGTGAATCAAAAGTAGCAAAATCACCAGCTTCTAAATGTTCCGGAACCACAATACAGGAAATTATCACAGTACCTGCCCTGCGCCTCCCTTTGTTTATGATAAAAGGTCAGAGTGAGATTTTTTTTTTTAATGTTTGGACATCAAATGATTTTTACAAATTATTTTAAAACCATTCAAAAATAGAGGAGCATGGGCAAACCTATGTATATTAGCCTTAATATAATAAAATTCCACAAATAATATATCCCTCTTTTAAAAATAAGTAACATCTATATTTACATTGTTCTAACATCGACTAAAAACACTTAGCATATATAATCACTTTTATCTCTGAAACTGATTTAATAATGAAGATCCATAATTATACTCATTTTACCAGTGAGAAAATTAAGCAACTTGATCGAACTAAGCAACTTGTCAAAGAAACTGATCTGAAATCAGGCAGTATTTCTCCAAGACACATTCAATATATTTAAATCAAGCCATCTTTCTCTGTGTCTAAACATTTTGTGGATTTTCATTTTGTTTACGAAGAACGGATGGTATTTCCATATTTATTTGTGCTTTTACTTGCCTCCTTAAGTCAGCCAGGGAAGAAAAAGAATAAAAAGGTAGAACTACAGTCACCTCCCATTACTGTTCCATACACACACACACACACACACACACACACACTCTACAATTGCCTCAGCTACTGTGAGCCCACATTCAGTTCCTCATTCAGATTTTGAAATCTGTGTAGCTAGAACAAATTCATATTAACCCTCATGTGTTCTGTTTATGTTCCTCATCCTTGCGCAGCTCTCTGAGACTCATCACCATCTTATGGATACAAATTACAGTGACCTGTGGGTTAGACACACAGGTTGAAATCAGTTGGGGCCCAATTTGGATACGGGAGTGGCATCCATTTTACAGAAAGCAAAATATATAATAAAGATTATCTCAAGGAAATTTTCAGATACTAAAAATCTAGAAGGATGAAGATTGGAAAATTGTACCTCCTTTTCAAATATTGTTGTGTTTATATTTATTTTACTTCAGGTAGGTTTTTATGAATAAGCCTATCATTGATCTACATATTTGGATTTACTTTAATAAACAGTAAATCTGAGAGTGAATTTCTTGTGTACCAAGTGTAATGAATTAGGGAATATATTTATGGATGACATTCTTTAAGTCCAGAATCAGCAAGAAAATAAAATTATCAAGATGAGCAGTATCTTCCATGAGCTTTATCTGAAAACATTTATTACATAAATCATTTCTGAATTTACCACCACTGACATGGAAAAGACATTATGTTAAAATATAAGAGAAATTGACATGTAGCTGAGACATAAGAAGGAAAGGAAAATGAGGACAGCTAGTGCTAACAAGGAAGAACAAATACACTGTCTTCTGTTAACTTCTGGGCTTTGCTTTCACTTTTTATTTTGAAATGAATATAGATTGACAGAAAGCAGTGACAATACCACAGCACAGGGAGCTCTCTTGCACCATTTACTCAATTTTCTCTAATAAAAAAACCTTACACAACTAGAGCCCAATGTCAAAAACAGGACTTTTACATCAGTACAATCAGATTTCACTAGTTTTACATACATGCATGTGCTTGAGTGTATATATGTGTCTGTGTGTACACAATTTAACAAATTTTATTACATGTCTAAACTCATGGATCCATCGTCACATAATCCCTGTTTTTATATTTTAGAAAACATATTACCAGCAATTATTTTGTTACTCTGAAGTATTATTGTTAAAAACCAGGTAAATGATTTATTTCCTTTGCTTACAGTTTCCTTTAATGAGTTGGTTCTTCTTAAGAGAATTTTAACACCTTACTGGGCACACATTAGAGCCCCTGCTGTGCTAAATGTGCATGTCTTACAACCTCAGAGAAGAATTTTGGCTTCCACTATTTCATTGATGTAGAATTGTATAATATACCAGAAATTCGGTATGTGCAATGTTTTCTTTAATGTGAGGATTCCACAAGTATGTATGCTCTATAAATCATTTATGCTTGAATATCTGAATATCCTTGACCTAGTGTTAAAGCTCTTGACATTTTTTTAAATCAGGTCTTGCCCTGTCCTTCTACAGTGTAGAGATGATGATTTTGCAGCTCCAAATTAAAAGCAGAAAGACAACTCTTTTCCATCAAGAGAAATAAACACATAAACATTAAAATCAGAGTGACAAATAATTCTTCTTCAAATTCAGGAATAGCTCATTAAGACCTCAATACAAGATATAAAAACAATGTGGAAATTGTGGATATATTTAGTTCTTTCATGGTCCTTGACATGACCTTATGTCTATTTTATAAAATGAGATTCTACACAGAAAATGAAACATCCGAATAATAGCTACCTAGTTGGTGATATATATTTTAGATAAAAGTTGGCATTCTCCAATTGTTTATGGTAGAGCAATGTTTATAAATCCACAAGAAAGCATATAACATGCTTCAAAATTTCTTAATTTTGAGCCTTAAAGCACATCTTTTCTCACTAACAAGTACATCACATGGACTGAAGTGAGAACCTCAAGTAGGCGCTGCAAAGAGCTTGCTGGCTGCACTGTGGCTTTGCAACCCCTTGAAGCTGGAAATAGTTTCTATGTGGTGAGTGTTGAGGACCTTTGGGTATTAGTTGATAAGTTGGTCACTTGTTAATGTCTAAAGCACAGATATTTTACTGAGTATCATTGAAAAGGCACTGAGCCACTTTATTGGCCTCTAGGCAAAACCATTACATTGTAAAATGCTATGGCCCGTATATCTTTATATGAATTAGGCAAAAAGAAAAGAACAGGGTAGTAAAAGGTCTTCTCAAGAATTTAAGATGCCTCACTACCCAAACAGGATACTGTTCAGATCAGTAACAATCTGTCAGTCTTGAAGACTTTTTATTAACTCTCATTCCTGGTTAGGGAATGTACCCATTCCCAAGCTGTGATTCAGCAGGTAGGACTGTATGACAGGTAGAGAGATAGATAAGGATATCTAATATATGACGCTAACAACTTTGGCATTAAATAATCTGGATAAAGGGTTTACATCAATCTTTCATTGGTACTACTTTTTCAGGCATGGTTGAATCTGAAATTATGTCAAAAACTAAAACAAGTAAACAAAAAACTGCAGTTCCACTTGAAGCCATTTTCTCTAGATACTACACTAATATATCATTATATACATCTAATAAATCATGAAATCTGATTTGCAAGTATTGGAGTAAAACTATGTATATGTGCGTTAAGTGTGTGTGTGTGTGCATGTATGTGTGTATTAGCCATCATAACTCATCACCTCCATTACTCTGAGGTCTGCAATTTTGACCAATTGCAAAAGCTTGACTTTTTTGAATATTTAAATATTTAAATGTGTGCTGTTAATTTTATCCTAAAAATAAAAATTTTACTTCCATTTATTTCAGAGGAGCCATGCTTCTTTCGTGTCTATAGCAATGAAGGTACTGGAAGATTTGAACATCTGTGGCCCCAGGTCCCCTGGTGTCTGGCAGTCCTGTGTGTGATTGTGAAGGGGGAAGAGCAGGAAGCTTCCTTCTGTTGTGGATCAATTTGGGAACTTTAAAGATTGAGAGTAACCTGAAGATGGCGAAGTTCGTCTCACAGTCTTCAATCTGTGTATTTTCTGTGTCTCTCCTTCCCCACAATTGTATCCCACCATTTCTACCCCACCCCGGAATTCTGGGGATCCAGCCCCTTCATGTTCATTCCAACACAAGAACTTTCCACTTGCTGCTTCTTTGTCTCTGTGAAATGCTCCTAGTTCTGGATCCTTATTTTTTTTTTGTTAATGTTATTCATTTCTCAGCTTTCTCCCTAAATATTACTGTTCAGAAAGTCTTCACTAATTTTTCCTAAACCAGGTCTTTATTTTATTCTCCTTTGCCCGCTTGTAAGAACTTATTTTATTTATATTATGTATTATTAATTTATTTAGTAATGTCACTCCTGCCTCTACTTCATAAGCATCATGAAAACAAACACAGCTCTTTAATTTGTACAAGTGTCTGCTCTAGTGCTTAAAGTTCAGTGTGTGACCAGTGGCAGTAAAATTCCTTGTTTGTGAATGAAGTAAATTCTGTTTACTTTTCTTTTATATATATATATTTAAAGGGCAGGTTTATTAGAGAAGGGATGAAACAGTTAAAGACACTTGCATAGACACAAGCAGGCAGGAAGAGCTGCCCCAGAAGGGACAGGTTTCTGAGAGAGGCCTATATGGTTGCAGGCAGGAAGGCTGCTGCCCTGCAGAGGGGGAGAGTTGGTGAAAAGTGACACCTGCATAGTCACAGATGGACAGTGGTATTGCTGTCAATTCTCTTTACTTTTCTCACTGAGGGCAGACTATGCATTTTCAAACTCTGTGTACTTTGTGTGGTGAACAAATTTGAAATGTCTCCTGACAGGCTAGAAACATTTTTTATCCATTATCTTACCTTATAATTTTCTAGAGATTTATTTTATCAGGTAATTTTGTCTTCTTCCCTGAGCATTCATTCCTCCCATAGATACCATCATGAGACACAGGAAGCTTGGTCTTGTACAGATCCATTAACATGAGTATGTGACTACAGTGACAAGAGTTACTTTGAAGGTACTGGAAGATTTGAACATCTGGAAATTTCTTAATATCTCTGTCCAGCATGGAGGATTTTATTTCATATTTTGTTCCCAATAGTGGTCCTTCACATTCCTTATTTCTTTGTATAATTTATGTTATTAATAAGGTGTTTATTTTATTTTTACTATTAAATAGATGAATCAAAAGAATAATAAATGAAATTCAATGTATAATGACATTGATTTTTAGCTAAGTAAATATTCACAGTTGAAGTCATCACAACGGGAAATCTTAGATGTCCACTTTCTGATCTGATGTTAATAGACTGTCTTCTTACAGATACAGTAGCCATTACTTTGGCAATCTTCAGCAATTACCCAGAGATAATTTATATGTATGCATTCATTGTCAGTACTGTTATGTTCTAGAATTTCAAGCCTAGAAGAGAAAATAATTTCCATTAAATTCTGAATATTTTATATAACATTATTGTTTTAAGACCGATAATATTTTTATAAACTCATGAAAAAACAGAAATACTATTTTTCCTAGTCCTTCAACAGGCAAATAACAAATAGGTTGTATCTTCTAAAATCTAATATTTTCCAGTTGGGATGTTACCAAAGTTTTTAGTTGTGGCAATAATCTCTATGACCTCAGGCAATTTCAGAGTGTATTCCATTTTCACTAGGGTTTACAGATTGCCTTTATACATTATATATAATATATATATATATACACTTAAACATTTGATAAACATAAAACACATTTTAGTGTTTATATAGCACAATAAAATTGTAGTAAATCATCAATAAAAATAGATTATTTTCTGAAAAAAGATGGTTTGATCCATCGAAAGTAAAGAAATCCTTATGACAGAAAGGCAATTATTTCAAATGATCAAATATTTTTATATATCAAAGGGAATAAAAGTAATTTAGGAAATGTCCATCAAAAATGTATTATGATTCCTGAAGTTATCACATGATAACTACAAGAAAGTGAAACATTAGAAATGAAAATGCAGTCACTTAGAATTTTAGGTAAATGTGAAGTTTTAATTTAAACACAGAGCTGTCTGAGAAAATCATATTCTTTAAGTGTGGAAAAATTGGAAGAAGATGTGCATAATATACTCATAAGATCTCATAGGAGAAAGTATATATTTTATTTTTTTAAAGATTTATTTATTTATGCATACAAGAACTGGGGTACAGGCCAGAGGTGTGGGAGGTGAGAGGATTCACCTTAGACAGAGCAGGGAACAGCACAGGAAGATTGACTGAAGTACATTGCTGAGCGGAGCAGTGGGCGAGGAGAGGTCTGCTGCACCATGTGGGTAGCTCCCTGGCCAGCCAGGGATCAAACTCGTGCTGCAGAGGCTGTGGACAGCCTCATAGAATGTGTCTTAACCCCTTGCACCACCAGGGAGCCCCAGAAAGCATATATTTTAATTAGATTTCTTATTTAAAGATATACCAGTGCTTCCCTGGTGGCGCAAGGGGTTAAGATGCAACCTATGACGATATCTGCAGCCTTCGCAGCACAAGTTTGATCCTCTGGCCAGGCTGCTACCCACATGGCGCAGCAGACCTCTCCTGACTCGCCCGCTGCTCCCCTCAGCAGAGGATTTCACTTAGTCTGCCTGTTCTGTTCCCCACTCTGTCTCTAGTGAATCCTCTCACCCCCCACACCTCTGTCCTGTACCCCAGTTCTTGTATGCATAAATAAATAAATCTTTAAAAAACTAAATATATATCAGAGATTGATTTATTGTTAAGAGTCAGGGAGAGGGCCTCCCTGGTGGCGCAGCGGTTGAGCGCTGGGTTGCGAAGCTGCCCGCAGCCTCTGCAACCGGTTCGATCCCCGGCTGCTCCCCAGCCACCAGAGGAGGGTCCCACATGGCGCGCAGACCTCTCCTGCCGCCCGCTGCTCCCCTCAGCAGTGTACTTCGGTCCTTCTGCCTGCTCTGCTCCCCGCTCTGGCTCTGGTGAATTCTCTCACCCTCCCACGCTTCTGACTGTACCCAGTGCATGTATAAACCAAACAAACAAACAAATAATAAATAAATAAGACATGCCTCTAGAAAATTTAAAAAAAAAAAAAAAAGAGTCAGGGAGAAGAAAAGGAAGAAGGAATGAATGTAAGATACTATCTTCGTGGAGTTATTTTTATGTGCCAGAGACCTTCTACAAACTGAAATTATCATGAAGATATTTTTTCACAACTACCCTTTGAAGTATGCTCTTATTTGTCTTATTGTTATATGTGATGGCACAGAAGCTGGAACACAAATTGTTAGAATAATTTAAGTCTTAGAATAAGCCTAATATCACTGAAGTGGCAGGGCCAAGATGTCAGTCCAGGAAGGTTAGCTTCAGAGTCTGTGCTATTAATTCCTCACCACACAAAACTGTGGAATTGAAGACAGGGAAACCAGAGTGTTGATATTTCATTTTTTCCCAAAGGTCTTGCTAATCTAAATTTTATATGTCATGACTTCCCTGATCACATTGTGAAAAACAGAGAAAATCATATAGGGATGGGCTTATAGGTTAATTTTTTTTCTCTTTTAATTATGTTTATTGATGTTACATTGATTTACAATACTGCATGTGTTTTAGGTGTATAAGTTCAAACCTCTATAAATATATGTTAGCACATCATGCCCACCACCAAAGTACCTATTGTGGGTCTGCTAGACTTAAGCGGCTGCTAGATTTAAGTGGCCTGTTCCGCCACCATCATGGTTAGCTGCAGTTCTGCATTCCCATACAAAGGTCAGAACTGCCCAGTCACAGTCATTTGAGTCAAACCTTACAAGGTGCCTTTCAAATCAATCAAGGGCAGAAAGCTTGATTACTCTGGGAAGGGTATGCATCAGGAGGTATGACCGGGAACGCCCGGGGGGCTGAGGACAGATGCATAAACTTACTCCTGACTCATACATCATGAGGTATGACCGGGAATGCCCAGGGGGCCGAGGACCGATGTATGAGATGTATGACAAGAGACCCCAGAAGCTGACCAGTGGAATGCCCTGCTGATAAGATTAGGACCATGGCCGGGGGTCTGGGGTCTAGTTTCAATGACAACACTTGGTCATCAAGCTGATAACATGGTCAGCAGACTCATGTCTCCCCAAGCCCTAGATGACATTCCTGAGTTTCACCCATCCTTTTCTCCTTGTCCTCCTAACACACGTAGCTTGATGCTGTATGATTATTCTATCAATGAAAATGGCCAGGATCTTGCTCTCAGCAGCATCCAGCCTGTTCCATGACTCCCGTCTCTGTCAGTGTGGTGATACCTGACACAACAACCCATAATCTTCCACCATGGCTCCCTGAGCCCCTTTCCCCCTTTGCTCCTGCCCCCACCCCTTTCTGGTAGCCTCAGTTCTGCAGTCAGATCTCAAGGGTTTGCTTTGTTTTGGTTCAGTCTGTTTATTTGCTTTGTTTTCAATATGAGTGAAATAATCCAGTATTTGTCTTTCTCCTTCTGACTTATTTTGCTTAGCATAATCTCATCCATGGTATTTATTTTTGAAAGATTTATTTATTTATGCAGACAAGAACTGGGGTGTAGGCCAGCGTTGCAGAGGGGGATGAGCAGCGAGCAGAACAGGTGAATCTACTGAAATACACTGCTGAGGGGAGCAGCGTGCAAGACAAGCGAGGTCTGCTGTGCCATGTGGGTCAGCTCCCTGGCCAGGCATGAAACTCATGCTGCAGTGGTTGGTGATAGCTTGATAGCACTGTGTCTTTAACCCCTGAGCCACTTATTGGGATGGGCTTATAGTGATTGAATAAAACAATCAATAAATAGGAACTAGGGATACAAAGAGAAAATATAAATTATAAAGCACAAAACATAAAGCTTAAACATGGGGATGAACTTTAAATGAAAAATATAGTGAATCAGAATCTTAGTTTGTTATTGATGGAACTGAAAGTTTCAGTTATTTTGTATTAACATCTTAGAAGAATTTTATTTTTATATTCAAATCATTTTGTTTGTCTAATTTTTTCATAGGGAGTCAGAAGTTTTATCTTTCACCACCACATTCAACTATTGAAGGTCTGACTTCACAATGTATGAGGAAGTCCACACTTTCTATACCACGGTGAAGATATCTGCATTTAGGGCCTCCCTGGTGGCGCAGGGGTTAAAGACAGCACTATTAAGTTACTGCCAGTCACTACAATATGAGTTTGATCCCTGGCTTGCCAGGGAGGTGACCCACATAGCGCAGTAGACCTCTCCTCTCTTGCCCACTGCTCCCCTCTGCAGTGCATTTCGGTCGTCTGCCTGTTCTGCTCCCCAGTCTATCTGTGGCAAGTCCTCTCACCCTCCCATGCCTCTGGACTGTACCCCAGCTCTTATATAAAAATAAACAAAAATCTTTCAAAAAATAAAAATTAAATTAAATTAAAGACAATATCTGTAGTGAGCTATATCACCACAGTGCAAGGGATTGCAAACTGTGCTATTTTTTATAATTTTCAAAATGTCTTTGTATACCTCCCACATCTAGATACCCTAATGAAATCATCTGAGTTGAAGTGTAGTAATCTTCGTAAGAATGTAATGTATTGAATAATGTCCCCTAAAATGGATGTCCACCCAGAGCCTCAAAACGTGACATTATCTACAAATAGCTTCTTTGTGCATGGAAGTAAACATTTAGATGAAATCTTACTGGATAAGGACCTAAATCCAATGAGAGCATCCTTATAAGAGAAATGTCCACAGAAAGAAACAGAGAAGAAGCAATGTGAGGTTGAAGGTGTATATTTGGGTTTTTTGTTGTTGTTGTTGTTTGTTTTTTTTTTAAGATTTATTTATGCATACAAGAACTGGGGTACAGGTTAGAGGTGCGGAGGGTGAGAGGATTCACCAGAGACAGAGAGGGGGGAAGAACAGGCAGACTGACTGAAATACATTCCTGAAGGGAGCAGAGAACAAGACAGGAGAGGTCTGCTACACCATGTGGGTAGCTCCTTGGCAGACCAGGGGATCGAACTCGTGCTGCAGAGGCTACAGACAGCCTCATAGTGCTGTGCTTAACCCTTTGCACCACTAGGGTGGCCCCTGAAGGTATATAATTGGATGAACCAGGGACCACCAGACCACTAGTCAGCATCTCAGTGATGCCAGTAATTTATTATCTTCCATTTTCACTGAGGTTTGCTTTATTTCCTTCATATGTTGGTATTTTGATAAACATTTTCTACAACATATACCATATAAAAAAAATAATGTATGTACCATACAACAATGATTTTTTTTTTATTACCTAACATGTTTCCCCTAGAAAAATTTCAGCTAGCTCCACACGAGAAAAGAACTTCCAAAGGAACCAAATCAACAATTACCTTGACTTCAGGCTTCTGCCTTCTGAACTATGAAGAAAAGAGTTCTGTTGTGGTAAGCCACCTAGTTTGTGGTGTATAACAAATACAGATACAGTTTGTGGCAACAAATACAAAAACATTAGGTGAGTCTTTGAGAGGGTGAGAAAAACTTCAAGAAAATCTCTTTGTGAGCACGTCTTGGAATCAAACAAACATTAAAATTAAAATGACAGGGCCTCCCCTGGTGGCGCAGGCAGTTGAGCGCCACTCTATGAAGCTGACTGTAGCTTCTGCAGCACCGGTTTGATCCCAGCCTACCCACATGGTGCAGCAGACCTCTCCTGTAGCGCCCATTACTCCTCTCAGCAGTGTATTTCGTCAGTCTGCCTGTTCTGTTCCTGGCTCTGTCTCTGGTGAATCCTTTCACCTTCCCGCACATCTGGCCTGTACCCCGGTTCTTGCATAAATAAATAAATATTTAAAAAAATTTTAAAAAGATTAAAATGACAACTGATATGTACTCTTGAAAGCTTTAACAAGTTTATTTAATCTGCTTTTAATGAACTGTAGAATGATAGACCTCCCCTTTTCCTGGGCACCACCCTGTTAAAATACCTCAATTATAAAACTGATGAGCAGTCTAAATCAGTTATGAAAATTAAATGTTTAGGCTGGTACTATAATCTTTCACTTCCTTCCTTCTATTTATCTTGTCTTTTCCTGGTTGATTTATTATGGCTACTTCTGTTATGTAATCTAATATATGTGCACAAGCACAGTAAATATTGACATTTGGAAGAATATAAGATATTCTAATTTAGAATTTAAAATAGTTAGAGACTTACTTGTCCAGAGTAAGATCTGTGCCATCGAGCCAAACCCATTTTTGTCGTTTGCTGTTGTAGGATAAACTGATGAAAAACTTTTTTTGACGCATTTCACACTGCATCTTTGCCAATATCAATACAAAATTCTACAGAGAGGAAAATAAATCAGAAAGTAAAAATTTCCCTGAGAAAAGAAGCATTATTTTTTAATATCTTTATTTCATTTATAACTTTCCTTTTAGACTCTGTTCTATGATATGCAAAGAAAATGGAAGGATTAACTTAGAGTCTTTAGAAATGACTGCTTGTCAACTGCTAATCACTCTTTTATCCATGAGCAATATTTTTTGTCTACATTATACTTCAGTCATTTTCTTTGATTCCTGGGTTGTAAAAATAATAAGTCACTAAGACTAGACATTAAAGAAATAGATCAAAAAAAAAAAAAAAGAAATAGATCATAATTAGCCAACATAATAATTAGTGACACATGCCACATGATTAGAAATACGGTATCAAAGGAGAAGAAATAGCAGAGTTTTATCAGGTCACAGTGAGCCCACAATATTTTCCAAAGGGACTGTCTACTAAGCTAAAATCTTAAAAATCAGGATGCATTAACCAAGAGATTTGTGGTGAGAGATGGAGGGGATAAAATATGTCACAGGCACATGAAAAAACAATTTGAAAAACAAAGACATGAAGGAGCACAGGGTCTTTAAGGATGTAAAGAAGTTCATGAACACAAACCCGGGGCAGGCTGATCTAGAGCAGGTGCTGGGGGGTTCTTAGTAATAGAGGAGGCCAGGATAACAGGCAGGAATCAGGTTACACATTAATACACAGATAATTTGCACTTTATATTAAGAACTAAGAAAAACCATTCAAGCATTATTAAAGTTAACTCTCAAAATTACAGTCAAATCATAAAAATTCCTGTCATTGTCATATAGAAGATTCTTTAGAGGAAGATAAATCTTGAGTGATTGCTGCCATTTTTAAATTATCTAAAACCAAAGTCACTAAAATTTAAGAAACAAAATCTTATCTTACCATCTCTTCTTCAGTGTTCACTTTAACAAAGCTTGAATTTAAACCAGTGCAATAGTGGGCACACTCTTTCCAAAGACGGCTGTTTTTTGAGAAAAAGTAGCAGTTTTCTCCAAACTGATGCCAATTGTTGGAACAAGTAAGATATTTCCAAGCTATAATAGAGGTAGAACACAATTGAATGTCTTACATCAGTGTGAGTCATCTGGTAAGTTTATAGAGCAAATCTACCCTCTACAAACAAGCATCTTTTGTTTTATATATGTATGCACTTATATTTAGAATTATCAATAGATTACTCTTAATAATTCATCTGATTGAAAACACTTCATTCTTAAAGTTTCCTAAGAATGCATTATAAGAATTATAATGTATAACTCCATTATAAGAATAAGTTAAAAACATTTTCAAAAAAGAAACAGGCCAAAATGGAGTTTTTCTTGCAAGATCCCATCAAGACTTAATACTTAACCAATCTTATTAATGTTTCCTCCTCTCCTCAAAGTACAATTCTCAGGCTTCACTGTGAAGTCAGCCAAGCATTATAAGGTCATCTGCATGACAAGACCCCAAGTCCTACCCTCAGGTAGGACTTCTTGCTAATAACCTTGTCCTTCCCTCTTTTGCAATACAAAAACTTCCTTTTTGTGAATTCCCTACTAGAGCTTTTCTGTTTGCTAGAGGGTAGACTGCCTAATTCATGACTTGCTTAACACCTATTGGAGATCTCATTTATTCTCATTAATCTTGCTTTTTAACAAATGCATGTATAATTTCTATGTTTAAATGAAAAAGAAACATGGGTCATTTAATTTTAAAGTCATTAAGTTAAAAAATCGAGATAATGAAAAGCACATATATGAAAACATAAATAGATAAGGGCTGGGACACAGAGACTTAGTTCTTGGGCACAAAGACACTTAGGCGGTGAGTGAGACCACCTAGAACTAACCAATCACAAAGAGGCTGATGGGGCTTTAGAATAATTAGGGAAAGAAGGTGTATATTCCCTGAGGCACAACTCCTCTTTGGCTTCCTTGCCCCTCCTTGGCCTGGGTTCCACCAGCCTGTGAGTTCTACTTTATTTCTGTTCTTTTTCTTCTTGATAAACTTTTTTGCTCTCCCAACAAATCTGCCTCTTCTCGCTTGCTTGCCTGAGTACCTGCAAAGTTTCTGCTGCAGCTTCGTGAGACACCAACCCATGGTGGTCTTGGGGTTGATTCGTGGCTGGGAGACTAGGCCTGAAAACCTATAATTCCATTATCACTGACAAAGTATCTTATTCAAACTTAACTCATCATTTGCTATTGCTGAATCCTAGGGCAAGTTAGGGAGAATTAGGCAGCCTCAAGGACAGTGCAGATGGGGGTCTCCCCAGAGTTAAGGAGGGCTCCAGAGATAAGGACAAGAGAAATGTAACTAATTCCACTGGGAATAATAAACATCCCAGGACTAAGGTCAACATTGTTACCAAACAGAGACCTCGATTTCCTTCAGCCAATAAAGGGAGGTGGAGTCTGGGGAAAAAGGAGAGTGGTTTAATTTATTGACTAATGAGGAGGGCAGCAAACTCATGGCTGAAAGACCACCATCCTGCCCTTTGACAGAGACCGGTGGGCGCCAGCCTTTTTTTCTTCAATAGCACATGTTTAAATTTCTCTTCCTTAAAATGCAGGGGTGCTCATCTGGGAGACTGGGCCATAAAGATAAATCTATCAAACAAGGGGGAAGATGCAACAAATGGGGAAAGACAAACCTGTTAGATAACGAATGTGAAGATCCCCGCTCAGTAGCAGATTAAGTGAGACAGCTGAGAACTAACCAATCACAAAGAGACTGGTGGAGCTTTAGAATAATGAGGGAAAGAAGGTCTATATTCCCTGAGAGAAGACTCCACTTTGGCTTCCTTGCCCCTCCCTGGTCTGGTTTCCTGGCCTGGGAGTCCCACTTTATTTCTGTTCCTTTTCTCCTCAGCAAACTTTTTCTTTCCTTAAACAAACCTGCCTCTTCTCACTTGCTTGCCTGAGCATCTGCAAAATTCCTTCTGTGGCTTCGTAAGACACCAACCCATGGTGGTCTAGCGACAGGGACTCAGTGCTGCCCCTGCAGGCTGGGATCTGTTCCTGGCTAGGAAGACTAGGCCTGAAAACCTACAGTTCTGGTATCACTGCCATCATTTTGAGAGTATAACTTCTATATTATAATTTTTCAAAAGGCCCAAAATAGAACCATCCACGCCAAGAACCACCAAGACTGAACACCTAACCTAATGATAGGTTCAACCTCTCTGGAAGTAAAATTCTGAACCCATCAATCTCAGAGACTCCTGGTCAGCACTAGTGAGGGCATATACATGATGAGAACCCATAGAGCTTCCCTAATCATTGCCTGAAATCAACTTTCTGTTCTACTCTTGTTCTACCCTTTTTCTCTTTTTTAAAGATTTATTTATTTATTTGTTTTGTTTATTTATTTATTTATTTATACAAGCGCTGGGTACAGTCAGAAGCGTGGGAGGGTGAGAGGATTCACCAGAGCCAGAGCAGAGAGCAGAACAGGCAGACTGACGAAGTAAACTACTGAGGGGAGCAGCGGGCAGCAGGAGAGTTCTGTGCACCAAGTGGGACTCTCGCCCAGTGGCCGGAGATCGAACCGGCGCTGCAGAGACTGCGGACAGCTTCAGAGGGCTGAGCTCAACCGCCTGCGCCACCGGGGAGGCCCTACCCTCTTTCTGATGTGGTTGTTATGTCAATTTCGAGAGGTGTTGGGTTCAGAGAACGGGGTTCTTGGGTTACCTCTGGGAAAGTTTCACCAGAGTTCCCCTTTTGAAAGAGAACTGCTAAACAAATAAAATCTTTCCTGTTTCCTGCTAAAGAGTCATAGGCCTGGTAATACAAAGTAAGTGTAAATAACAAGTTTGCTTCCTTAATAAGCATATCTAAACAAGGTCTGGCAGCCAGCTAGGCTGATTGATCTCCCAGGCCATCCTCAAATATCTGTATCTTTCCCCCTTTTGCCAAGAATTTGCATGCTAACTGACCAATGTTATCAATGTAAAGTGGTTATGTATAAAAGAAACCCTTTGTCTCTAGACGGGTGCTCAGGTCTGAGACCCAGGTCTGAGACCTCATGCAAGAGTAATAAAGCTTCTGACCTCACCATTCCTGAAGTACTGCTTGTTCTTCCCTTGCTTGGATAAAAAGCTAGAATTTATTTCTGCCACATTTTCAGCGGCACACAGCAAGTCCCCCCACAAGGCAGAGATGTTTAGTTATATACAAAGAGGCAGGTTTAATATAGAAAAGGGAAGAAAACAAAAGGACACTTGCACACTCAAGTGGGCAGAAGGAGATGCTGCCAAAAGGGACAGATTTGTAAAAGGAAAGACCTGCACAGTCACAGGTGGGCAGGAGAGCTGCCTCTTGCCAGTGCAGAAATTATAGTGATAAAGGTTCTTTTGGGGGGAGCGGTTCATTTCTTTGTGGAATGGTTATCTATATTGTTAAATGAATTACTTCTATGGTGTGGCTAGGTTCATCCTTAAGACCAGTGATTCTCTACAAGGGTCCTCAATCTCCACATCCCCACCTCTGGTCTGTGCCTTTGGATACCTTCTGCAGTGATGTGAAACTCGCTGTAGAGATGGTCCCTAAGGATTTTTCATTTCTGTAGCTGGTTTAACAACCATATTCCTCATTTCGGCCCCCACCTCATTTCTTATCTGTGAAATTTTCAATTTTCTATTCTTAACCTCCATCAGATGTGACCAGATGTAGGGGGTCAGCAAGCAGAGTCCTTGGGTTACCACTGAGAAAAGTTTCAGCAGTGTTCCCCTTTCACAGTCACACAGACAGTTTGCCAAGGCAACGAAGACCTTTGCAAGAACACCGGTAGACAAAGGATCTATCCAAAAGGGCAGATTTATTAGGGAAAAAAAGGAAAGGAGAAGACACTTGCATCGACATAGGCAGGCAGTATTAGGAGGAAAGCTGTATTTTGCCAGGCAGGAGTTGTTCTGATACAGTGTTCCTTTTGTGGAGAGGCTTGTTCCTTTGTGAAGTTTTTAAGCTATTGTTAAATTAAAAAATTCTATGGTATGACTGGGTTAATTTATAAAAACCAGCATTCTCTATAAAGGCCTTAATCTCCATGCCCCCATCTGATATTTTCTATCTATACTGATATTTTCTTTATTATAACTGACAGTTTCCATGTCCACCTCTTCTGGTCAATGCCTTAGGTTCTTTCATTTCTATAGCTACTTTAATGACGATATTATCATCGCTGCTGTTTCCAGTTTCCGGTCTTGCAACACTTCCATCTCAAATTTTCTACTCTAAGCTTCCATCAGTGTCTAGCTTTAAAAAACAAGCATTTTGAGTAAGCCTTTGCAGATCCTTTCTACTTACTAGACAGGACACTGTCCAAGTCCTGAATCATATAATAAAATGATTTAAATAGTTATATAAATAAACGTTAATTTTGTTTTTTTAAAAACACTTGAGAAATACTGGGTCCTATAAGTAAATTTCACTCATATCTTCTTATATATACAGTTGTATGCATCAAGCAAAATAGTTCATAAAAAGTTAATTCTCCTCTCTTTATGCATATAAGTTTATGACTCACAGACTTCTAAAACTACCTGTTTTATTTTCCAGCTTGTTATAGGGCATATTACCTGGATGTCCTTCTCCATTAATTAAATTCTAATTCACTGAAGAGAATTCAGAAAGATCATTTTTAAACTCAGAGGAAAAACATGACTGAACAATACTGCATGTGAGATACTGAACTATATAAAAAAATACAAAAATGATTAATGATACATCATTTGCATTGAACAACTCAATTTAGTAGGCACATAAACATAAAAATCAAACAATAATATGAAAAGTTCATACAGCAATTACTCAGAAGGAGGAAATCCTGTTCTCATAACAGTGTTAGCAAGCTTTTCATAATCAGATAAAAAATATTTCAAAAGGAAAAGAAAGAAACATTTCTGGTAAAAAAAAACATGAGAACAAATAGGTAGCATGTCAAGGTCATGATATACTTTAAAATGAACAATTTGATGTATCTCTGAGAAATCATCTTCAGTCTCTACAGAGAATATCATACTTGTTCAATGAACAGAGAGGATCAAAAATGCATTATCTTCAACCGATTTCACTATATGAGTAGGAAAAAATGTATTTCTATTCTATATAGTTACTTACGCTTTGCAGCTGAGAGTCCAACTAACAAAAGAAGTGCCAGGCAAATGATCCCCAGAATCACAGCAATAAATTTCCATGAAGAACAGAGAGAAAGCAGATCTACAGAAAGGAACAAATACACCTGTGACATCAGTGTCTAAATATTAATAACAGTTCAACTTCTCTTTTTGGTATAGTAAAGTTCACAACACAACTAAGATTCTCAAATAGGGAAAAGCAAGGTAATCTACAACAGTCATTACGCATTTTGAGTATGTTAGTTCAAGTCAAAACCATTAAGGTGAACTGAATTCCACAGAGGGCATATCCCTGTGTCCGTGGGGAGACAGAACACACACTCTACTTTACCTAGTCAACTCAGAGGAGGGAAGGAAGCAGCCATGAAGTACCAAAGAATTTTAACAAAAAACTTTAAGGCAAGAACAGGTTTATTATAAGACTAGAATCCGTTGCAGCTGTAGACCAAGGGATTTTCACACTTTTGTCAACAGAATCTGTTGATTTCCACTGGTGCTCATTGAAACAGGGGGTTATTTCAAAAGAACCAAGAGACCCCTTCTGTGGCACAGTTGTATAGGACTGCCGACATTTGTGGATGTAGTGGATAAATTTTGGGACCATACCTCCCCTAAGTGCTAAGAAAACATTACAGAAGTTTGCCTTTGAAGAACAAACATTGAATCCACCTGGTGCCTGCATATCCTGTTATTAGAGCCCCAGTAAAAACAAGCTGCCTCTGGAGAAGGGAATAATAAATATTCCACCACATACCACCTCCTCCACTCTAGAAAGAGCTTAGATAATTCTGGGAGAAAAAGGAGAAATCTAGCCTGCCCTGTACACTGTACTGCCAATGAGTAATAGTCATCTGCTTCTAGAGGAGAAGAAACCAGCTCAGGATCCTGAGAACGTGCCATCCAGACCTCAGCCAGTAGAGAAAGGAAACTGTCTCACTCAGGAGACCCACCAACACAGGATGGATGCCCCAGAGGAAGGGACAGAAGATCAGCCAGCTTGAGCATAAACTACAGTGAGTAGAACACATTTTTAAAAGATGAATCATTGAAAATTAGATATGGAGATAGGATATTGTAATTACAGATATGGGGCTTGCAATAACAACAGTTGATGAGGCAACACATTTAGTGGGAAAGATTAAAATTGAAATTGAAATAAACCCATGTGACATTTCAGCAGAGATCTGAGCATTACAGGACACAAAAACTGGAAATGCTGTCAATAAAAACTTGGCATCAGATATGAGGAACCCATTCTATGGACTTGTCAGTAGATTCAAAGCAGGAGATAAAACCGTCACTGTGATCAGACTGATGATTTTACCTTTAGATCTTCTAGGTCTCTGGTGCATAAATTGACACCACAAATATCTCTTCTTAAACCTCCGAAATTTGGACTTCTTGAATTTTCATTCTTCAGAGCCTCCAACAATATCACCTAAACACACCTTTCAGAGTAGAATCAGTGAAAAACAGTGGGGCTGTCCAACCTGTATTTATCTGACTGAATTCCATGTCTTTCCTTTCAACATCAAATTTATAAAGGTTTTTGTGTTCACAATGGTGAACATATTTATAAATGTGACTCTTCTCTCCCTTTGCCTCTTCAACACAACTCCAAGGGCATATGTGTAACTACTCAGAGTATTTGATTCTCTCTTTTTCTCATCTAAAGAAAATTCTTTTTTTTTTCAGGTTTGACTTGTGGTTTTCTGTGATTTTACATTAAATGATGAATTAAAAAATAAAGCAAAAAAATGCTAATCTTAATAATAAAGAGCTTAGTTTAGCTACTGGGTAGAAGTAAAGGCTAAGGAGGAATAACATGTTACTTAAATTGTGAAGAGATGCAGAATGAGAGTTTTGAGAAAAGATTTATCCTGTTAAAAAAAATAGACAATGGAAAATGAAGACAATTGTGAGAAAGATTACTATGATTTATAAGTAAACCTCTTACTATAGCAAACATAAAATTTGAGTTCTTCTGAAAATTCTTCTGTTTACTCTTTTTTGCTATTGCTAAAATATTTTATGTAAGTCTAATGGTAACTGCATATACTGGTAAGATGAAATTTTCATTAGCTATAAAAGTAAAGAAAACAATTGATGAATTGTTTGCAGGCAGATTCTAGTGTAAAAAGATTTTATAAAAACTGGTAAGAATACAGTAGGTAAAATTAAAAAATTCTTCCTCATTAATCGTGTTAATCACCTAAATAAAACCTAATATTCAACAATCTAAAATTTTAAAATATAATGAACTAAGGAATCAGTAATATAGTATAATTTCCAGGAATATCCATTTATATAAGACAAACTAGAACTAGTATTTTAATTCTAATCATCCCAAATATTGATTTAAAATATCTGAAGAGGGGCCTCCCCGGTTTAGCGCTGGTTGCAAAGCCAGCTGCCTCTGCAGCCAGATCCCTGGAGAGGGGTCCCGCATGGCGCACAGACCTCTCCTGCTGCCCGCTGCTCCCCTCAGAGTGTACTTCGGTCCTTCTGCCTGCTCTGCTCCCCGCTCTAGCTCTGGTGAATTCTCTACCCTCCTGCGCTTTTGACTGTACCCAGTGCTTCTATAAATAAATAAATTAATCTTTAAAAATAAATAAATAAAATATTTGAAGAATACAAATTAAAAGCTGATAAAATATAAAGTAAAGCAGATTCCCAATAACAGGGAAAAAAAAATCAAACTTCATATGTTTACGTATTACAGTAAAATGATAGCATGTCATTCATGTAAAGAATCTCCTAAGGAGAAAGTCTTAATCTGTCCTCAAGTGTATTTATTTTCCCCTGTTTTATAAGACAAATATTTAATTCTATATGTGTATGCATTTGACCGTATGTGAACTTGATAATATATACTTTGTATAGTTTTTTTCAGTTTTGAAAAATAAAATGTAGAAAGCACACATACCTTCACACCTATAGTTTAATAGATGTTTTTTTCTAGTTATTTTAATTTCTTGCCTTCTCTCTTGTTCAGATGGACATTCATAGTCAATGGTAGAATAAGTATTTTCATCCATTACTGAAAGGCAGAAAGATGATCAAATGAAGAAAGTAATTGTGAAATTAATAAGTAATATTGGTGTTTAAAAAAAGAATGTTGGGAATGAACTCAAATACCCAGTAGTTTGGATATAATCCCAAATATAAAAATATTTAAGAAAGAAAAAAATATTTTTTTTTCAAGTTAGTTCATGAGTTTTTTTGACATCATTTCTGGATTCTCTAATGCCTTCTATTCACAATTACAAATCTTATATAAATTTTATGTCTTCTAATTTATAAATGATGAACATATTATTCATTGATAAGCAAAATCAAAACAGGTGATCTGTTTCTGTGCTGACATGCATGAAATCATTTTGTCTGTACAGCCTGCATGTAGGTCCTGCCTCACCTTCCCTGCTCCTGCCTCCTTCTCAATATCCCCCTTACTTCCACCTTCCTCCATTTTCCATAATTCCACTGTTACACCTCTTCTTTTTCAATATAACATAAGTATTTCTCCAACATGCATGTTTTATTCAGCTTCTTTCTTTTCAAGTATAATTCCTCCTATTTTTGCTCATTGTAACTTTAGATTATTTGATTTATAAATCAGTCTACCATGTGAAACAAAATACAAATCTTCCCATAAAAATCATTTTTTTCCAATTTTTCTCATTATTCTTTATTTGTCATCATTCTGTGATATATCTCCTTTTATCTTGCTGTCATTAAATTCCCCCCAATTAATTATGAAGCCCTTGATAGGTCTTATTAATCTTTGTTTTGCCATAAATGCTTGTTTGATTTCTTCTGTGAAGAAGCACTATGAAAAATGTTAAATTTATCTTCAAAGATAATTAATATATAATGAAGTCTAGCTCAGACAAAATTTGGAAAGTATTTTTCCTCATTATAACATTTTACAAAATTTGACAGGAATCAATGTAAGATATTACAACATAATAGACCCAAGTTGCTAAAATCAAGAATCATCTTTTGGAATGATTAATTATGATTTAGTCCTTCTGAATTTTTATGACCTTATTTGTTTCCTTTAAACCCATATTTCATATAATTTAGCAATTCCTAAGCATTATAAAATGTCATATCAAATAATAACACAAGAATAAAATTAATATAAATAATATTCAAAAGTATCTTTAAGGTGTCTCAAACACACCTGATTTCTCTCTGAGCATCTCTTTTGAATCAATATTTTCTCATGTCCTTTTTTCTCTATTGTAAGTCATACTCATTCCCTTTTCTTGCAAATGACACACAGAGAAATATATTATAGATATATAAATATAGATTGCATGAAAATCTTGTACACATATGTGCAATTTGTTAAGAAAATATATATATTTGCATATTGAATTAACATTCTGTTGTCAATATAAATCTTTAATTTCCTACAATTTCATTTCCCTCAAAATTCTCAATAAGCACATATTGACAAATAGAATGAATATCTGGGAATTATAATTACCTGATTTTTAGAAGAAAATGATTTTTGAAGAGTGCGTATCTATTCTGGGAAGAAGCAGAAGTTAATTCTTAATTTAAAAAAATGGAATTTAAAAATTTCGAGAGTCCACAGTATAGATCGAGTCCAGAACAGTAGATAAAAAAAGAAATATATACACTGACTAATGATGCCTTTATGTCTCCTGTGAGAGATTCTGAAGATGAAGAGTTCAAAATTAACAGTGCTCTGGATGCAACCACACAGGAAACTCTTCTGCTGCTCAATTTAACTCTGTATCATCTCTAGATTGGACCTTTCTTTAGTCTTACTTCAAGCTACACAAGTTACCAATGTATTTGCATATTGACCATTCCCTTTCACTCAGTCTTTGCATTGTCACAAGCATGTATAATTGAATACTAACTGTTACAAAAACTAGTTTCAGATATTTTTATTAATTTTATGTACTTTAATTCTAAATTCAACTGGAATTCTGATTATATCCTTTGAGACACATTTGTGATATCTTTTGTTGACCCTTCAATTCTAGAGTAAGTGCTGTACTTCATCACTAGATGGTGCATAAGTGACCTGTCTCAGTGCCCTCAGCATTTCTTGTTAGTGGACTGTCCATCAGTACCCAAGAATCATCCCTCTCATGTCATTGAAAGAAACCAACCAGTAGATACTAACCAATGAGTTATTAACATTCTTATCAAATACAGTTTTTCAACCTTATTTTCAAAGTTATTCACATTCTTATCAGTTTTTCAAAATTATTTCATACTTTGTGTGAAAGAAAATATTTCAAGCCCTTTTACAATTGAACACTGTTTTATCTCAGATTAGTTTAAATTTGAATTCATTTCACTCTTTCATTTGACATTTTCAAAGATTTTAAACTAATATGGGTCATTTCTTCATCATATGGAAGAAAAATATTATATTTTATGTTACTTAAGAGATACAGAAATATTCACAATAATAAACACTGAGTAAAAAAAGTCAATAACCCTGTTAAATGCTAAATATAATAATATTTTAAATCTAAGGAAGTAGTAGAACTTTGCACGTGTATGTGTATTTTTGGTATTGTGGTAGGGGATATGACAGCTCCTGGCTCCAGGGTTTTTCCAAAGGCCTGGTAGCAGTTCTTGGAAAAGCAGGGAGAACTTTAAAATAAATGTGATAAGATAAATTTCAAAGGAAGAAGCATTTTTTGACCTCAAATATTTACCTTCCTATTCAATTTTTTATTTTTTTAATTTTATTTTTTAAAAGATTTATTTATTGATTTATTTATACATGCATACAAGCACTGTGTACAGCCAGAAGCATAGGAAGGTGAGAGAATTCACCAGATCCAGAGCGGGGAGCAGAACAGGCAGAAGGACCGAAGTACACTGCTGAGGGGAGCAGCAGGCGGCAGGAGAGGTCTGCGTCGCCATGTGGGACCCTCCTCCGGTGGCCGGGGAGCAGCCGGGGATCGAACCGGCGCTGCAGAGGCTGCGGGCAGCTTTGAAACCCAGCGCTCAACCGCTGCGCCACCGGGGAGCCCCTTTTTAATTTTTTTAATAAAAAATAATTAGTAGTAAATAAATGAATGAATATATATAATTGCATATTGTATCTTCAAAATCTAATGCTGCTATATACCAAAAGACAGAAAACATAAAATTTGCAAAAATAACTATTAATAATCAGTCATTATTCTTTTAAAAATAAACAGAAAACTCTAAACCATATGCTGTTTTGTAAACAATACTACCTCAATTAAAAAAGAAAGAAAACCATCAGATGAAACTACTTCATTAATCCCATTTGCAAAAATTGTTTGAATAGAAATAACCTGTGCTGGGCCTCCCCTGGTGGTGCAGGTGGTTGAGCGCTGCGCTGTGAAGCTATCTGCAGCCTCCGCAGGGCAGGTTCAGTCCTGCTGGCCAGGGAGGGTCCCACATGGCAGGGCAGACTCTGTCTCTGGTGAATCCTCTCACCCTCCCCGGTGCCCACATCTCTGGCCTGCACCCCAGTTCTTGTATGCATAAGTAAATAAATCTTAAAAAAAAAAAACAAACCTGGGGCCTCCCCAGTGGAGCAGCAGTTGAGCACTGGGCTGCAGAGCTGCCCCGCAGCCTCTGCAGGGCCAGTTCAATCCCTGGCTACCGGTTGAGGGTCCCACACTGCGCAGACCTCTGCTGCCTCCTGCTGCTCCCCTCTGCAGTGTACTTTGTCAGCCTGCCTGTTCTGCTCTCCGCTCTGGCTCTGGTGAATTCTCTCACCCTCCCACACTTCTGACTATACCCAGTGCTTGTATAAATAAATAAATAAATCTTTAAAAAAAAAACCAAACCTCATTTAGTCTCATGGACAAGTAGCCGCTTATTTACATATTTTCAGTGTTGAATTCAACAAAAACACATACACACACTCACTATTATTTCTGATTAATTTCTTTATGATTGAATAAAAATGTGGTATTATTTGAATTATTTTAATTAACTAAGATTTGTTTTATGGAAAAGATTATTGTGTATTGGAAAATTTTCTGTGCATTTGAAAATAATTCACATTCTTTTGTTGTTGTGCGAAGTGTTGTATAAATGTCAGTTCCCACCAGTTTTTGGATTGGGTTCCATAAATGTTCAATATTATTTCAATACTTATATTATTAATTACTAAGACAGGGTTTTAATATCTCCAGCAAGAATTATACATATGTCTAGCTCTCATTCCTTTTTTCAATTGTGTCAAGTTTTGTTTTTTGAATTTTGAGCATTGGCTATTGCATTCATGACATTGTGATTGATATAGTTTCTTCATTTCATGAATTTTTTATTATATCATCATCGTGTTTTCCTCTATTATGTATCTATCACATGTTGTCTTTTTTTAAAATATTTATCTATTTATGCATACAAGAACTGGGGTACAGGCCCGAGGTGTGGGGTGTGAAAGGATTCACCAGGGACAGAATGGGAACAAACAGGCAGATTGACTGAAATACAAGGCTGAGAGAGCAGCAGGTGAGACAGGAGAGGTCTGCTGCCCTATGTGAGTCATCTCCCTAGCAGGGGATAGAACTCGTGCCACAGTTGGCTGGTGATAGCTTAATAATACTGACTTACCCCTTGCACCACCAGGGAGGTCCTCTATCCATATTCTTTATCTATGTGTGTTTCAAAGGGTACTTAGGGAAGGCTTCCCTGGTGGCGCAGAGGTTAGAGACAGTGCTATCAAGCTATCACCAGCCACTGCAGCACGAGTTCAAACCTCAGCAGGCCAGGGAGCAATCCATATGCCACAACAGACCTCTCCTGCCTCTCCCACTGCTCCCCTCAGCAGTGTGTTTCAGTAGATCTGCCTGTTCTGCTCCCCACTCTGTCTCTAGTGAATCCTCTATCCCGTGCACATCAGCTTACACCCCAGTTCTTTTATGCATAAATAAATAAGTCTTTAAAAAATAAAAGGCCACTTAGGTTGCTTCCAGCTCATGGCTATTATAAATAAATTGCTACTTTATTGTAAATGTTCATAAAAAGAACCTTTCTGATTTTGTAGAGTTATAATTATATATAAAAATATCATATTTTTTGTTTCAATTATTTCATTTATTATGGAATTTATTTTCTGATTTCATTAAATTACACAACAATTCAAGTAATATTGTAATATTGACAGGCATAGTTGAAAGCTAGCCATATGAATTTTCAAGACTTTTAATGGAAATTTTCCAAGTTTCTCTCTGCTGTGCAGATTTAATTGTAGTTTAGGGAAGTAGAATGCAAAAATAACAATTTTTCTTCTATTCTTATTTTACTATTTCATCATTTCTTTTCCTATTTAGATAGGACCTGTTTGCCGAATTTTTATCTAATAATTTTAATAGCCTGTTAAAGGGTCTTATGATATTTTCTTTTGCATCTTTATCCACCAATGGATCATTTATAATTTGGAGATCTTGTAATTATCAAGTATTGGTAAAGATTTTGTGAGCTACACAAAATAAATTTGAGGCATTTTATTTTTTTAAAAGCTCTAAAATATTTTAAGTAGATGTAGCAACTTTTTTTAAAGTTTAAATAAAATCTATATGAAGTACTACTTGAACCTTATTTTTAATGGTGGATATGTAATTCCTTTTTTAATGACTTTATATATATTTATTACATCATCCTTCATTTTTATACACTGTATAATTTCCCATGAAATTTCCACCATCAATTCACCCATGGTTATGATTGTGTTTATTTTCTTCCTCTCTTTGCAGTAATAAGATACAATATGTTGCTAGTAAATCACCTTTTACCTTTCAATTTTTCCAATCTATCACTATTGTGTAGCCAAAACATTGATACATTTTTGGCTTTCTATCTGTGCCATAGAATTAATTATTTTCCCTTTGATTTAGGTATTTTATACTATGCCATATTTCTTTATATTTACATTCATTGTATTTACATTTTAGAATAACTAGGAAGTTTTCCTCAGACCATAGAGAAATGCTTTCAGTTTTCTTAAATTACACATATAATTTCCTATTTATTGAGACCTGTGATCCCTTTGAAGTTTTCTCTCATATCCAGTTTGAGAAATATATCCAATTTTAACCTTTTATAAATGCTATCCAGTTGTACATACAGAATAACTATTAAAAAGCCCATGTTTGAGATTGTAGTTGTTTTCTTATTCACTCAGTGGTAAAGATTCTTAGTACAAAAAATTCTCTTCTTTCAATAATCCCCTATTCTGTGCAGTTACTTTTCACTATAGTAATGATATGAGTTGAGGAAGTTCTTTTCTTTCTTTTCTTTAGATCCTCAAACCCTCCGAATTTGTCTTCACTTTCACATTCACATCTCTAAGACACTCTCCTCTTCTTTATTATCTACTTCTCCTAGAGAGGAAAAATATGTGTTCCCAAGTCTCTCACTTTTCATCTTACATTGTAAATCCCTTCTCATTTAATGATCTATCAAGTTCAAAACTATATAAAGTATTTTGAAATTTGCTGTTGCAATATTGTCATCCTGAGTTGATTATGTTTGCATTTCATCTATGCTTTCTTTTGTTTTCTTTTCCATAGAATACTTTGAGGGTGAATTTCCCTAGTCTGCAACATAGGCATTCAATATTAGGCTTGAGCAAGAGATCTGTTAGAATTTATTTTCTCTACTGAAACATATACTTTTAAGGTTGTACAATCTGTGTATCTGGAGATGCTCAAATGGCATGGATCTTCTGTGGTTTAATTTGCTTGTTTAATTGATTTTAGATTGTGGTAGAGAGAGATGTTAAAACCATTCTTATGACATCAAAAGAGACTGAAACCAAACAACATTTTTTTTTTATTACAATGACATGAAACTAGAGCATAGCAGAAAGAAAACCAGGAACTTCCCAAACTTTGCTCCACTGTTTTTGTAAATAAGTTTTTTTGCAAGACAAACCATGTATCTATTATTTATATCTTCTTTTTACTTCAGTGCAAGAGTTGAGTGGCATCAAAACAGTTGAGTGGCCCACAAAGTTGAAGATACTTCTAACTAGTTCTATGGAGAGAGCTTTCCAAGCCACTGCACTAGGATATAAATAGAAGAGATTCAAAAGGCATAACATTATGGAAATTAGAAAAGGTGTTTAAGTAGTAAAAGGCTTTACTGGTTTAGAAAGTGATACAAAACTATAAGGATCCAATGAGCATTCTTAAGCAACCCACTTAATAACAACAAATAAAATGAGACAATAATAGAAAGATATTTCAAACAAGAAGTGGGACATCTGACTCCAACACCAACAGAGAGAGATTTACTGAAGTAAAACCAAGCTTCTCTAAGTTAGAGATAGAAAAATCCCAGTGCAAGTCCCATAATCACAACGCAAGAAGGGGTCTTGTGAACTGGTCAACTATGTGTGTGATGGCCCTACTGTTGCAGACCATATAGTTATAGGGCAACCCCAGGGGAAATAAAGTGACCTGGGTCTATCCTCACCCTCGGGTTTAAGAACTTGGGACAAGACCCAAAAGCAGAAAAAACGGAGAAATTTTAAAAAGGTGTGTTTATTAGAGTAGCAATAAGAGGGAGAAGAGACAAAGGAAGATCAGTGCAATGATATTTCCTACCACAAATGCCATCTAAAGTGAGACACCAGGGTGTAAGTAAAACCTGGAAAAGCAAGAGTGACAACACACATTTGTTCAGTGTTTTAGCCAAACATAACTGCTAAACTCTGCCCATAATTCCTAGCAATCTCTGTTCAGGAAACCAGGTTCTTGAAATGCTGGGAGTTGTAATCCTAAGTGTCTGTGATCTCAGTGGTTTGGAGATGGGTGTGAGTCTGTAAAGATGTCAGCAGGTGAAGTTCACTCATCAATGCAATCACAGGCTCAGATTTTGCTCCTACTGTTCCTTCCTCAGACAAACTAGGAGAGAACTAACTACACAATTCCATGAAACCAATAGAATACCTAGTAATCTAAGTGCAAAAAGTCCAATATCAAGACACATAATAGAAAACCACCAAAATTTAAAAATATAAATATACAGATATCCAGAAAGAAGTTTTACAAACATGGTTGAAGATGTCTCTTCCCAATTTACAGTGTACCACACAAAAGACTAAAGTTATATTGACATGTATTATTTGGTGTGAATTTTGTTTTATTTAAATTTGTGAGGAGAAAATATAGGAAAGTATAAACACAAAACGTATTCAGTGTTGAACATGCATTAAATCAAAATACTCATTACAATCTTGATATTCATACTTTACTATTTCAGGTGGAAGTACACAAATTCATCAATTTTAAAAACACTTAAAAACATCTGAAAATCATATGATCAGAAACAATTGAAAATATTTTTCTGATTCTAGCAGTAGAAAACTGTAATAGTATAAGAGGTAAAGCTACCATTTCTAAGGTGGGCTTTCACTGCCCACTTCTTCCACAAAGAACACCTAAATAAGTTGTTGCTTACAGATATAAAGGTTTTTCTTCTTGCAAGCTTCATCTGAAAAACCTTGGGTTTGACTATATGCTAAGCACTTCACGCGATTTTCAGTTGGAAGGAGTGACAATCTAAAATCAAAAATAAAACTGTTAACATATGGGAAAATGAAATGAGAATGTTCATAGGTGAATTTTATTAAATTATAGAATTTTTCAAAGTATCTGAATGATGCATTGCATACTGAGTCTGTATGTTTTTACTTAATAACCACATTTTCACTATTTTAAAGGATAATATTACAAAAACAAGATTTTTGCCTCAATAATCAAATGCATTGAGACCAGAGGGATTTTTTTTCCTTTGATTTTAATTAATTTAATATTTGATATACTTTGCTTCAATTTTGCTTAAAGATGTATTGACTAAACTCATCTAGGCAAAAAAGTCAGGCCATAAAATTGGTCTTTGTAGAATGCTGGAAATCCCATGTTTATGAATGAAAATGATATTCAAAGATTGCAAATGTACAAAAATAAATACATGATATTTGTATCATGGGGAGTTTGGGGCAAATATAAATACTGGTTTCCAGCAGAATAAAGAAAGTCATGGGCACAGTGTTTTCCCTGGTCATCTCCCTGGATGTAACATCTGCACATGCACACACACCCTTCACAGAAAATAAAAAAGCCTATTTCACAAGCCCTTTTGTGGTTGCAAGTACACAAACCTTATGTCACTTCAGCATACATTTAGATTTTCTATATGCTGCTAACATTGTTATTCTGCTGAATCTATTATTTCTGTATTCTCATGCCCTCAAAAGATTATTTTAACTACATTTTGTGGAGAGATAAGAATAAACTAATGAAGAACAGAAAAACCCTGGACTGGCAGAAACTTACTGATCCCAGGAGACAGCAGAGCCATTGTGATCTGCGCTGTAGGTAGCTCCAATCCAGTAAAAGTATTCATTGTACCTCATAAAGTTCTGCTTGGAAACAGAAACAAACAAATTAACATAATCTAAATTTACTCTGGGATAGTATTCTTTAAGAAGTTAGAGACCAGCATTTAAGCTCTCAGTCACACAAACTTAAAGCATTTTTAATGTTTGGTTTAAGAGGTAGTCAAAAGTCTACTTTTCCCTCAATTATCAAGCTCATTTATGGAAAAAAAAATACAACAAAACTGCACATCTTCACAAAGTGAAAATATTATAAAAGGAGTTAAGAGTTTTCAAGGAATACTTCCTTCACAGGAGACCAACATTCAAATTTGATTCTATGTCAGTGTCTTAAGGGATAAGTTCTGTGGCTATAACCTTCTATACATTCTGCACAGACCCTTCATGAAGCTTCAGAAATATTTCACTTTCTTAAGAATTGAGTAATGTTTATGATCAAATTCATTCCACCCCCCAAAAAATGATGACAAAATATACAGATTTACAAATAAAATATAAATCCAATTAAAGAACTAAAATTCATAGTTATTTGGTTGACTTTTTAAATAAAATAAACCCATCATATCTTCTTTGAATTCTCTCTTAAAATGTTCCTTGTACTTTATTTGACATTTGTCTTGAATTTTACTCCAGTAGCACAAATATTTGACCACTTTTTATGTAGGTTTATAATGATTGTTTTAAGTTTAAGGACATTAGTCAGTCATTAGTTCAAAAGATATCTGCTATCTGATTAAAGATACATCAAATTAATCAGCTTATTTAGATAGTACATTTTCCTAGGTCAAAAAACATACAGGAAACCAGAATTAAATACGTGCCAATTCATCGCTCTTGTTCATGTGAAGTAGAATGGAATTCTGAGAAACACAGAAATCCCTACTTTCTTCCCAAGTTTTTAAGTCACTGGAAATGAAGTAACAGTTACATTGGTATCCAATCCACCTTTCTTGGCAAGAACAGCAGTTAGAGTCTAAGAAAAAAATAAAACATAACTATCAACATTAGAGATTCTATTTTTCAGTACCCTTTCCTTATACAAAAATTACTTGGAGTTTTTCTTTTCTCCCCTCAAATTCTTTGAAAATCTACCTGAGCATAGACTAAGATGTTCCAGATGTGGTTAAAAATGTTTTTTCTGTTGAATCTATCCCTTTTGTGAATTCTAGGAGTAACTAGATTTGGGAGTAAATCAGACCTTTAAAGGAGAAAATTATTTTGTGGTATATTTTCTAAATTATAAAGTGTACAAGTACATTGTATATGATATATGTGCTTGAGAGCTGATTTTCTAAAGGAAGATAAATAGAATCAATCAGTGTGAGGTGTCATCATGCACTTCACAGTGATAGTGCCTTGAGCATTTACTATGTCCAGTGACAAAATTCAAGACACATGAAAGATACTCGACTCTTTGCTATAATGGTGTTGTGCTGTAGAACATAATGTGAAGGGTTATTGGAGTTGAGAAATGAGGAGATGTTGATCAAGGGATGTAAACTCCAGTTAGAAGATGAATAAATTCTGAGGACCTAATGCACAGCATTGTCATTAAACAATACTGTATTACACACTTGCAAATTGCAAAAAAAAAAAAAAAGAATAGATCATAAATGTTCCTCCACAAAAAAGAACAGAATGTAATGGAGCTATTAAATAATACTATAGTGACATCATCTTGCAATATGTAAGTTTATTAAATCAATACAATGTACATGTTAAACATACACAAAGTTCTATGTCTATTATATTCCAATAAGAAAGAAATATCTAAGAGAAAAAGGATATGATCACAGAAGATGTTGAGACAATATGGATAACATTTGGATAAAATACTGAATATTGGACTTTAGGTGGCTGTCATTAGATAAGTAGAGTTTAGAGCTGCAGAAATCTGAGCACTAAATTATGAGTCATGGAAGAGATAGAAACAAAAGGAAAGAGAGATAAATTCCTGGGTAATGAGCAAACAGCCTAAAAATTAAAATAAGCTAGATTGTATTTTTGATGTGTTACCAAAATACAAACAGAAATGACTATGTCATTTCAAGCTAATGTTTTATAAATGATGCACATTATTACATCCAAGAAATATCCCACTATTAGTAGGTCAACCTGTATTACAAGTGTTATGTTCCATCATTATTCTTTGTAATACAATCAGAAAACTGCCTATTTAATCCTCTACTAATGCCAAAGTTTACAAAGTATGGATCCTACCTTTCTGGAATTTGGTGGTGGTTCCTGGGGAGATTGTTGGTTCAACACGTGGTTATCAGATACTATAAGAAATTATTAGATATTTACTATTAGATACAATTTATGCAATAATAACATAGTGACCATTAATAAATGAAATATTTATTATTAAATAGTTTCATCTGAGTTTAGATATGACTAGAAATATGTATGCTTAAAAAAACTTACACATTTCCAGCAGCAACATTCCCAATGCAGCTATCAACAAAATGCATGATACTCCTAAGATTCCAGAAATCCACCTCCATAAGTTGTTGCAAAAAGCTGTAGAAAAAGAGGTAGGATAATGACTTAAGTGAAAAACACAGGCCTATTAATAGTCAGAAACTTGTGCAAGAAATACGTACAATTGAGTTTGATTTGGTAATCCTGTCATCTTGTTAATTAAAGCTTGGAAAATGAAAGCATTGCATCGAAAACTCCAACTAATACCAAACTTCATTATTCGGTGAGATTATCCTCTTTACCAACTCCATCTCAGAAAAGTTGATTAACCAGTTATTTTTTTTATTTTGGCATAGAAATTTAGAGATCTGGAATAGAAGTGACCAGACACAAGGTCTGTTTTTGATCTTCATAACAGACATTTACTTTTATTTTCTCAAGAAAAATCTCAAGATAAGAATTTCATTAAGCAGATGAGAAGGCATAAATTCATTAGTAATCTTACTCATTTATAAGATCAAAGCTAGTGAGCATCCAACTCAGAAATAAAATTAATTTGTCTACTCCCAGAGTCTTTCATGTAACACATCCGTCAATGTGAAAACCATAGTTCCTGGGACTGTGCCCTTCTCCTTGTCTCAGTTCATTCCCTGTTGAAGTGATGTCAGGCTGCTCATAACTCTGTGGATGTCCTTATGGGGAAGAAAGACATAGGACACGCTGGACACGGTGTGATGAGAGCTTCCCCAACAAATGTAGGGGTGACACCCTAGGGACCTACATTTACTTTACGTACTCTGAATGATGATACATAAGCAACCATTTTGTACTACACATTGCATTTCCTCATTCCCAATATTACTTTCTTATAAGCATTTCCCTTCAAACAACTGAGTATTAGAAGGTTCTGCATTAACATCATCTTACTGCCTAAGAGTGTTGGCATTAACAATCTAGTGTGTCAAATTTCAAATGTGAATCTGGGTAGCTTTTGGATATCACTACATAAAGGCTAAATTTTTATAAACTCGTAAACACTGCCGTTAACATTTGACATTCCCTACTTATTTCTATGCTCAGATTGTGTAGCTCATCATTTAACCAGGTAAATCAGTACCCATAAGTATTTAGTTCTATCCCTGTCAGAAGTCCTCCTTTTAACCTGTTGGAAAAGCTTCACAAAATAATTTCTATGCGTCGAACACCTGTACCCCTATGTTTATTGCAGCACTATTTATAATAGGCAATACATAGAAATAACCCAAATGCCCAAATATAGAAGACTGGATCAAGAAGATGTGGAATATATACAGAATGGAATACTATTCGGCAATCAAAAAAGATAAACTCATACTATTTGCAGCAACATCGATGGAGCTAGAAGGAATTATGCTCCGTGAAATAAGCCAGAAGGAAAAAGAAAAATATCAGATGTTTTCACATATACTAGTAATATAGAAGAACCAAATAAGACGTCAGTGTAAAAAATGACAGAACAAAAATCATTTATAAAAAGTTAAGCAGAAACAATAATATGTGGAAAATCTAAAAATGTTACTTTTTCCCATTCCTGCCCTGAAATTAGCAATACCCATCACATGCTCTTTCTAGTTGTTTTTATTTTTTGAGTTGTGTGGTTCGGGCTGCACTTACCTGCCATGAGAAGCGATGCTCCTGGTCTGTGCGGGAAAGGCTTGCTGTGTGCTTGCTCCAGAAAATCCGAGTTGGGTCATGAAGTGAGTGATGGGCTTAGGAATCAGAACATGATGTAAGCAGAAAGTTAAATGAAAAAGAAAATTGTGTATCTAAAAATGTTCTTGAAAGACCTGTTTATTGGTTAGAATGGATGTACAGTATCAAATAGAAGCAAAAAATCACTAGCTTCTTAGTGTTCCGGGACCACAATACAGGAAATTCTCACCTTGCTTGCTCAAACAAGCCAAACTTTGTCTATGTAAAAGAAGGTCAGAGAAAGTTGTTGTTTTCAAATGACTGACCATCAAAATAACTGTTTAAATTATTTGAGAAATAGAAAAAAAACAAAAAAAAAGGCAAATCAGAGTATCTGTACTTAGTATAATAAAATTCCACAAATAAAATTTTCCTCTTTTAATAACAAGAAACATTCATTAATTACATTGTGCTAAACACTGAGTAAAGCACTTAGCATCTATTAGAGTGTTTATTTCTGGAACAGACTTAATAACGAAGATACATATTTATAATTACTTTGCCAGTGAGAAAACTAAGAACTGATAGAACTAAGCAGCTCTTCAAGGTGACTTACAATTGAACCAGACAATATATCTCCAAAACACTATGTATTTCAAGTCAATCCATCTCTCCCTGTCTGTACAGAGTGTGGAATTTCATTTTCTTTACACAGAGTGGTTGGTATTTCCTTGTCTCAGTCTGTGCTTTTGTTTCCTGCCTCCTTAACTCAGCTTGGGAAGGCAGGGATCAAAAAAGGTAGCAGCAAAGTGACATCCCATTACTGTTCCAAGTACACACACACACACAAACACACATGCATTTGCTCCAGCACAGACTCTGCTGGCCTCAGCCCACACTCAGTGTCTCTGTCAACATTAACCTCCAACCCTTCCCTCAACACTGGACTCTTCCTGTTCCCTCCCCTTCAGAGCTTTGAATTTGACCTCGGCTACTCTGTTGTCCTAAATTATTAATATTTTAATATTATTTTTATTGTGTTATATCCTTAAGAAAATATGCTCATAGTTCCAGTTACACATTTTGTACTCAGAAGAGTAAACAGGAGTGGAAATTCCCATGTGCGTGAGGTCTGCAGACTAAGAAACCTGAGCAATTACTTGGATCATGATTAACTATCTGGAAATACAAAGGTCCATTATCCCCACTTAAAAGCTGGTGGGCAAATAAGATTTTTGCTGTGCATATTTTAATTTTTAAGCTTTTTAATGTTAGCTTTTTCAACAAATAAAAAAAGAAAAGAAAAAATCTGGAACTATGTTTTGATTTCTAGTTTTCTCAGTTAAAAATTCTCTATATGGGCCTCCCTGGTGGCGCAGTGTTAAGCACAGCACTATGAAGCTATCCACATCCTCTGCAAAACGAGTTCTATCCCCAGCCAGGGAGCAACCCACATGGTGCAGCAGACCTCTCCTGCCTCGCCCGCTGCTCCCCTCAGCAGTGTATTTCAATCAATCTGTCTGTTCTGCTCCCCACTCTGCCTCTGGTGAATCCTCTCACCTACCACACCTCTGTAGCCCTGCTCTTATATGCATAAATAAATAAATCTTAAAAAAAAATGTTTTCTATACTTTCAAATTGTCCCCTCCATTCCCAGAACTTCCATTGCTCTGAGGCAGATGTCTGCACCTCTGTGCTGAGGTCGGGGAATTGTTTCCCCCATAAGAGCTGCTGAAAACTTTGCTGCCCAGGACTGAATATGTTAGCATCCCAGCTCCCCTGCTTTTCTCTATGAAGGGAGTGTTTGGAGAAGTGTATCTGAAGGAGGAAATATGTGAAATAGATGTTCCCTATATTCAAGTCTAAGAAAATCCCCCACGATGAAGGAATGGTGAATAAGCTCACAGTGTAGGGAGGAAGAGGACAGAGGACAGAGAGAGAAGTCAGAGAGACAGGTCTGGGTACTACAGAGAGGTAGAAAGCAAGTGAGAGCAGAGGGGCCCCTTGGTGACACTCACCTGTCACTCACACCTCCTCACCAGCACCTGAGGCATATGGAGCTGAGGAACACCGGACAGCAGCTCACCCTGCATTCTATGGGCAGTGCCAGGCACTTCCTTCTCCCAAGGGATGCTCCAGTTATTCTTTTTCTCATCAGCTGGAGATAATTTCCTCTTGTATTGGAGACCCTAAGGTGTGAAGTGCTGAGGAAGACTGGCCTGTGTGCAGATCACGTTGCTCCTTCTTGTGTCAGCAAAACTGAGAGTGAGAAAAGAACAATTTGATTATGCAAAACCTTGGTGGTGAATGTGTCCCAGAGTACCAAAAAAAGTGAATCTTTGTTCTGTAGTTCTACTTATCCTGTATTCGCACTTTGTAACTTAGCTGTTTCTGCTAATAAAAGCTGTGGTGTGCTTAGGAGGCAGAGCAGACCTTGAATCTGTCTCCCCAGCTGCCCTTTCAAACTTCTTAAGACTCACACTCTTAAGACGTCCTTTTGCCTCGGCTATCCGGGACAACTTTGGAATAAAATACAACCCTATTTAACAGATGAATACCTAGTGTTTCTTGTTCTGTTCAATAATTTTATAATCCAGAAGATAAACATCATGATGATGTTAATAAATTAATTAAAAAACATAATATGATGAGGTGGGAAAAAATATTCCTGAACTTTGGCTTGCTGAGACAAAGGAAGTCCAAGATACATCCTAGGCTGTATAAAACTTACCTCTATACTTTTACAATAGAAAATGGTAAAAGTAGGGTCTCCCTGATGACACAAGGGGTTAAGCACACAGCACTATGAAGCAATCCGCAGCCTCTGCAGCCCAAGTTTGATCCCTGTCAGGCCAGGGAGCTACCCACCTGGCGCAAAGACCTCTCCTGGCTCTCCCGCTGCTCCCCTCAGCAGTATGTTGTGGTTGATCTGCCTGTTCTGTTCCCCACTCTGTCTCTGGTGAGTCATTTCACTCTCCGCACCTCTGGCCTGTACCCCAGTTCTCGTGTGCATAAAAAAAAATCTTTTTTAAAAATGATAAAAGTAGAAAAAAGCAGATAGAATCAGTACCACTTGCTGAAGGACCACAGTGAGGACAAACAGAAGAATTACTGGTTTTACTACCAAGCTCTTCTATGATTTTTTTTTTTTTTGTGAATATGCGAGTTTAACTTTGGCAACAAAATAGGCTTTTAGCCAAAAAAACAATAAATCTCCAATAAGAATAATTTATACATACACTTAAATATTTTAAAAGATGTTATTTTATAATCTGTCATCATATAATATTATTACTTGTAATTCTCACCTTATTGAAGAATGAACTGCTTTAGTTTGATATATGTTTTCCCAATACCTTAAGAAAGAAATGAAGTTTTCTTTGCTTCACATTGGATCATTATGGTGAAGTGGTGACATCTAATCACATGCAACTTGTCATATTTTTTGTGCTTGCAATATAAAATAAGGGTCAAAATGACATTACCAATCCAGGTTTTCTAAGATACATCAGAAACATTACAATAAAAGTGAGTTTTATAATATATGACACATGACATTTAAGAAAGTGTTCTCTGGATTGATCAGGAAAAAAAGAACAAAGACTTCTTTTAGTGAAGAGCAAGAACATCCAAGAGAAAAAGAACTGCTATACCTAGTCACCATGGCATCAGTAACTGTGTGTTGGGAAAATCTGGAATCAGTCACTGGGTTTCCCATGATTTCAGAGAGGCTCAAATTCAGTTTTATAAAATACATTAAAACCAGGGTGTTTCTTTAAACCTTTTTTTAAAGATTTATTTATTTATTTATTTATTTATACAAGCACTGGGTACAGTCAGAAGCACGGGAGGGTAAGAGAAATTCACCAGAGCCAGATAGGGGAGCAGAACAGGCAGAAGGACTGAAGTACACTGCTGAGGGGAGCAGCGGGTGGCAGGAGAGGTCTGCGTGCCATGTGGGACCCTCCTCCTGTGACTGGGAATTAAACTGGTGCTGCAGAGGCTGCGGGCAGCTTCGCAACCCAGCACTCAACCTCTGCACCACCAGGGGAGGCCCTAAAAACATTTTTTGATAGTTACATTTCAAGAAACATAATCTATTTGGTTTAAAATTTATGTAATACTCATTACAATGAGATAAAGTATACTCTGATAGAATCCACTGTCTTATAGAGAAATGGGTGTGAATTGTTAGAATGTAAAAGATTCCATTTTTGTCAAATAGACTTTACTTTTTCCTAAGAAAACAGTTAAGGGGATGTAGGGTAAATGGTTTTTCAGGCTTTTCTGCCCTCCCACCATTAGGATTGCCCTGCCTGATGGGCACCTGCAGTTGTTACATTGTTGCAAATGCTCTTGTTTACTTCTGTGGGCCAAGGGAGGAGTATTGAGATAGTCACCTAGAGAAGAGAAGCAGGAGAGACAGGAGAGAAAAGAGGGGGAAGATAGCCAGAAGAGAGAGAGAGAAGCCTAGAGTGAAGACTTGTGGGGGCTTGGAGGCCTACCAGCCTCCTGGCCTCCAGGCACCCTTGCCTGACATGTACCTGGTTGCTGCACTACATGTAAAGCTCAATAAAAGCCTGAGAAACCCACTGAGGGCTGCAGGACTCCTCCTTTACCCAATCTGCTCGCATCATAGACATCATGCTAGGTCCCATCCTGCCCCTACAGGGGATATTTCTTACAAACAGAATAACTTTGATATTTTAAATTCCCCCTTTCCCTACACAGTGCAGGAAATGATGATAATGAAAGAGGAAAAAAAGAATGTGTGAATATGTGTGTGTGTTCATGCCTGCACACACATACCAGTGTACAAAGACACACAAGTCTGAAATCTGTATGAACACAGAAACACTTAAATGCTTTGAACTGACTGGGGTGAACTGGGTGGAATGGAGTAATTATTATTCTTATTTTTTTTCTCTTTTTGTCTCACACTTTACACCCTGAGCTTGACCTGCAGTGCAAGCTATGAAATGTGAATTGCTGATGTCAGATCTAAGGTAAAACTCAAACCTAAAAAAGCAGAAACGCCGAGAACTCTCCAACACATAAACAAATTATAGAAGCTGCAGCTCAGCACCTCCACAACCAGGTACTGAGAGAGTCTCTGACCCAGTCACAAGCTGAAAGAGGGTTCTCAAAGCCCTGCTGGAAATAGATGAATCATATAAGATGAATCCCAACCCTTAGGCCCAGAGAGACAAAGATACAAATATCCATTTTTGTTTATGCAACTCTCAGCATCTTATATTTTGTATAAATTAAATACCCCATGGCCATTGAACCTCAAGCTCCAAAGTGATTTTTTTTTTTTGAGAAGATAATAATCAAGTAATTCATCTTTTTAGTTAATATCTTTCTTTCTGGGGGCCTCCCCTGGTGATGCAGTGGTTGAGCGCTGGGCTGCGAAGCTGCCCGCAGTCTCTGCAGCGCCGGTTCGATCCCCAGCCAGCCAGTGAATGTCCCACATGGCGTGACAGACCTCTCCTGCCACCCACTGCTCCCCTCGGCAGTGTATTTCGTTATCAGTTTGCCTGTTCTATTCCCTGCTCTGGCTCTGATGAATTCTCTCACCCTCCCGCGCTTGTATAAATAAATAAAATAAATCTTTAAAAAAAAAAGAAAAAAAAATCTTTCTTTTTTGGCCATTTACATCTTGAGTGTAAACCACCACTCCCCTGCCTTCACCTAAGGAAAGTTGAGAACAGAAATGTGATGAACAACGTTTCCTTCTTAAGTTATTAAAGATTCCACCTCCTGACATCTGAATCCAATGAAACTTTGTGGAAAAGCGCTGGCTTGTCCTATAGCTGGAGAGTCAGGGTTGAATGAAGCCATGGCAGTACCTTTTTTCTATTTTTTCATAATCGGAATATCTATTTTTGTAATTCAGACCTCTAAGATGATTCCACCTGATATTTCAGAGATGTGAAAAAACTACATCATTTCAAAACAAATGATAAAAATAACTTAAAATTATTATGAGTTAAGTTCAATAGTTGTTGAATAAATGATATGGATAAGATGACATTTTATACATATTGAAGCCAAGTGTTAGAATTATGATGTTCTTATTTATCTCTAACCACTAAAGCACAAAATATGAACTTATTAAACTTATTAAATGAAAATATTACAGGGCAGGGGTATGGACTCACTGTAGTCACACAGCAGAAACATGATTCTTCTTTGCAGGGAAAAAAGATATTAATATCTTTAGTACTATCTATTTTATTATAAATTTTCTAAAAGTTTTATATACATTGTAAAAACTTGAATTTTATCAAAATTATATCACATTATATGATGCCTTATTGTTTTATACTGAAAATTTGAGAGTACAATAAACAATTACATAATTTGTTGAAAACTTCATTCAATGCCTAACAATCAAAGTAAATGTTCAGGTTAATTTTGAAATATTATTCAATATCTTTCAAAGGAAACTATGTAATAAGTTTTAATGTACATTGATTCATCTCTACTACACCACTGGAAGTGAAATTCTAAACCACAGCTACCCTAGCTATGTATGATACTTTTGCTTATTGGAACTGAGAAAGTAAAACATGAATCTGTTCCAAATGTGTCACAGAGGAAGGAGAGTACAGATTTGGAAAAAATAAGACCTCATAATTAAATTGAAGTTTGAGTATGATCTTGTAGAATAAATAGGACTTGGAAATACAAAAATGAAAATGTTGTTACCATAAAGTGAAAGATAAGAGAAATGCTCATGTGAAAGTCTAAAAAAGCAAAAAAAAAAAAAAAAAAAGAATAAATAAACAAACATTCATTCCTGCAACCCTTTTAAATGAAACATACAACTTCAATTCCAGGTATTACCATTTCTTTCTTTAGGTTCTAATACCATAGATTAGTTTTGTATGTTTTTGAAATTTATGTAGCACAAACAAATAAGTATAAATTCTCATGTGTTCTGCTTATTTCTTCATTCTCCTAAGAGTCTTCTGAGACTCTTCTCCATCTTATGGAAGCTGATGAGGCTGGATATAAATTATAGTAGCAAGTGGATTAAATATACAAATTAACTGAAATCACTGTATTCTGGAATGACATCTATTTCACTGAAAGCAAAATGGAAAGTTATGACTATCTCAAGGAAATTTTGAGACACTAAAAATCTAGGTGGATGAACATTGGACATTTATGGACACCTTTCTTTAGGTTTTTGAATTTATGTTTTCAATTTCTTCAAATAGGAGAATAAGTCCATCACTGATCTACATATTTAGTTCACTTTGCATCACAGTGAAGTTAAGAGTGAATTTCTTGTGAACTATTATCAATTAGAAAGATATTTGGGTCTGTGGATGACATTCTGTGTGTCCAGAATCAGCAAAAATAAAATTATCAATATAACCAATGTCTTCAATCACCTTTGCTTGAAAACATTTATTACAATAATCATTTCTGAATTTACCACCACTAATGTGGAAAGAAAATTTTGTTAAAGAATACAAGAGTGTGACCTTGCTGAGAGAAGTAACCATGCAACTGAGAAATAAGAAAAAAGGAAAATGAGGACAGCTAGTGCTAACAAAGAGGAATAAACAAACTACCTTTTGTTAATGTCTTTCTGCTTTCACTTTTTCTTTTGAACTGAATATTGTATGACAGAAAGTAGCAAAAATAACACAATAAGGGGATTGCCCTTGCACCATTTACTCAATTTTCTCCAATAGTTGCATCTTATATAACTAGAGCACAAAGCCAAAAGCAGGATATGAGCATTATTATAATCAGATTTCACCATTTACAGTAACTTTGACTTGCATTCATGTGCTTGAGTGTGTGTGTGTATACAGTTTAAAGAAAAGACAAGATAAATGATTTAATCCTTTCCTTTGATTACAGTTTCATTTTAATGAGTTTGTTCAAAAGGAAAAAAAATTAGCATGTACTGAGCACACAACACAGCTTACATCTGGTAAGTGTGTATGTTTTATAAACCCAGTGAAGAATTATGGCTTCCACTATTTCATTAATGTAAAAATTTATAATTGACCAAAAATTGCTATGTGCAATACTTTCTCAAATGTGAGGATCAGACAAGTATGTGAACTCTAGTAATAATTTAATTTATGCTTAATTCTGAATATGTTTGTCCTAGAGTTAAAGCACCTACATTATATTAAAAAGACTAGCCAGCTTCTATTGAAACTTCAGTTCCACTACCATTTTTCTAAGGAATAGAGATAATTTGTTTGTAGCTTCAAACAAATGAGGAAATATTTGCCAGTGATTGACAGGTTGATTTTCAGTTTTTATTCAAAATATTTTATTTGATTTCTCGCATGCTGCTCAATATCTTTGAAATTATAGCATGGATTTGGGACACTGCATTGTTCTTTTAACATATGTCATCATTTCACAGTAGTATTTTAACTGATATTTACATATTCAATCAGGGATAGTGATCAGACACAAAGTTTCTTTTTGTGCATGGAATTAAAAGCACTAAGTCAACTACTTCTCAGCAAGAGGGAAAAAAAGATAAATATTTAAATATTAAGACCAAAATGACAGTCAAATCTGCTCCAAATTCAGGAAGAGCTATTCAGAACTCAAAAAAAAAAAAAAAAAAAAGGCAAAACAATGTGATAGTTGTGGAGAGGTTTAGTTCTTTCTTGGCCCTTGACACTACATGTAATTTATAAATTGAATTATTTGCAAAAAGAAGCATCCAAATAATGGTGACCTAGCTGGTAACAATATTTTGGATAAAACTGACATTCTCCATTTGGGTATGGTAGCACAAGGTTTATAAAGCCACAAGAAAACACATAACTTGCGTCAACATGTCTTCATTTCTCTTAAGCACATCTGTTCTCACTGACAAGCCCATCACCTGGGGCTGAAGTGAGAGATTCAAGTGGGAGCTGCAAAGAGCTGGTTGCTGCACTGTGGCTTCTCCACCCCTTGCAGCTGGAGACAGTTTCTCTGTGGTGAGCTGCTGGGTTGGCTTTGGGGTTGTCAATGTCAACTAGTCCACCAAAGAGGACAAATTGGTTACTTCCTGACATGTAAAGCTCAGTGTCTTTTACTAAGCATCACTGAAATTGCACTGAGCCTTTTTTTTTTTTTCAGGCAAACCCCTCTGTTGTGAAGCTCTATTGTATCTGTTGATCCTATTTAGGCAGAAAGAAAAGACCAGGGGAGTAAAGTCTCCTCAAGAATTGTAAGACAGTTGAAATCTTAACAGAAGATGACTCAGATCAATAAAAATCTGTCAAGCTAGAGAACACATCTAGCTTTTGTACTAAACTGTATCTTTTAGTGACATTCAGACAATATAGGTAGGTGCGTAGATGACAAATAGATATAGATAGACAGACAGACAGACAGACAGATAGAGTGATAGATAACAGAAAATAAATAGGGAGGATATATATAAACTATGACAATGTTTGAACTATTTTGACATTTAGTACTCTAGGTAAAGTATATACATCAGTCTTTTATATGATTTTCCAGGCATGTTTAGATCTGAAATTATGTCAAAAACTAAAACAAGCAAACAAAAACTAAAATACACTTGATACTTTTTCTTATATTTACTGTATCTAATATATCATTAAGTCTGATCTGTACATATTTTGGAATATACGTGTGTATAAGTGTGTACATCTCCGATGCTATCAGTTCTAGAACACTGACACATTGCAAAAGCTTCATTTTCTTATTTATTTTTAAAGTTTTTATTTATTTATATTTATGTAGAAGAACTGAGGTGCAGACCAAGGATGCGGTGGGTGAGAGGATTCACCAGAGACAGAGCAGGGAGCAGAACAGGTGGATCTACTGAAATACACTGCTGAGGAGAGCAATGGGCCTGACAGGAGAGGTCTGCTGTGCCATGTCAGTCAGCTCCATGGAGGGTTATCCAAGTCAGGCCGTCATGGTGGGCCTTCACAGTGGTAGTGCTGAGACTTAACCTCTAGGCCACCAGGGAGGCCCAATTACCTAAACTTTTAAATGTTTGTTATTAGGTAATTGTATCCTGAAAATGTAAATTTTGTTTTGCCATATTTTTTAGAGGTTCATTACTTCTTTGGTGTCTATAGCAATGGTCTGTGACTCGAGGTCACCTGCTGTCTGGCAGCCCCTAGTGTGACTGTGAAGGGGGAGGAGCAAGAGGCTTCTTTCTGTCCTGGGTCAGTTTGGGAACTCTAAGTGCTCAGAGTAACCTGAAGATGTCAGAGTCTGTCTTACAGTGTTTAAGCTCTGTGTTTTCTGTCTGTGCTCCCCCCGGGGATTATATCAGACTATTTCACTCCTACTACCCAGCTCCAGGATCTGTCCACTGATCTTCATTCCAACACACGGCTTTCCTCTCACTGAATGTTTGCTTCAAAATACCTTACTTCTTTACATCATTGTTTATTTTTAAACAATATTTGCTTCCCCCACCCCCTCAGGTGTTGTCCCCATAGAGTTTCCTTCACCAGTGCACCCGTCACCATCACCTCAGTCCCCTGTGCTCCTCCCTCCCTAAAAAAAAAATAATATAAAAAAATAAAAATAAATTTTAAAAATAATAATAAAGAAAAACAAAACAAAACAAAAAACAAAATACCTTACTTCTGGATCCCAGCTGTCTTTTGTTTATAAAACTATTCATTTCTCAGATCTCCATAAATATAACCATAGCAGGAAAGTCTTCACTAACTTTTTTTTCTAGAGTAGATCTTTATTCTAATACGATAACTCTTCCACTTTGTAAGAATTATTTGTGTTTGCATTGGGTATTTTTATTGTGATTACTGTCAATCCTCACTCTAGTGTATAAGCCCTGTGAAAGCAGATCCAGCTCTTTGATTTGTACACATGTGGGTCTCAGAACTTAAAACTCAAGAGTGCGACCAACGGCAGGAAAAATCCTTGTTTCCACTCCACTGTAAACTATGCATTTTCAGTCTCTTTAACTGTGTGACTAATGTAGTTTAAGTATCTCCTGCCCTCTAGAACCATATTTAAGCATTATCTTGTCTTCTCAAAAATGTATGTGTCTACACTGACAAGGTTTACTTTGAAAGCGCTAGAATATCTTAAAATTAGTGAATATCTCAGTCCCAACACAGAGGGTTTCATAAAAAATATTTAGTCCAATGATATTCTATTTTTTAATTTTTTTTAAGATTTATTTATTTATACAAGAACTGGGATACAGACCAGAGATGCAGGAGGTTGAAAGAATTCACCAGAGCCAGAGCAAGGAGCAAAACAGGAAGATGGACCAAAAACACTGCTGAGGGGAACCGTGGGCAAGACAAGAGAGGTCTGCGGCGCCATGTGGGCATCTCCCTGGCCGGCATGGAATCAAACCTCTGCTGCAGAGGCTGTGGACAGCTCACAGTGCTACACTCAATCCACTGCGTTATCGGGGAGGCCCACCAATGATGTTCTTTCACATTTTATTCTTTTTTATTAGTTCTTATGTTACTGATATGGTATTGTATCTACACAGTTAAATACTATAAAGTAAAATTAAAGAATACTACGTAGACATCACTCAATGTATAATGACATAGATTTTTAGCTAAATCAATAGTTCACATAGTTGAAGTCATCACCATGGGAAATCTTAAATGTTCAGTTTCTTTTCATTCTTATGGATTTTTCAGATCTTAAAAGATTTTCTTCTTACAGACACAATAGCCATCAGTTTGGCAATCTACAGCATTTATCAGGCCATTTGTTACATGTATGCATTTATTATCAGCATTTCTAACTGTAGGAAGAAGCCTAGAAGAGAAAATAATGTTCATTAAGTGCTGAATTTGCTTTAAATAGTATTTGCATTTTTAAGATTAGTAGTATTTTAATACCTTATAAAGAGGAAAAAAGCAACTTTCCCAGTTCTTCACAATTAAACAAATAATTTATGTATTTCAAAATTTAATATTAACTCTGAAATGTATATGATGCCAATGTCTTTAATTCTAAGATAATCTCCACAACCTCAACAATTTCAGTGTCTTCTATTTTCTTGGGATTTACAGATGGCTTTTATCCATTAACCCTTTGATAAATATGAAACACATTCTACTATTGATATAGTACAGTAAAATTATTGTTAAACATCTATAATAATTAACTCTCTTCTGCAAAGTGCACTATAATTCCTGAGGAGGGTATGTGATGACTAGGAGAGTGCAGCATTAGAAACAAAGAGGCAGTTGTAGGAAAATCTTAAGTATTAATTGAACACAGACCTTGTGTTGGAAAATCACTCCTTTTACTTGGGATTATTGGAAGGTAATGTGCAGATTATAGTCACAAGATCTCATAGGATAAATCATATATTTTAATTAGCTTTCTATACTTGAAGATTTATTTGACATTAATTTGTTGTTAAGATTCAGTAACAAAAGAGAAAAAGAAGGGATGAATGTGAGATAGTATCTTCGTGGAATTTGTCTATGTAGCAGACACCTTCTATATGCTGAAATTTATCACTGGGTTTTTTTTGTCAACTATTTTATGAAGTAGGTTCTCTTATTCACCTTATTTTATAGATTACGGACAGACTGAAACACAATTTTTTTGAATAACAAGACTAACTAACATCATCCAAATGGCAGAGTTAAGAGATGGATTCAGACAGTTTACTTTTACACCCTGTACTATCAATTCATTCACCACATTATACTGTGGAAGTGAAGACAGGAAGGCAGAGTATTAATACTTCAGCATTTCCCAGAGTCTTTATAACTGACCTTAACAAACATTGTGATCTACCTGATCGAATTGAGACTCACACAGATATATGGATATATTTGCAGTAATTGAAGTGAAATTTCAATACAAAGGAGTGGAGTTAGAAAGAGAGAGTGTCAATTATAAGACATAAAAATAAAACTTAAACATGGAGATGAACTTTAAATGATAACTATAGTGAATCAGAATTTCAGTTTGTGAATCACACCCAGGTAAATCAACTGTAAATTGAAATATCATCAGTTGAAAATCTATTATTTTAGGTATTTTTAATGCCCCTAACCTCCTGAATATGGTATCTTAACCTCAACTAAATTAAACAAGCTCAGAGCACTCACATTAGCCTACAGTTTTGCAAATCATCTAACACAGTTTATTTTATCAAGTGTTGAATATCTCATGCAATTTAATGACACTATGCTGAAAATGAATGAGTTTGAGTAGTATGAATGTTGACCCTTGGGCTGACCTGGTGAACTAGGAGCAGCTGCTCCTAGTATTTTTTAATTATTTTTTAAAAGATTTATTTATGGGTACAGGATCTGGGGCCTCCCTCGTGGCACAAGGGGTTAAGCATAACACTGTGAAGCTACCTGCAGCCACTGCAGCACAAGTTCAATCCCCAGCCAGAGAGCTGACCCACATGGTGCAGCAGATCTCTCCTGTATCACCACCTGCTCCCCTCAGCAGTGTATTTCAGTAGATCAGCCTGTTCTACTCCCCACTTTGTCTCTGCTGAATCCTCTTACCTCCTGCACCTCTGGTCTATACCCCAGTTTTTGTATGCATAAATAAATAAATCTTTAAAAAAAAATATTTCCCTAGAAAATTTCAGCTAACTCCATCAAGACAAATGAACTTCTAAAGGAACAAATGTACCAATAACTTTTCTTTAGACTTCTGTTTTCTCCACTAAGCAAAGTTCATTGCTTTATGCTACACACTTTGTGGCTTAGGACAAAAACAAATACAGTTTTTAGCAACAAATAGAAAGAACATTGGCAGAGACCAAGAGAGGAGAAATACATTTCAAGAAAATTTCCTTGGGTGTCTATTTTTTGGAGTGAAAATAGCTACATTAATGTTAAAATGAATCTCTGATATATGCTCTTGAATACTTGTACAAGATTAGTTTTTCAATTGTCTTATAATACATTGCAGAATGGTAAACTTCAATCATAAAACTGATGAGTATTTGAAATGACATATGCAAGTTAAAAGTTTAGCCTAGTACTGTCATCTTTCACTTCTTTTTTTTCCATTTATCCTTTCTTTTCCTTGTTGATTTATTATGTCTACATCTGTCTCATAATCTAACTTCTGTTTACAGATGCCCAGTAAATATTTAGATTTGGAAGAAAATAAAAGGATTCCGGTCTGGAATTTTAAAACAGCAAAAGACTTACTTGCTCAGGGTATAATCTGTGCCATCTTGCCAAAACCAATTTTTTCTTTGTTTGTTGAAGGATAAACTGATGTAAAACTTTTCTTGACGCATTTCACACTGCAACTTTGATAATTGCAATACAAAATCCTGCAGAGAGAGGAAAATAAATCTGAAAGTAGAACTTTCCCTGAGGAAGAGGAGTATAATAGCTTAAATACCTTTATTTCATTTTACAACTTCCCTTTAAAATTTGTTGTATTTTATGAAAAGAATGTGGATGGATAAACCTTAGTTTCTTTACACAAGAATTGGATTGTCAACTATTTATAACTCATTTATTCATGAGGAATTTTTTTGGCCTACATTATATTTTAGTCATTTCTTTTATTTGGTGTTGTAAAAATGACCAATAAACCTCATATGTATAGCAACTTTCTAGGCACACAAAAATAGAACAACATTCATTAGCTTAGTTAATACATAGTGACATATGTCACAAGATTGGAAATAGGGAATGGAAAGAGAAGAAATAGCAGAGGTTTTATCAGATTGTAGTGAGCACAGTAATTTTTTCAAGGGATTGTCAAGTAAGTTAAAATCCTTTTTTTAAAGATTTATCTATTTATACAAATGCTGGGGTACAGGCCAGACACAAGGAAGGATGAAAGAATTCACCAGAGACAGAGTGGGGAGTAGAATAGGCAGATGGACCGAAAACACTGCTGAAGGGAGCAGCGGGCAAGACAGGAGAGGTCTGCCGCACCATGTGGGTAGCTTCCTGGCCAGCTGGGAATCGAATCCGTGCTGCAGAGGCTGTGGACAGCTTCACAGAGCTGTGCTTAACACACTGCGCCACTGTGGAGGCCCTAATAAGTTAAAATCTTTAAAAAAGAGGGTGCATTAACCAAAAGAAGATTTTGGGGGTAGAAATGGAGGAGATAAAATGTGTCACAGGCACATGAAACAGAAATTTAATAAGCAAAGACATGAAGGAGCACAGGGTCATTTATGCACGTAAAGAAGTTCATGACCGTGAGCCCAGGGCAGGCTGCATTAGGGCAGGTGCTGGGGGTTGTGTAGTGACAGAGGAGGCCAAGATACAGGTAGCAATCAGATTTAAAATTAAAAATCTTTATCCTAAGTGTTGACAAAACCATAAGCATTTATTTATACTGTCAATTTGTAAAGATTTCTGCGGCTGTCATATAAAGATATTTTTAGAGGAATATGAATCTTGTGTGACTACTGTCATTTTGTTTTGTTTTGTCTCCAAAACAAAAGTCACTAAAATATAAGAAACAAAGTCTTATCTTTACCATTGCCTCGTTTGTATCCATTTTAGCAAAGCTTGAATTTAAACCACGGCAATAACCAGAACATTTATCCCAAGGAAGCATCATTCTTGAGAAAAAGTAGCAGTCTGCTCCATGCTGATACCAGCTAGTTGAACAAGTCGAGGGTTTCCAGACTGTAAAAAAGATAGAATATTCATGAATCCCTTATTTTAGTGCAAGTCACATCAGTAAGTTTACACAGCAAATCAATGCTCTGCAAACAAAATGCATTTCTTTTATACTACATTTGTAAGTACTTAAATTTAATGTTAAATTTATCTCACTTTAAAATTCATCTCCTTGAAAACATTTTGGTCTTCCAGATATATAACAACGCATAAGGGAGACAATGTTTTAAATCACATGAGAAATACAACAGAAAACATAACCAAAGCATAGACATACAGTTTCTAAAAAAGTTTAAAAGAAAAAGAACCATAGGTGCACAATGGAGCCAGCCATGCAGGATCCCACCAAGACATGATTACTAACCAATTATAGTTTTATCCTCTTCCGAAAGTGGAATTCTCAACCAGTCCATCTCCGGGACTCCTACTGAGGTCATTTAATCATTCAATAAATCCCCCTAATGGAAGGCAGCTTTGCGGAAATAATCTTTCTTTCCTTTTGCCAATAACATTGGCCCATCCTTTGTTTGTCTTTAAAACCGCAAAACCTCAATTTTGTGTAGGCCCTTACAGACTTTTTTCTACTGACAGGACACTGCCCAATACATGAATTGAATAATAAATCCAATTAGAAAAAGTAGATTTTACTCATTTCTGTTTATATGTATATAGTTGCTTGTATCAAGCAAAATACATTCTATAAAATAAATTCTCTTTTCTCCCCTGCCAATAACATTTTGACTCAAGGATTTTCCAAAATTACCTTTTTCATATGCTTCCTTGTTACACGAGGAATTTCCTGGATGCTTGTCTGCATTAATTGAGTTCTGATTCACTGGAGATAATTCAGGAAAAAAAAAAAAAGTATTTAAACTCAAAAAGAAAAATAATTGGAGAGTCCTGTGTACCAGATGTTTACTATTTAGAAAATGCAAATTAATCATTACTGAAACACTTGTATTGAGGGCATTTGCAAGTAGTGCCATCCAACTTTCCTTAATGGAAAGTGATTTTGCCTGAAATAATCTTTGCCAATAACTTTGTCCTACCCTGTTTCTGTCTATAAAATCCATCCATTTTGTTTAAGCCACTGCAGGTCCTTTCTACTTGCTGCCAACTGAAGAATCATATAATCAAGCCAAATAGAAATTTATATTTGGTAACTATGTTTTTTAACAATACTAAGAGTCTATGAGAAATGTTCAGTCCTATAAGTAGATTTCACTCTAACTGCTTACATGGATACAGGTGTACTTATCAAGCAAAATTTGCTGATTACAAGTGATTTCTCAACTCTCTCTTGTAAATAAAATCATGACTCAGACACTTCCCAGATTACCTTTTTTATTCCCTTCCTTGAGGCAGATTTTTTTTGCATTATTTGAGTTCTGAATAACTGAAAAGAAATCAGAAAGAGAAAATCAATTGGACAATCCTGTCTGCCAGACACTATACTTACATGGGAAAAACAAAAGTTTTTAATGAAACATTACTTGCATTGAAGAACTCAGGGTAATAGAGATATAAACATAAGAATCAAATTATAAATGACAAATATATATAGCAATTGTATAGACGAAGGAAATTCTGTTCTCATAACAGAATGAGCAAGCTTTTCACAGTTAAATAAAATAATTTTCAAAAGAAAAGGAAGGAAAATTTCTTGTAATGCAAATATGGCAACTGATAGGACTTAAGTAAAGTTCATGATATACTTTTAAATGAACAACATTTTAATGTGTCTGTAAAACATAATATTCAGTCTCTGCAGAGATTATTATACTTGGTCAAGGAATAAAGTGGCTCAAAAATGCATTGCCTTCAACAGATTTCATTATGTGAGTAGAAAAAGAAGCATGTTTCTATTTTACATAGTGACTTACATTTTGTGGCTAAAAATCCAACAGCCGCAATTAGTGCCAGGCAAATGATCCCCAGAATCACTGCCAGGATTTTCCATGAAGAACATCGTGCAGGAGGTTCTAGGAAAAAGATAAATAAGCCTGTGACATCAACTCTAAATGTTTGTCTGACTTCACCTTCTCTTTCAGGTGGAGTAAAAACTACACAACACAGCTTACATCCTAAAATAGGGAAAAACAAGCTACCCTCTGGAGTCATTCATTTTGAGTGTGAGAGCACAATTCAAAAGCATTATGTTGAACTAAATTCTAATGTGGACATATCCCTATGTCCATGGAGAAACAGAACACAAACTCTACTTCAATTTGTCAAATCAGAGGAAAAGAGGCAGCAATGAAGCAGTGAAGAATTTTATCAAATTCTCTGAGACCAAGAGCAGGTTACTGTGAGAATAGAATTTCTTTTTGCACTAGCATAAGGGCGATCACTTCTCTTCCCAACAGAAATCTACTGATTTCCACTGGGTGCTCATGGAAAGAGGGGGGAATTTCAGAAGACCCTAGAAGCCCCCTTCTGTAGCTAAGGTCTACATGGATGGAAAAAATTGTGGATTTAGTTTGTAAATCTGGAGACCATTCCTGCCCTTCTGGTAAAATAAAATGTGATTAACAGGTGCCTTTGAGGAATAAACATCAAATCCACCCGGTGCCTGAAAGTCCTGATTTCAGAATTTTGATGAAGACAGGATGCCTCTATAGAAGAAATAATTAATACTTCACCCCCTACTTGCAAACATAAAATCGAAATATACTTCTGTATACTTTGTTTTGTATTAGTAAAGTTTTCTATAAAAGTCTAATGGTAACTACATACATTGGTAAGCTGAATTGTTCATTAGAAATAAAAATGTAAAAATAATTTCTGAATGCTTTATAGGCAATTTTAGTGTAAAAAAGATTTTTTAATAGTTAAGAATACAGTAGGTAAAATTACAAGATACTTCCTCATGAATCAATAATAATCACATAAGCAAAATGTGATATCTACAGTCTAAAAATTTTAAATGTAATAACTGAGGATCCAGAAAAAATTATAATGCATCTTAGGCATGTTCATGAATATCCATTTAAATAAGTCAAACTAGGACTAATGTAGTAATTCTATTCATTCCACATATTGATTTAAAACATTTGACATATACAAACTCAAAACACTTAAAAAATAAAGGAAAGTAAATTTCCAATAATAGATTGTCAAACGTCACATACTCACATTCCACTAAAAAGATAGCATGTCAAGATTGTAAATATAGAAATGTGGCAATTATAAAAGATATACTTATTTCTTTATGCTGGCTAATAGATATATCAAGAAAATAATAATTCTCAAGTCCAAATAAGAATAAAAAATGAACATATCTAAACATTTTCCCATTTTTCTGCTTCCCAAATAAACTATCATATATGTTGACATTGTAAAACACAGAAAAAGGTAAATAATTCATTTAACAATTCTTTCACTAATTCAAAAAAATGATTCAATGTTTCCAATGCAGTGAAAATTATACTTCATAAAGTAAAAGCCTTTATCTGACCTCTATGGTGCTTATTTCCCCTGCCTTACAAGAGAAACATTTAAATTGTATGTGTATGCATGTGTGCATATGTGAACACAATAATGTATAATATTGTATGCTTTTAATGAATTTTTAAAAAGAAAATGTAGAAAGCACACAAACTTTTATGCCGATAACTTGATAGATCTTTTACGTTATGTCTTGGAGGTTCTGGCCTTCTCGGTAGCTGAGGTGGACAATGTTGTCGTGTTTTAGCATAAGTTACTTCACTCATAACTGAAAAGTAAAAAAGATGATAAAATGAACAGAAAAGGTATATATTCAATGAGTATAAATTGTGAAATTTGTAAGTACAATTGGTATTGAATAAAATAGTTTTGTGAGTGAATTCAACGACCTGGTAATTTGGATATAATTCCAATCATGTAAATAATTAAGAAAGAAAAAAATGTGAATTCTTATCAAGATATTTTATTAAGAATATGATTTTGCATACATAAAATTTTATACATATATAAAATTTATATACGTATATAAATAAAGTCTAGCTCTGATGAAATTTGGAAAACATTTTTCTTCATTACAATATTTTACAAAATTTGAATGGAATCAATGTGAAGTATTTGTTATTTTTTCACTGGAAGACAATAGATCCAGATACGGATCATCAAAAGTCACATCTTGTGGGAAGATTCTGATTTAGTCTTGTTGAATTTCTTATTTCCTTGATTGTTTTGTTTAAAACCATATTTCATATAACCTAACAATTCCAAAGCATCATGAATGTCACATCAAATAATAAAGTACAATAATAATAAAACATTAAAAAATAAATATCTAAAATAACTTCCTTAAGGTCACTCACACTTGAGGTCCCTCATATCATCTCCCTTTTTAAATATGTTTATCATATCATTTTCTTTATGTCCTCTTTCCCTATATGCAAGCTATATTTTATCCCTTTTCTTCCAGGAGATATCGATTATAAGTATGGATTATTTGAAAATCCATATATATAATTTGTAAGAAAATCTCTATATATGCATATTGAATTAACATTGTCTTCAAATATATATATATATAACTTTAGTTTCCTTCAATTGTTACTTCTCTCAAAATTCTAAAAAAAGAACACATTTGAGAAACAGAATGAATATCAGGGAAATTACAATTACCTGAAATTTAGAAGAAAATGTCTGATCTTTTGAAGAGCACGTATATAATATCCTGGAAAGAAGCAGATTTAACTCTTATTGAGGAAGTTGGAATTTAAAAATTCCGAGAGCCCATGATATACATCTAGAACCCAGAACAAAAGATAAGAAAAGAAAGAAATGCACAGGCTAATAATACATTTGTCTCTCCTATGAGAGACTCTGATAGGGGAGCCAGAGTTCAAGAATAAGAGAGCTCTGGATGCAACCACACAGGAAACTCTTCTACTGCTGCTCAGCTTACCTCTCTATCATCTCTAGATAGCATCTTTCTTCATCTTACCTTACATTGCATAAGATACCCACCATATTTGCATAATAGGCAACCCCTTTCACACAATCTTTGTATTATCACAGATCAAGAGAATATCATCCACTATTAAGAAAGCTGGTGATATCTTTGTTAGTTTCTGTGAATACTATAAAATTCTAAATTTAATTAGAATCCGGGTAAATCCTTCAGGCGCTTTTGTGATGTCTCTTGTTGACCCTTTCAGTTCTAGAGGGGGTGCTGTATTTCATCGCTAGATGGTGCGTGCGTGACCTGTGTCTGAGTCCTCCACCTTTCTTGTTAGTGGACTGTCCACCAATTCCCAAGAATCAATCCTAGCAGTCTTGTCACAGAAACAATAAGCCAATAAAATACTAATCAATGAGTTATTCACATTCATATTAAACACGATATTTCAAAATTATTTATTCTTTGTGTGATAAAAAACATTTCAAACCTTGACAATTCTACACTGTTTTAGCTGAGGTTAGTGTAAATTTGTATTTGTTTTACCCTTTCCTTTACTATTTTCAAAGATTTTTAACTCAGTGTAAAATGAAATCATGAAAGAATTTGACGAGTAAAACATATGAAAATGTTTATAAAGACTTTGTTGTTAATTTAGTGAAATCGGTAGTGATGAAACTATAATGAGAAGCTAGTTTCCCACATTCAAACTCATTTAGTCTCACAGGCCGATAACCACTTTCTTACATATTATTGTTCTGCTCAGAACTAACTTTTAGCTCAGTAATGCACACACTCATTGTTTTTTGTTTCTAGTTAATTTCCTTATGATTGAAAAAAATGTGGAAACACTTGAATTATTTTAAATTCATTAAGATTTGTTTTATGGAACAGATTATTGTCTATCAGAAAAATTGGTGTGCATTTGAAACTAATTCACATTCTGTTTGTATGAAGCGTTGTATAAATGTCAATTCTGGCAAGTTGTTGGTTAGGATTTGATAAAATTTCAATAATTATATTATTAATTACTAAGAGAGGGTTTTTAATGTCACCAGCAAGAATTATACATATGTCTATGTCTTATTCCTTCTGTCAATCACGTCAAGTATTGTTTCATGAATTTTGAAAATATGCTTCTGTGCCTGTGACATAGGGATTGCTATAACTTTTTTTTAAGATTTATTTATTTATGCATACAAGAGCTGGGGTACAGGGCAGAGAAGTGGGGGTGAGACAACCCACCAGAGACAGAGTGGGGAAAAGAACAGGCAGACTGATTGAAATACACTGCTGAGGGAAGCAGCAGGAGAGACAGGAGAGGTTTGCTGCGCCTTGTGGGTTGCTCCCTGACCGGCCCAGGATGGAAATCATGCTGCAGAGGCTGTGGATTGCTTCACAGTGCAGTCAGTGCTTATCCCCTTGCACCACCAGGGAGGCCGCTGATATAACTTCTTGATGAGTTATTTCTACTATGTTATCTTCTTGCTTTCCTCTGTTATGTATCACATATTCTTTATCTATTTTATGTCAAAGGGCACTAGGCTGCTTCCAGATCTTGGCTATTGTAAATTAATTTCAAGATTATTCAAAATACTCATTAACAGAAACTTTTTGATTTCCTAAAGACATACTTATATACACAAATATTTTTTGCTTCAATTAATATTGCTTATTATGGAATTTATTTTCTTGTCTTATTAGAGAATAATTCCAAAGTAATATTAACAACCAGGTGAGAGCTAACTATCTGAATGTTCAAAACTTTTAATGGAAAGATCTCAAGTTTCTTTCTGCTATGTAGATTTGATTGTAGCTTGTGGCAGTAGAACTCTAAGTTTTAATCTTCTTCTATTCCTATTTTACTATTTCATCAATTATTTTTTTCCTTTTTTATATGACATGTTTGTCAAATTTTATGAAATAATTTATTAGCTTAAGAGAGTATCTTACGCATAGTCATCCACAATTATATCATTGTATATAATTGGGAGATCTTTTAAGAAAAAGGTCTGGTTATCAAGTGTTGGTAAAGATTTGGAGCCGCAAAAAGTAAATTTGAAGTTTATATCTTTTTAAAGGCTGTAAAATATTTTAAGTAGGTAGCAAATTTCTCTTAAATTTTAAATAAAATTATGAAGATCTTCATGAGCCTTATTTTTTTTTGCTAGAACTGTATTTTCTTTTTTTTAGATTTTTACTGTTTCAAATTTATTTATTTTTAACAATATTTCTTCCCCCCACCACATCAGATTGAGTCCCCATAGAATTTCCTTTCTGAAGTGTATTTACATTTATAATGATTTCAATGGTTATTATTGTGCTCAAGTTTTCCTCCTTTATTCATAGTGATCAGATACTATATGTTGATAGTAAGTAAACTATTACCTTTTAATTTTTCCTGTTTCCCACCATTGTGTAGCTAAAAGAATGATACAATTTTGGCTTTCAATTTGTACTAGAGAACAAATTTTAGCTTAGTAAACTTTTAGCTTGTGACTACTAATTCTTTGTTCCTTTCTCAAATGTGTTAGTAGTTGATTTTGTATATTTCCAGGATGCAGTTTTCAGTTATGTATCTGGCTGAAGTCAATATACGTCTGTGTATGTGTGTATTATGTATGCATGTGTGTAGATATATATTGTCAGTATATCTATTTTAAATCAATAAAGACATAACATATTATATAGGAAAATATATCAAAATGGACAAAATATATCAGCACCATTGATCATAAGCGAAATGCAGATTTAAGTTGCAATTATATCAGTAGTCCTCTTCCTGGAAGAGTTGTCACATTAGCATATCACAAGGCAAAGGAAATCAACAAAAAATGAGAAAAAGAGATGGGGGAAGGGCAATGGAGGGGATAAAAAGGGAGAAAGTTCCTCCAAGGCTATATACCATTTAACATTCCCCCTGCAATGTATTAAAATGTGTATTTCTCCTCAAGCTTCATCAAGTTTGTAAACGTTTGTCTTACTGAAAGATGTGAAAAAGAATCTCATTGCAATTTTACTTAGCAATACTCTTGTGATGATTACACTTGATTTTACAGTTTAACTTTCATTGGGTATATTTGAATAAATTAACTTTTCACAGGTTTTGACCATTTTTAAATAGAATTTTGGTCTTTTTCCCTCAGTATTTAATCATTCTTTGGATATGAAGAAATTTAGTCTTTTACCTGTAATATATGTTGGAAATATTTTTCTAATTGTATTTTGTATTTGACTTTGTTTTTGGTGTTTTATGCTAGGCCAGATTTTTGCCTCTAATTGTTGAGGATAATCAGAAAGCTTTTCTCCAGATCATAGAAAAGTGTTTCCACATCTATTCCAGTATGTATTTAGATTCCTTTAATATACCTATGATCCCTTTCAAGTTTTTTTTTTTTCTTCCTATATATATAGCTTGAGGAATATATCCAATTTTAACCTTTTACAAATGACTCTCCAGATGTCGGACAGAATATCTATTAAGAAGCCCATGTTTGGGCCTCTCTGGTGGCACAGTGGTTGAGCACTGGGTTGCGAAGCTGCCCGCAGCCTCTGCAGCGCCAGTTCGATCCCCGGCCCCCAGGCGAGGGTCCCACATGGGCACAGATCTCTCCTGCCTCCCACTGTTCCCCTCAGCAGTGTATTTCGTCAGTTTGCCAGATCTGCTCTCCGCTCTGGCTCTGGTGAATTCCCTCACCCTCCCGCCCTTCTGACTGTACCCAGTGCTTATATAAATATATAAATAAATTTATAAAAAAAAAAAAAGAAGCCCATGTTTGACAATACTGTCTATATCATATTTGAATTTCTATATGTAGTTGAGACAACTTTTGGCCTTTTCATTCTATTCCATTGGTCTGTCTATTTCTGTGTTGCTGGCCACCAAACTGTTATAAATGGGGGATTTTGAAGTTCATTTCAATATTGGTAGACAAAGTAATTCTTCAGAGTTCACCTTTCATAGTCTGCATAGTCTATTATCTGTCTTTCACATGAACTTCAATGTCAACTTGTTCAGACCATCAGTTATTAGATGTTTATAGGGATCATTTCAAACATATAAATTAACTTAAGCAAGGGTTTTTACCCAAAACAGATGTCTTTGCCTTTCTAAAGTCTACTTTTTGTCTTTCTGAAATCTTTGACATACTTTTCATATATATTATGAACAGTCTTTGCTAAGTATAGTTCCAAATATTTCATCAGTTTTTCACTATTGCAAATAAGTTTTTTTCATGTATTATATATTATATATAATTTGAAGATTGTGGCATCTGTATCTCTGAAGATGTTGAAAGTGTAACAGGGTGGTCCCCAGGAAAGGGGGAGGTTCCCTGCCCCACCCAAGGGAGGGTGGAGCTGAGCAGGAAGAGGAGAAGCTGCAGAAGAGACTGAGGAAGGAAGCAGGATGGAGCCAGAAGGAGACCTGGAGGAGGCGCATGGAGCCTAGAGACACATGAAGAAACTGCGCTTGTCTTTTGGTCGTGGACTGGGTGACACAGATGTGGGTGAGACCCGTGGGGAGGTGACAATGGCAGCTTTTATCTTGATGTTGATTTTGCTCTTTTCCTTCCGGGCTTGTCTGGTTGTTTGTGACCCTTTTCTGTGGGTCCCCACTGGAAGATGCTTTAGACTTGTGGCAGGCTTAGGGGCCTTGTTCTGGTCTGATCCCATATGGATGGACTTTTACCCACGAGGGGACGGGTAACTTTGGGTGCTTCATTTAGAAACTAGACTCTGCCTTACCTGTGTTGTTTCCTAGTTTTATTAAAGTTCCTTCCCATTAAAGTCTCATATGTTTTGTGTTGATGCGGCGGATGGCAGAACCCACTTAGAATAGGCAGGTTTGCGGGGTTTGGGCTGCCCCTCTCCCTGTCCTATAACAAAAGGGCATGAATCTTATATGGTTTAATTTGATTTTTAGATTGGGGGAGAGATGTGTGATAAATCTAAACACATTTATGAAGTCTGAAATCAAACATTTTTTTTAAAGATTTATCTATTTATTTATTTATTTATCTATTTATTTATTTATTTATTTATTTATTTATACAAGCATTGGGTACAGTCAGAAGCGCGGGAGGGTGAGAGAATTCACCAGAGCCAGAGCAGGGAACAGAACAGGCAGAGTGACCAAATACACTGCTGAGGGGAGCAGCGGGCACAGCAGGAGAGGTCTGTCGCACCATGTGGGACCCTTGCCAGTGGCCGGGGATCGAACCGGCGCTGCAGAGGCTGCTGGCAGCTTTGCAGCCCAATGCTCAGCTGCTGCACCACCAGGGAGGCCCCAAACATTTTATTTTAATGACAATGGCATAAAAGTAGAAACCACAGCAGAAGAAAAACCAGAAAATTCCCAAATTTGTCCCACATCTGTTTTTGTGAATAAATTATTTTGTAGCACACATAAACCATTATCTATTATCCAAGTCTCCTTTTTCATTACAATGGCAGAACTGAGTCTCCAACAGAGATTGACCCACAAAGTTGAAAATGCTTGCTATCTAGTCCTATAGAGAGAGATGTTCAACAAACTGCACTAGGATATATAAAAAGATTTCAAAAGGTATAAAATTATGGAAATTAGAAAAGGTGTTTAAATATTAAAAGAATCTCCAAGTTTTAAGATATGGAAATTGTAAGGTTGCAAAAGAGCATTTCAAGTAACCCTTGTAAAGGGCAAATAATACAAGCAAACAGGAGAAAGAATTCATTTAAGCAGTGAGAACCATGAAACCTTCAAGAATAAGTTCCACCATATTCCTATTTGCATGGAGACAAATATCAACTCTGGCGAAGCTGCTGATATTTGTATCTTGAAAAGTGGTTTCAGAAGTTACAGGAGAAGTTTCATGCAGAGCCCCATCAAATAGAAACAGGCATTTAAATGATTATCTCAATTATAATTTGAGATTCAAATATTAAACTAATTGTCCCTAAGTTCCACTTGAAATTTGGAAAATGAATCAACTTGCCATAGCTTATCAGTTAGCTTACTGTCTTTATTTTTCCCAAGAGTCAAAAACTGACAATGAGGGCCTCCCCGGTAGCGCAGCGGTTGAGTGCTGGGTTGCGAAGCTGCCCGCAGCCTCTGCAGTGCCTGTTCAATCCCCGGCCACCGGTGAGGGTCCCACATGACAAGGCAGACCTCTCCTGCTGCGCCCACTGCTCCCCTCAGCAGTGTATTTCCTCGGTCTGCCTGTTCTCTTTCCTGCTCTGGCTCTGGTGAATTCTCTCACCCTCCCGCACTTCTGACTGTACCCAGTGCATGTATAAACAAAACAAACAAACAAATAAATAAATAAAAACATGCCTCTATAAAAAAAAAAACAACAAAAAACTGACAATGAAGCATCTCTGGAAATAAGCAAAGAACTGTTTCAGTCCACATGTTAAATAACTGTCTTTATTGTCAATTTTAGATCATATTAACATGCTGCAACTAAGTACCATAAATATGTTCACAGGACCTTCCATAAAACCAAAATAACCTTCTATACACTAGACTTTACAAAACTGTCAAGTCATGATTTAAAGAAAAAATATGAAGATATTCCTAAACTAATGATTGAACCAAATTCTAGGTCGTCACAGAAATTTACTAAAGTAAAACCCAGCTCTTCTAAATTAGAGACAGAAATATCCTGCTGCAGTCACAAACTCATAATGAAATTACAATGACCAACATAAGGAAGGGTCCTTTGGGCTGGTCACCCACAAGTGTGATGACCCTGCTGTTGGACACCAAGTTGTTACAGGACAACTGCAAAAGATATGGAATAATCTGGGTGTGTGACTGCCCTTGTGTTTTAGAATTTGAATGGAGAGTGCCAAAAGAAGAAACAGAGAGTGAATTTTTTTTTTTTAATTTTATTTATTTATACAAGCACTGAGTACAGTCAGAAGCGCAGGAGGGTGAGAGAATTCACCAGAGTCAGAGTGGAGAGCAGAGCAGGCAGATTGACGAAATACACTGCTGAGGGGAGCAGCGGGAGCGGCAGAAGTCTGCGCGCCATGTGGGACCCTTGGCCCTCGGCCAGGGATCGAACTGGCGCTGCAGAGGCTGCAGGCAGCTTCTCAACCCAGCACTCAACCGCTGCGCTACCAGGGAGGCCCGAGAGTGATTTTTTTTTTTTAAGTTTTATTTATAAAGGGAGTGGAAAGAGAAAAGAGAGAGAAAGAGAGATTGGATGATACTTCCCACCAGTAATATCATCTGAGGTATGAGTCACCAAGGTGCAAGACAACCTGGAAATCAAAGAGTTGAGAGCATGCTCTCAGGTTTTAAGCCAAGCATAAATGCTTAACTCTCCCCAGAGTTGCTAGAGGCTTCTGTTCAAATCAAATTCAGAGAATGCTGGGAGTCATAGGCCTAGGTGTCTGAGATCTTATTGGCTTGAAGATGGGTTTTGATTCTGTAAAAATGGCAGGGGTAGAGCTCATTCAGCATTTCAATCACAGTCTCAGAGTTACTTCTACTGTTCCTCTAACACTTGGAGGAATTAATTTACTACACAATTCATGAAATCAATGGAACAACTAGCTATCAAAATGCAAAAAGTCATACACTGAGACATATAATAGAAAATTGTGAATGTTTAAGCATTTATATATAAGAATATATCTATACAGATATCCAGAAAGAACTAATTTCCAGAAGCAAGATATAAAGATATAAAGATGACTTTTTGCAAACTTAGTGTGTGATACAAAAGACTGAAGGGATGTTGACATATATCATTTGACGCAAATATTTTTTTATTTAAATTTCTGCAGAGAAAATATACAAAATGATATTCATAAGAAATATTTAACTCAAGGTTGAACATGTGTTTATTAAAATATCCATTACAATTTTATCTTGATGCTTTATAATTTCAAGTATAAGTACACATATTCATCAGTTATTAATATTTTCAAATATATGAAAATTATATGTTCAAACACAGCTAGAAACATTTTACAGATTCTAGAAATACATAACTGTAACAGTTCAAGTAGTAAAATTACCATTCTTAAGATGAACCATCATAGCCCACTTCTGCCCGAAGAAACACCTAAATAAGTTGTTGCTGACAGATATACATGTTTTTTGATGTGCAAGGTTCATCCCAAATACCATTGGCTCTTCCGTATACTACGCAGGTCATTGGGTTGGCAGTTTGAGAGTTTGGCAGTCTGTAATGAAAAATAAAATGTTAACATATGGGAAAAAGAAATAAGAATATTCAGGGATGAAACCTTTAGTATATGATAGACTTTTTCAAAGTATTCGAATGATTCATTACAGATTGAGTCAGTATATTTTCTAGTCAATAACCACAGTTTTGATGATTATAGAATGCAACATTATGAAACAGGGCTATTGTCTCAATAAGCAATAACACAGAGATCAGGGTTGGTTTGTTTTTTATTTTGATATTGCTTTAATGGATCTGATATACACTCTACTTCAACTTTGCTTAAAGATGTTTTGACTAAGCTAGCCTAGAAAACAAATCAGGGAATACATGTTGAAAGTCCCATGTTTATGAATAAAGATGAGATTAAAAAATTATAAATACACAGAAAATTAGTCTAGAAATTGTAATCAAAATTGGGGGTTGGAGCTGGGAATACTGGATTCCAGAAAAATAAAGAAAATGACTGTGTTTTCTCTGCATGACTCCTGTGAATGTAATTTCTGTGTAAACACACACAGAGCATAGGGGAAAAAATCCATGCATCACAAGCTCTATTATGGCCACAAGCACACAAACTTCATATCACTTGAGCATAACATATTTTCTATTTGCAGCTAAAATTTTTATTCTCTTAAATCTATTTTTTCTATATTCTCATGGCCTAGGAAGACTGTCTTGGCCACATTCAGTGGTGAGATAAACATATACTCATACAGAACAGAAAAACCCAAGATTGGCAGAAACTTGTAGAACCTGGGCCTCCCCGGTGGCGCAGCGGTTGAGCACTGGATTGCAAAGCTGCCTGCAGCTTCTAAAGCCCCAGTTCGATCCCTGGCCACTGGCAAGGGTCCCACATGGTGCACAGACCTCTCTTGACTCGCCCACTGCTCCCCTCAGCAGTGTATTTAGTCAGTGTATTTAGCCTGTTTCGTTCCCTGCTCTGGCTCTGGTGAATTCTCTCACCCTCCGCGCTTCTGCCTGTACCCAGTGCTTGTATAAATAAATGAATGAATGAATGAATGAATGAATGAATGAATAAATCTTTAAAAAAAAAAGAAACTTACAGATCCTGAGAGACCACAGAGCCATCCTCCCACACCCAGGCACTGTGTTCTGCACTGTAGGTGACTCCAATCCAGTAGAAGTATTTACTGAGCTTCATAAAGTGCTGCTTAGAAACAGAAACAAATTGACCTAATTAAATGTACTGTGGGATAATATATCAATACATATTTTTAAAGTTAATGTTCAGCATCAGATTCACCCTCTCAATCACACAAACTGAAATTACTTTTAACATTTGGTTTAGGAGGTGGTGACAGGTCGCCTCCATCCTCATCTGAGGCCCATCTACTTATGGAAAAAACCCAAAAGCTCATGTCTAGACAGAATGAAAAAATTATTATACACATGGTAATATATTATCTATTATATTTTGAAGGAAGTTAGAATTTTCGTGGAACACTTCCTTCACAGTAGGCCAACATTCAAACTGATTCTGTATCAGTGTCTAAGAGGAAGAATTTTGTGGATATAAACTTCTCAACCTATATTTAACTTCTTAGGAATTGGATAATTGTTATGATAATACATTTCATACTAAAATGATGACAAAATATACAGAATTACAGAATCAACTATAAAATCAAAGGGATAAAAGTTACTGGTTTTACTTGATATCTTAATAAAACACACTTATATCGCCTTCGAATTCTTTCTAAAATGTTTTTTGTATTTTATATGACATTTGTCTTGAATGTAATTCAATAACTCACATCTTTGACAATTTTTGTAAGTTTTATGATTGTTTAAAGTGAAAGGATATTAGTAAGTCATTAGTTCAAAAATTCTCTCTCCATTTACTATCTGATTAAAGACTGGAATCATTCAGTTTACTTAGGTAGTACATTTTCCTAGATCAAAAAATGTATAGGAAATAAGAATTAAATACATGCCAATTCATCTTTATTGTGCATCTGAAGTAGAGTGGAATTCCTTGAAGCACAAAAATCCCTACTTTCTTTCCAAGTTTTTAATTCACTGGAAATGAAGTAACAGTTGCATTGATAGCCGACCCATCTTTCTTGGCAAGAACTATATCTAGAATCTAAGAGAAAAGTAAACCATAACTGTTGACATTGGATATTGTTTTTCAGTGCTCTTTACTCATTCAAAAATTATTTTTCATTTTATTTCTACAAATTATTTGAAACTCTATCTGGGCATAAAACTGGATGGTCTAGAGGCAGTTACAGTGTTCTGTTTAATCTATTTTCCTTTCTAAATCTAGGAATAACTGGATCTAGGAATAAGTGAGATCCAAGAGAACTTTAAATGAGAGATATATTTAATCACATTCCCTGAATCATATAGTATCAATAGATGGTACATTGGGAGAATTCTGATATATAGGGTACATAATTCATTTTCTAAAGGAACATTTGAAAAAAATAGCTTAAAATAGCACTTTGAGAAATCACTATCCTCAGTAACAAAAGTCATGACACCTGGTAAGCAAGCAAATCTTTGCCAAATGAATGATGTTGCAGGTGTAGAATAGAATGTGGTTAACTGGGATGTGGGGTGGGGGGAATGAGGAGATGATGAAGAAAGGTTATAAACTTAAACTCTGAGGATCTAATGCACAGCATTGTAGTTGTAGTTAGCAGTACTCTATTATATACTCACTTTTGCAAAAACAACAAAAAAAATAGATCTAATTTTTCTTGCCATGGAGGTGTTAGCTAATACTATGGTGCCACCATATTGCACTGTGTAGCTTTATCAAATCAACACATTACATGCCTTAACTGTGCACAATGATATGTGTCATTTCTAATCCAACAGAACTAGAAAAATATCTAAGGAATAAAATGAAGTGAAAAATGATCACAAAAGATACTAAGACAACTTAGAAAACATTTAGATGAAATACATTAAAAATTGGGCTTTGACTTATTTTACTGAGCAAAAAGAAAAATACCGGATGGTCTCACTCATAGCAGGAATTCAGAAAACCTAAATAAGGGACCGGGAAAAAGACTAATTATAATAATAAAGAAAAAATCAAAATCAACAAGCAACTATAAACCAGAGACACACTATGGGGGAGGGGGGAAGAGAGGAGAGAATATAAGGGGGGGGTGGGAATTGTATGGGGAATATAACCAAAATGAAAATGCATATATTGTGCAAAAATGAATAATGATGTAAGAATTATATAAAATAAAATATATTAATAAAAAATAGTGGGCTTTGAGCTGACTTTCACTGATAAGTAGGGCTTAGAACTACTGAAATCTGTGTACTACATTCTCAGTCATGGAAGATGCAAAAAGCAAAGGTAAAGACATAAATTCATGGGTTATGAGCAAACACAGTTAGGAAATTAGAATTAGTTGGGAACTAATTTTTTATTACTTAAATGTGAATGCTCATGTAGGAAAAGCTAAGTTATTTCAGGTTAATATTTTCCTTATTTAAATATATAAATAATGCATATTCAAATAATTTAATAATTCTTACAATGGAAGACAATGAAATGAGACTATCCTGCAATTAGTATATCAACTTGCATAACTAGATCACAATATTCCATCATTATTCCTTGTGAGAAAAACAGGAACCTGCATATTTCATCCTCTACTCACCCGAAGGTTTACAAAGTATGGAACCTACCTTCCTGGGATTTGAGGGTGGCTCCTGGAGAGAGTGTTGTTTCAATATCTAGTTTATGAAATGCCATCAGAAATGATTAGAAATTATTAGATACAAGTTTGTGAAACAATAAAATATTCCATATTAGTAAATGAAAGCTTCAGTAAATTATTTCATCGATGCTCTGAACTTTATACAAACTTGACTAGAAAAACTTACAGTTTTTCAACACAATTCCCAAAGTAGCCATCAGCGAAAGGCATGTTACTCCTAAGATCCCAGAAATCCACCTCCATGAAGTGGTCTGAAAAGCTGTAGAAAAAGAGAGGTAGGGTAATGACTTCAAGGAAAGACACGGGAACACAAGTTCTTAAAGGCAGAAACTAGCACAGGAGAATCCAAAAAAATGTTTTCGGTTTGGAAAAATGAAGACAATCCATGGAAAACTCCAAATAATGGCAAAATCTATCCTTTTGTGACATTATCCATACTTTTTCTTCTTTCCCAAATGCATGTCATTGACATGGATTTAATATTTATTTTTTGGAAATTTAGATATCTGGAGTAGAAGTGATGAGGTGCAAATTTCTGGTTTGTTCTTTATACCAGATTTATTTTTATTTTATAAATAAAAATCACAAGAGATATAATTCCCATTAGGCAGATGGGAAAACTGGATCCATTAATAATGTTATGACTCAAAGTATCAAAGCTAGTAGCATCTAACTCAGAAAAGAAATGTGTTTACCTTGTTTCAGAGTCTTTCATTCAGGTAACATATACTATCTTTATAAAAAAGTACCTAGGACTGTGCCTTTCTAATCTCAGGGCATTCCCTGCCTGGAGTGATGTCAGCTGCTCATAACTCTGTGGAGGTCGTATGGGGAGAAAAGACAGAGGACACCCTGGACTTGAGATGATAATATCGTCCCCAAAAAATTACTTGAGACACCCTGGGACCAGCATTTATTTTGCATATTTTAAACAATTATATAAAAACAGCAACTATGTATTGGGCACTGCATTTCTTTCTTCCCAAAATTTACTTTCTATCACACATTTCCCCTCAAAAAAATTTAGAAGATTCTGCATTAACATCAGCACACACACACCTAAAAGTGTTGGCATTAAAAGTCTAGTGTGTCAAATGTGAACAGGGTAGCATTTGGATGTCACAACAGAAATGGTAAATTTTATAAACTTGTAAACATTTCCATTAATATTCGATATTCCCTACTTATTTTTATGCTCAGATTGTGCTGTTCATTTAACCTGGTGAATCAGTCACATAAATATTGCATTCTATCCCTGTCAAATCCATCCTTAAAAATTGTTGGAAAAGCTTCACAAAATAATTTCTATATGACAGAATGAAGAATCATGAAAATAAAATTAAGTGGAAAATACTGACATGTGATATATCTAAAAATCTCACTATTTTCCCAATCCTGCCCTGAAATTAGCAATACCCATGACATACGCCTTCTAGTTGTTTTTATTGTTTAATTGTATGGCTCTGGCTGCACATACCTGCCATGAGGACAGATGTTCCAGGTAGATGCAAGGAAGTCTCCCAGAGTGCTTGTTCCAGAAGATCCTGGTGGGGTCATAGAGTGAGCTGGAGGCTTAGCAATGTTGAGTTTGTGTTAAGAAAATATCTAAAAGAAAAAGAGAAAAATCTGTTTTTAAACATTGTTCGTGGTCACCATTTTACTGGTGAGATTGGATGGACAGTGTGAACCAGAAGCGGCAAAATCACAAGTTTCTAATTTGTTCCGGGACCACAATACAGGAAGTGCTCACTGTACCTGCGCAGCGCCTCCCTTTGTCTTTGGTAAAAGATCAGAGCAAGTTGGGTTGTTTTGTTTTGTTTTGTTTTTTTTAAACAATTGAACAGCAAATTATCAAAATTTTAAAAATTATTTGGGACACAGTTGGAACAGGGCAAACCTAAGTGTGGGGACTCAGGGTAATAAAATTCCACACATAAAATATCCCTACATTAATATTAAATATTTTTTATTTGCATTGCATGAAACACTGATTAAAGCACTTAGTGTAATTTAGATCATTTATTTCTGAAACTGCAGTAATGTTGAAGATACAAAATTAAAATCATTTGCCAGTGAGAAACTTCAGGCATGATAGAGCTAAGCGGCTTCAAAAGGCTTGTATTTGAAAGCAGACAGTATTTCTCCACAGACACATGCAATATATTTTAAATTAAGCATCTCTCTGTATTTTTGTATTGTGTGGATTTTCATTTTCTTTACACAGAGTGGTGGGTATTTCCCTGTCTCAGTCTGTTTGTGTTTCGCATCTCCTTAACTCAGCTCGGGTAGGCAGGGATCAAAAAGGTAGAAGCAAACATCCCATTACTGTTGCAAGTACACACTCTCACACACACGTACTCTGGCACAGCCTCGGCTAGCCTGAGCCCACACTCAGTGTGTCCTTCATATTAACCTTCAATCTTTCCCTCAATACTGGTTGTTCAAAGGCCTTCTCTTCAGAACTTTGAACTAGACCACAGCAGCTCCCTTGTTCTTATTTGTATTAGAATTTTTACTATTACTTTTACTGTGTTATATCATTAAGGCAATATGCTCATAACTCCATTTATACAGTTTTGTCCTCAGAAAAGTATCTAGTAATGGGAATTTGCATGTGGGGCAGGTCTGGAATAAGAGACCAGAGCAAATACCTGGATCATGATTAGCTATCGGGAAACACAATCTTCCATTATCCCCATTTAGAAGTTGACTTCCAAATAAGATTTTGCTGTGTACATTGTAATTTTGAATATTAAAGTATGATCAAAATATTATGGTAATTTTAATATTACCATAGATGAAACACTACATTAAAATGGGCTTTTTCTACAAAAATAAATAAGACAACATAATCTGGGATAGTGATTTGCTTTCCAGATTCCTTCAAGTTAAATATTCTCCCAAGATTTTCATTTACCCGTGCCCCACCCTGAACTACTATTGTACCCAAAGAAAGAGATATCTGTTGTGACTTCTTCCCCTCCCCCCGCAAGATCTACTGAAAACTTTGCTTCCCTCACACCAATAAACCTCAGCACTTGATATATTAGTATCCCAGATCCCTTTCTTTTCTCTATGCAGGTAGAGTTTGGAGGAGCATGTTTGAAAAAAGAAATGTGTGAAGTCTAAGAAAAAACTCCCATGATGAGAAAATGGAGCTTAAGCTCACAGGGTAGAGAAAAAGATGGTGAAGATAGGCATGAGAGCAAGAGAGGCAGGCCTGGGGGCTACTGAGAGGAAGGTATTGGGACCAGAGGGGCCGCCTTGGTGACACTCACCTGTCACATCCCCTCATCAGCACCTGAGTCATGTGGGGCTGAGGAACACCTAACAGGAGCTCACCCTGCACCCTGTGGGCAGTGCCAGGCACTCCCTGTTCCCAAGGGATGTTCAAGTTATTCTTCTGTTCATCATTGGAGATAATTTCCCTTTAAAGTGATAGCATCTATCCCACCAAACAGATAAGATACCCATTTTTTTTGTCCCATCAATAATCCTTATAATCCAGAAGGTAAGCTTATGAGTAATAGTAATAAATTGATTAATAAACATAATATGATGAGGTGGGAAAGAATATTCCTGAACCTTGGATTACTGAGACAAGGAAGTCCAAGACACATCCTGGACTAGAAAATGATGAAACATCTCTCTATATTTTTATAGCAAGAAAAGATAAAAGTAGAAAAAGCAGGTAGAATCAGTACTGTTACAGTGTAGGGAGAGGGGCACTCCAGACCCCGCAAACCTGCCTGCTCTAAACGGGTTCTGCCATCCTCCACATCAACACAAAACATATGACACTTTAATGGGAAGGAACTTTAATACAATTAGGAAACAATACACAAAAGACAAAGAATATAGTTTCTAAATCAAGCACCCAAAATTACCCGTCCCCTCGTGGGTAAAAGTCCATCCAAATGGGATTGGCCAGAGCAAGGACCCAAAGCCTGCCACAAATCTAAAGATCTTCCAGTGGGGACCCACAGAAAAGGATCAGAAACAAGCAGACAAGTCTGGGGGGGAAAGAACAAAATCAACATCAAGACAAAAACCGTCATTGTCACCTCCCCACGGGTCTCTCACCCAAATCTGTTTCAACCAGTCCACGACCAAAAGGCAAGCACAGTTTCTTCACCTATCTCTCCACTCCATGTGCCTCCTTCAGGTCTCCTTCTGGCTCTTCATCCTGTTTTCTTCCTTCTTCAGTCTCCTCTGCAGCTTCTTCTCTCTGCTCAGCTCCTCCCTCCCTTGGGTGGGTCAGGAAACTGGGAACCTCCCCCTTTCCTGGGGACCACCCTATTACAGTACCACTTGCTGAAGGACCAAAGTGAGAGCAAAAAGAAAAAGAATTACTGATTTTACTACCAAGCTCTTCTGCACTATAAATTTTTATTGAATATGCAAGTTTGCTTTGGCCAAAAATAGACTTTTAGCCAAAAACCATAAATCTCCAAGAAGAATAACTCATATAATACACTTAAATATTTTGAAAGATGGTATTTTGTAAACTGTACCTATCTTCATATAAATTTATTGCTCTTAATTCTCACCTTATTAAAGAATGAATTGCATTGGTTTGATACATATGTTCCCAACAGCTTACCTTAAAAAAGAAATGAAGTTTTCTTTTCTCCACATTGGCTCATGTGTGCTGAAATGGAGACATCAAATCACATGCAGCTCATCATAATTTTAGTGCTTGTTATATACAATTAGGATCAAAATGATAATGCCATTCCAAGTTTTCTAAAATACATCACTAACATCACCATAAAACTGAGCTTATAACATCACAGTGACATTTAGGAAAATGTTTTCTGGATTGATCCAAAAAATAAGAATAGGAGCTTCCTTTGGTGAACAGCAAGATCATCTAACAGGAAAAGAAAAACTGCTAAGCTTAGTCACCCTGGCATCAGTCATCTCATGCAGGGAAAATCTGGAATCAGTCGCTGTGTGTTCCATGAATTCAAAGAGATTCAAATTAAATTTGATAAAATCAGGGTGTTTTATTAATCAGGATGTTTAAAAAAAAATCTTGATAATTATATTTCAAGCAGAGGCATAAATTTTATCAACAATAATCTATTTGATTTAAAATTTATATAATACTCATTATAATGAGATAAAATAAATACTGATACAATTCACTATCTTGCAAATTTAGAGAAATGAGTGTGAGTTATTAAAATGTAAGAGGTTCCATTTTTGTCAAACAGACTTGAATTCTCCCTAAGAAAACAATTAAGGGGATGTTTCTTACAAACATAATAACTTTGTTATTCTAAATTTCTCCTTTCCCTACACTGTGATGATGATGAAAGTGATGATAATGAAAGAGAAAAAGAAATTGTGTGTGTGAAAAATGGACACAAAGCACTTAAATGCTTTGAACTGAATCCGGTAAACAGGATGAAAGGAGTAATTATTATTCTTTTTTTTTTTTTTTTGTCTCGCACTTCACATCCTGAGTTTGACCTTGTGCAATTCTATGAAATGTGAATGATCAAAGCCAGATCTAATGTAAAACTCTAAAATAAAAAAGCAAAAAGCACCCACAAGAACTCTCCAACACATAACAAATTACAGAAGAAGCAGCTCAGCACCTCCACAACCAGGCGCTGAGAGAGTGTCTGGCCCAGTCACTAGTTGGAACGGGGTTCCTAAAGCCCTGCTGGAAATAGAGTCAATCATATAAAATGAATCCCAACCCTGCGGCCCAGAGACACAAAGATACAAGTATCCATTTTGGCTTATGTATTTCTGGGTATCTTATATATATTTTTTTTAATAATTTAATTTAATTAATTTACGTTGCATAGAAAAACTGGACTGTAGGCCAGGGGTGTGGGGGTGGTGAGGGGATTCACCAGAGACAGAGCGGAGAGCAGAACAGGCAAATCTACTGAAATACACTGCTGAGGAGAGCAGCGGGTGAGACAGGAGAGGTCTGCTGTGCCATATGTGGGTTGGTTAGATCCCTGGCCAGGGATAGGACTGATGCCTTTGCGCTTGTAGCATGCTGAAACTTAACCCCCAGCCATCAGGGAGGCCCATCTTATATTCTGAATAAAGTAAGGGCCCCCAGATGTAGTCATTGAACCTAATGCTCCAAAATGATTGTTCTCATTTAATAAAAGAATAATCACAATTCATTTTCTAGTTTCTTTCTTTCTTTTTTTCCTTTGGCCATTTACTTGTGGAGTGTAAATGACCACTTACCTTATCTCTGGTAAGGAGAGTTCAAGCAGAAATGTGAAGAGCAATGTCTCCTTCAACGTTATCAGAGACCCCATCTCCTGACACCTGAATCCAGTGAAACTTTGTGGGAAAGCTCTGGCTTGTCCTGTAGCTGGAGAGCCAGGGCAGATTGAATGACGCCAGAGGAGGACCTTCTTTGAAAGGACAGGATTAATTTTTATATTCAGACCTCTAAGATGGCTCCATTTGACATTTCAGAAATGTGAAAAAACGACATCATTTTATTTATTTATTTATTTAAAAAGATTTATTCATTCATATATATAAGAACCGAGATACAGGTCAGATGAATGGGAGTGTGAGAGGATTCACCAGAGACAGAGGGGGGAACAGAACACGCAGACTGACTGAAACACACTGCTGGGGGGAGTAGTGGGCGATACAGGAGAGGTCTGTGCGCCATGTGGGACCCTCGCCAGCAGGCCAGGATCGAATCCGTACTGCAGAGACTGTGGACAACATCACAGCGCTGAGCTCAACCACCTGAGCCACGAGGGAGACCCGACTACATCATTTTAAAACATAATACAATTCACTTAAAATTATGATTCAACACGTTCAAGTAGTTGTTGAATAATGGATAACATTTTACTACTTATCAAAGCACATTAGAATTATGATGTTTTTGTTTATCTCTGACCACCTAAAGCACAAAATATGAACCTGTTAAGCTTGTTAAAAAAAATATCACAGGTAAGGATATGGACTCATACTGTAGTCACACAAGTAGAATCATGATGCTTTTTTTGCAGAAACACAGATGTTTATATCTTTATTACTTTTTTATTACAAATTTTCCAAACATTTTATTGGCTTTGTAAATACCCAAATTTTACAAAATTTATATCATATTATAATTTGCCTTAATAGTTTTATAGTGAGTATTTTAGAGTACAAGAAATAATACATTATTTAGTAACAAATTCATTCAATATTTTAAAATCAAATTAAATATTCAGATTAATTTGAAGTTTTATTCAATGTCTCCCAAAGAAAACCGTGTAATACTAATTTTAATGTACACTGATTCACTTCTACTCCACAGCTGAAATACAATAAATTTCTAAAGCACAGACCCTAGCTCTGTATGGACACTTCTGCTTTTTGAAATTGAGGTAGGGCTGGGAAATCTGAAAGTGTATTTAGGGGCCTCCCTCCCTGGTGGTGCATGGGGTTAAGTCTCAGCCCTATGAAGCTATCTGCAGGCTCTGCAGCACAAGTTTGATCCCCGGCCACGGAGCTGACCCACATGGGGAAGAAGACCCCTCCTTGACTTGTCTGCTGCTCCCCTCAGCAGTTTATTTCAGTCAATCTGCCAAGTCTGTTCCCCACTCTGTCTCTGATGAATCCTCTCACCCCCTACACCTCTGGCCTGTACCCCAGTTCTTATATGCATATATAAAATCTTTAAAAAAAGAAAGTGTGTTTACTGTAAAGTGAGGAACAGATAAGAGACAAGCTCATGTGAAATTCTAAATTCACAAAATAAAATTACAGCAAATTTTCATTTCTCTCACCCTTATAAATAAAATATATACCACATGTTGAAAAGTAATAGAAACATAGAGTTTAATCATTATCAGGGTAGCACTCATGGAACTACATCCTAGTGAAGAGCAAGAATGCTCAAATATGCCAACATGGGTCCTCACTTCAACTTCCATATAATACCGGTAATTCTTTCTTTGGGTTCTGATATAATAAATTAGTTTTGCTTGTTTTTGAAATCTATATAGTGTTGCATTAGCAACACTGTTACAGGGCAGCCCTGATAGTCCACAAAGCCTGTATGGAATTAGCTCAGGACATCCTTTGCCCCTAACAACACCACACTGATAGAGAAACAGGAGTTGTCGTGCAGGCTGCACAATGCAGAATGCTGCCGAAGGGCAAGATACTGGCCTTCTTACTGAAAGAATAATCATACAGCATCAGTTGTGAGGGGAAAGCGGACAAAAAGAAAAGGAAGGAGTGAAACTAGAAATGTGCTCTGTCATCTACAGTACTAGGGGTTGTGAGTCTGCCCTCCAGGCACTTCTCATCTGCTTGATGACTTGGTATTGTAATTGAGATAAAGCTCTAGTTCCCCAGCCTTGCTTTTAATCTTATCAACAAGGCGTTCCACTGATCAGCTACTGGGGTCCCTTGTTATACATCAGTCCTTAGTCCCCCTGGTTTTCCTGGTCTTACCTCATGATGCATAGCCTTCCCAGAGTGATCAAGCTTTAAGCTCTTGGTTGATTTGAAAGGCACATTTTAAGATTTGTCTCCTAAGACTGATTGGCCGGGCAGTTCTGACCTTGTATAGGAATGCAGAACTGCAGGTAACAAAAAATAGTGGCCAAACAGTCCCCTTAGGATTAGCAGACCCATGGTATAGCTTAAACAAATTAATATAAATTCTCATGTGTTCTGCTTATTTTCCTCATTTCTCTAAGAGTCCTCTAAGACTTATCTCCACCTTATGGAAGCTGACAAGGCTGGATATAAATTTTAGTGGCGAGTGGATTATATACATAGATTAACTGAAATCAGTTGGGCTTTAGTTTGGATACTGGAGTGACATCCATTTTACCAAAAGCAAAATGGAAAGTCATGATTATTTCACGGGAATTTTGAGACACCCAAAATCTAGGAGGATTAATGTGGGAAAACTATGGACAGCTCTCTAAATTTTTGTTTGTGTTTGTTTTGTTTTACTTTAGATAGGTTTTTATAAACAAGTCTATCACTGGTTCACTTTGCATCATATTGCAATTAAGAGTGAATTTCTTAGGACATACTACCAATTAGAAACCATATATGGGTGTGTGGATGACATTCTTTTTTTTTTTTTTAAAGATTTATTTGTTTATGCATACAAGAACTGGGATACAGGCCAGAGTGCAGGGGGTGAGAAGATTCACCAGAGACAGAGTGGGGAACAGAATGGGCACACTGACTGAAATACAATGCTGAGGGGAGCAGCGGGTGAGTCAGGAAAGGTCTGCTGAGCCATGTGGGTTTCTCCCTGGCCAGGGATCGAACTCATGCTGCAGTGGCTGCGGACAGCTTCATAGTGCGGTGCTTAACCCTGTGCCACCAGGGAGGCCCCTGGATGACATTCTTTGAGTCTAATATCAGCAAGAAATAAACTTATCAAGATGATCAATGAATTCGATGATGTTTGTTTGAAAATATTTATTACACCAATCATTTCTGAATTTATCATCACTGATGTGGAAAAAATTTTATTAATGAATATAACAGAATGTGACTTTAGTGAGGGAACCCACAGAGTAGATAAGACATAAGGAGTAAGAAAATGAGGACTGCTAGTGCTAACATCAAGGAATAAACACACTGTCTTCTGTTAACTTCTGCTTTTTGCTTTCACTTTTTCTTTTGAAATGAAAGTAGTAATACAGTATGGGGAGCGGCCTTGCACCATTTACTCAATTTTCTCCAAAATTAAAATTTTACATAATTAAAACACATGCCAAAAAGAGGACATTAGCATTATTATAATCACATTTCACCGTTTACAATCACTTTTGCATGCATCATAAGCTTCAGTGTGTGTGTATACAGTGTAAAAAAAGACAGGTTAATGATTTAATCCTTTCCTTTGCTTACAGTTTCATTTTAATGAATTTGTTCAAAAGGAGAGAATTTTAGCATATACTGAGCACACAAACAGCCTATGTTCTGCTATGTGTGTATGTCTCATTTCCCAGTGAAGAATGTTGGCTTCCATTATTTTACTGATGTGGAAATTTACAATACACCAGAAATTGTCATGTGCAATGCTTTCTTTAGTGTGAAGATCACAAAATTACGTGAGCTCTAGGAAATCACTTATATTTTGTCTAACTCTGAATATCCTCATGGTAGAGTTCAAGCTCTTGACACTTTTATGAATCAAGTAGCCAGCTTCTATTGGATATTCATTTCCACTGAGACCTTTTTGTGTTCAGCAGGATTGCTCTTACAGGTTTTGCCTGCCCTTCTAGGGAGTTTATATAATCCCCTTGTAGCTCCAAACAAATGAGGGAATATTTATCATTTTTTGACATGCTGATTTTCAGTTACTATTCAAACTAATATTTAATTTAATCTCTGACATTTTGCCCAAAATCTTTGAAATTATTCTATGGATTTAGAATACTGCATTGTTCTTTTGACATATATTATCATGTCATAGTTTTATTTTAACTGACAGTTACATATTAAATTGGCGATAATGAACAGACATGTGACACAAGAAAGTTTCCTTTTTTGTACAAAATTAAAAGCACCAAGACAACTACTTTTCAATATGAGAAAAGAACAGATAAATATTAAAACCAAAATGACAGTCATTTCTGCTCCAAATTCAGGAATAGTTCATTCAAGACCTCAAAAAAAAAAAATGCAAAACACAGTTGGGAATGGTAGCACAAAGTTTATAAAGCCACAAGAGGGCCTCCCTGGTGGCACAAGGGTTTAAGTCACAGCACTGTGAAGCTATCAGTGGCCACTGCAGCATGAGTTCGATCCCTGGTCAGGGAGCTGACCCACAATATGCATCAGATCTCTCCTGACGCGCCTGTCGCTCCCCTTAGTAGTGCATTTCAGTCAAGCCACCTGTTCTGCTCCCCACTCTGTTTCTGGTGAATCCTCTCACCTCTGAGTATCTGGCCTATACCCCAGTTCTTGTATGCATAAATAAATAAATCTTTAAAAAAAAATAAAACCACAGAAAACTCATAACTTGCGTCAGCTTGTCTTCATTTCTCTCCTTAAGCACATCTGTTCTCACTGACAAGCCCATCATGTGGGGCTGTAGTGAGAGCCTCATGTAGGAGCTGCAAAGAGCTGGTTGCTGCACTGTGGCTTCTCCACCCCTTGCAGCTGGAAACAGTCTCTCTGTGGTGAGCTGCTGGGTGGGCTTTGGGGTTCTCAATATCAACTAACACACCAAAGAGGGCAAACTGGTTACTTCCTGACGCGTAAACCTCAGTGTTTTTTAATATGCATCACTGAAATTTCACTGAGCCTCTTTTTTTTTTTTTTCTCTCTTTTTTCAGGCAAATCCCTGTGTTGTGAAGCTCTATTGTCAGTGTCTGTTGATCAAATTTAGGCAGAAAGAAAAGAGCAGGGGAGTAAAGTCTCCTCAAGAATTGTAATCGAAATCCAAACAGGATATGACTCAATTCAGTAAGAATCTGTCAGGCTACAGAACTCACCCTCTTACTTTTGTACTAAACTAAATCATTCAGTGACATTCAGACAATTTACACCTCCTCAACATGTTGTCACCAGGTAGGTAGGTTGAATATTGATGATTGATTAATTGATTGATTGATAACTGAAACTATACAGGGAAGGATATATATATATATATATATATATACACACTAAGAAAATATCTTAACAATTTTAACACTTAGTAAACTGGGTAAAATATATACATAAGTCTTTTACACTACTTTTCCAGGCATGTTTAAATCTGAAATTATGTCAAAACTAAAGCAAACAAAAAAAAAGTATACATGATACATTTTCTTTTACTTACTATATCGTTAAATCTGATTTGCAGACATTTTGGACTATGTGTGTGTGTGTGTGCACGTGTGTGATCATTATTTCTTATCACCTTCATTACTATCAGAACTGCGACTTTAACAAACTGCAAAATCTTGACTTTTTCTTAGTACTTCGTTTTAAATGTGTGCTATTAAGTTTTTTAAAAGTAGAATTTCACTTTGCCATATTTATTTTAGAGGAGCCAGGCTTTTTGGTGTCTTTAGCAATTGTCTATGACCCAGGTCACCTGGCATCTGGCAGCCCCAAGTATGACTGTGAAGGGGGAGGAGCAGGAGGCTTCCTTCTGTCCTGGGTCAGCCTAGGGACTTGATGTATTGAGAGTAACCTAAAGATGTCAGAGTCTGTCTTACAGTCTTCAAGTTCTGTGTTTTGTCTTGCTTTCCCCCAGGATTACATCAGACTATTTCCATGAGACTATTTTATTTGTGTTGTGTCCTTATTATTGTGATTATTAATATCAGTTCTCCCATTAGTTTGTAAGCACTAGGACAGCAGACAGAACTTGTTCACATGGGGGTCTCAGAACTTGAACTCAGAGTGATAAATGGCAGGAAAAACCCTTATTGGTGAATGAAGTAAATTTTGCCCATTTTCCACTTCAGTAGAGACTATGCATCTTCAAACTCTTTGCATGTGTCTAACAACATTTAAATATCTCCTGGCTCTCTGGAACCATATTTAATCATTATCTTGTCTTCCCTAAAATGTGTGTGACTACACAGACAAGATTTACTTTAAAAATACTAGAACAAGGCCTCCCTTGTGGTACAAGGGGTTAAGTCTCAGCACTATGAAGCTATCAGCAGCCACTGCAGCAAGAGATCAATCCCCAGCCTGGGAACTAACCCATATGGCTTCGCAGACCTCTCCTGTCTTGCCTGCTACTCCCCTCAGCAGTGTATTTCAGTAGATCCACTTGTTCTGCTCCCCACTCTGTCTCTGGTGAATTTTTTCACCCCCCAACACCTCCAGCCTATACCCCAGCTCTTGTATGCATAAATGAATAAAATAAATCTTAAAAAGAAAGTACTAGAACATCTTAAAATTACTGAATACCTCTGTATAAGCATAGAGGGTTATATATACACTAAACTTCTGTTCCAATAATATTTTCCTTTGTATTATTTCCTATGTTACTGATATTGTTTTAATTGTATTCACTCATTTACTGTTAGATATATTAGTTAACAATAAAAAATAACACATGGACAGCAATGTATAATAACAGCAATTTTTAGATAAATCAATAATTTACATAAAGTCATCACCATGGGAAACCTTAGATATTCGCTCTTTTCATTTTCATGTAGTTTTCAGATCTGAATACATTGTCTTCTTGCAGATACAATAACCACTAATTTTGCAATCTTCAGCATTTATCCAGCCATTTTTTACGTGTAGGCATTTATTATTAACATTTTTAATTGTAGGAATATAAAACCTAGAAGAAAAAATAATTTCCATTAAATGCTGAATTTGCTAAGATAATATTTGTATTTTTAAAATCTATAATATTGGGCCTCCCCTGGTGACACAGGCGGTTGAGCACTGCGCTGTGAAGCTGTCCACAGCCTCTGCAGTGTGGGTTCAATCCCAGCCAGCCGGCGAGAATCCCACATGGCATGGCAGACATCTGCTGTCTTGCCCGCTGCTCCCCTCAGCAGTGTATTTCAGTCAGTCTGCCTGCTCTGCTCCCCACTCTGTCTCTGGTGAATCCTCTAACCCTCCCGTGCCTCTGGCCTGTACCCCAGTTCTTGTAGGCATAAATAAATTAATCTTTTTTAAAAATAAATAAATCTTTAAGAAAAATAAAAATAAATAAAATCTGTAATATTTTAATATCCTATAAAAGGCAAATAACTTTTCTCTAGGCATTTGCTTTCTCAACTAAATAAATTACGTGCTTTAAATCATGCAGGTTTTGGCTTAAGACAAAAACAAATACAGTTCTTGGCAACAAATACAAAGAGCATTGGGTGAGAACAAGAGAGGGAGAAAGATGTTTCAAGAAAATTTCTTTGGCAGTCCATGTCTTGAAGTAAAGAAAACTCCATTAATACTAAATTGACAGTTCTGATGTATATACTCTTGAAATATGTGCCTCTTTATTCAATTTCCTTATAATACATAGCAGAATGGCAATACTTCAATCATAAAACTAATGAGCAATCAAAATGAGGCATGAAAGTTAAATGTTTAACCTAGCACTGTCATCTTTCACTTCCTTATTTCCATTTATCCTTTCTTTTACTGGTTGATATATTATGACTACATCTGTTTTATACTCTAACTTCTGTTCACATGTGCCCAGTAAATATTTAGATTTAGAGGAAAATAAGAGGTTCCCAGTCTGGAATTTTAAAACAACAAGAGACTCACGTGTCCGGGGTATGATCTGTGCCATCAAGCCAAACCCATTTTTTTCGTTGGCTGTTGTAGGACAAACTGAGTAAATACTTTTCTTTAAGCATTTCACACTGCATCTTTGAAAACTCCATTAAAAAATTCTGCAAAAAGAGGAAACTAAATCAGAAAGAGAACTTTCCCAGAGGAAGAAGAGTATAATTACTTAAATATCTTAATTTCATTTATCAACTTCCCTTGATTTCTTTGATTGTCAACTGCTAATAACTCTTTCATTCATGAGTATATTTTTTGGTCTACATTATATTTTAGTCATTTTCTTTGGTTTTGGGTTGTAAAAATATGCAATAAATCTCATAGTTAGAGTCATTTAGAACAGACACAGGAAAAACTGAACATTTATGAGCCTAAGTAATACAGAGTAACACATGTCAAAAGATTGGAAGTAAGGAATCAAAGGAGGAGAAATAGCAGAGTTTTATCTAGTCTTGATGAGCCCAAAATGTTTTTCATGGGATTGTCTAAGAAGTTTAACTCTGTAAAAGGATAGTTACTCAAGAAAAGAATTTGGGATGAGAGGTGGAGGAGACAAAATGTGTCACAGGCACATGAAACAACAATTTGAGGAACAAAGACATGAAGGAGCACAGGGTCCTTCATGAATGTGAACAAGTTCATGACCATGAGCCCAGGGCAGGGTGCTCTATAGCAGGTGCTGGGGGTCCTTTGTGGCAGAGGAGGCCAGGACAACAGGGAGGAATCAGAGCTAAAATTAATTTAAATACATTATTTGTACTTTATCTTAACTGCTGACAAAAGCCATAAGGTATTTTTAAAACTCACATTCTAAATTACTGTCAATTTGCCAAGAATACTGTGGCTGTCATATAAAAGATGTTTTAGAGGAATATGAATCTTGTGTGATTTCTGTCATTTTTAAATTCTCCAAATAAAGCTCACTAAAATTTAAGAAACAAAATCTTATCTTTACCATCTCTTCTTTAGTTTCCACTTTAACAAAGCTTGACTTCAAACCAGTGCAATACTCGGGACATTTATTCCAAAGTAATGTCATTCTTGAGAAAAAGTAGCAGTTTATGCCATGCTGGTACCAGTTGGCTGAACAAGCAGGATATTCCCAGTCTATTAAAAAAGGAGAATATTCGTGAATCCCTTCCTTAGTGCAAGTCACACAGAAAGTTTTCACAGCAAATCTATGCTTTACAAACAAAACACAGTTGTTTTATACCACATTTATAAGCACTTTAATTGAATGCTAGATTTATCTTACATTAATAATTCATCTCATTGAAAACTATGGCCTTCAAGATTCATAATAATGATTAAGGGAGACAATATTTGAAATAAAATCAGAAATATATCAGGAAACATACCCCAAATATATACATATTGTTTCTAAAAACATTTAAAAGAAAAAGAAACAAGTGCCCTGGAGCCGTTCATGCAAGATCACACCAAGACATCATAACTAACCAATAATAGTTCCATCCTCACCCAAAAGTGGAATTCTGAGCCAGTCAACCTCATCATAAGACCATCTTATCATTCTATAACATCCCCTAATGGAAGTTGGCTTTGCTGAAATTTTCTTTCCTTTTGCCAATAACATTGGCCTACCCTTTGTTTGTCTTTAAAATCTTCAATTTGCGGGCCTCCCTGGTGGCAAAGCGGGTTGAGTGCAGAGCTGTGAAGCTGTCCACAGCCTCTGCAGCTCGCATTAGATTCCCGGCCGGCTGGGGAGATTCCCACAAGGCGTGGCAGACCTCTCCAGTTGTGCCTGCTGCTCCCCTCAGCAGTGTATTTCTTCAGTCTGCCTATTTTGTTCCCTGCTCTGTCTCTGGTGAATCCTCTCACCCTCCCGTGCCTCTGGCCTGTACCCCAGCTCTTGTATAAAAGTTAAGTAAGTCTTTAAAAAAAAATTCTTCAATTTGCGTAAGCCCTTGTATATCATTTCTGTTTGCTAGACAGGACACTGCCCAATACATGAAGCATATAATAAAACCAATTAGATATTTGTATTTGTTAATTTTGTATTTTAACAAGGCATGACTACTGACAAGTACTGCTGCTAAACATAGATTTCACTTATATCTGCTTACAGGTATACAGTGGCTATATCAAACAAAGTAGTTTCTGCAAAGTTAATTCTCTTCTCTCTCTCCTGCCAATGAAATTAGGAACAGAGACCTCCAAAATTACCTTTTTTATATGCTTCCAAGTTGCACGAAATATTTCCTGGATGCCCGTCTGCATCAATTGAGTTCCGATTCACTGGAGAGAATTCAGAAAGATCATATTTAAACTCAAAGAGAAAAATAATTGGACAGCCTTGTGTACCAGGAAATACAAAATAATTATTTAGGAAATATAAAATAATCACTAATAAAACATCACTTGTATTGAGGGCATGACATGATGAGGTCCCTCTAAGTTCACTAATGGAAAATGTCTTTGCCTGAAACCACCTTTTTATACTTTTGCCAATGGTCTTGTCCCACCCTATTTCTGTCTTTAAAATTGACCCTCTATGATGTGTAAACCCTGCAGATCCTTTCTACATGCTACTCAAGATGCAGTCCAATTGAAGAATAGTATAATAATCCAGTTAGAAATTTATATTTAGTAATTATGTTTTTAATAATACATTTGACTGTATGAGAAATACTTGGTTCCACATGTAGATTTCACTCTATCTGCTTACACAGATACAGGTGTACATATCAAGAAAATAGCTGATAACAAGTGAATTCTCAACTCTCTCCTACAAATAAAGTTATGACTCAGACACTTCTAAGATTACCTTTTTTATTTCCTTCCTTGTTGCAGGAGATATTGCCTGGATGTCTTTTTGCATTATGTGAGTTCTGAATCACTAAAAGAAATGAGAAAGATCATTTTTAACCTCAAAGAGAAAATTAATCAGACAATCCTGCTTGCACACTATATTTAAATAGAAAAACCAAAAGTGATTAATGTTTTGCATTGAAGAAATCAATATAATACAGACATAAACATAAGAATGAAACTATAATATGACAAGTCCATACAGGAATTGTGCAGAAGACAGAAATTCTATTCTTGTAACAGTGTGAGCAAGCTTGTCATGGTGAAATAAAATACTTTTCAAAAGAAAAAGAAGGAATTTTTCTTGTAAAGCAAATATGCCAACTGATAGGCATTAACTAAAATTCTTGATATGCTTTAAAATGAACAACAATTCTACATATTTGTAAGACATCATATTCAGTCTATAGAGATTATTTTACTTGGTCAAAGAATAGAGTGGATCAAAAATGCATTATCGTCAACAGATTTTTCAATATGAGTAGAGAAGAAGTGTATTTCTATTTTACACAGTGACTTACACTTGGTGGCTAAGAATCCAGCAGATGCAATCAGTGCCAGGCAAATGATCCCCAGAATCACTGCAAGGACTTTCCATGAAGAAGATGAAGTAGAAAGACCTAGAAAAGAGGTAAATAAGCCTGTGACATCAATTCTAAATATTTGCCTGAGTTCAGCTTCTTTTTTAGGTGTAGAAAACTATGAAACACAGCTCACACGTAAGAGAAGGAAAAGCAAGGTAGTTTGCAAAGTCATTATATTTTTTTTAAAAAAAGACTTATTTATTTATACTAGAACTGGGGTACAGGCCAGAGACGTGAGAGGGTGAGAAAATTCAAAAGAGACAGAGCAGGGAACAGAACAGGCAGACTGAAACACACTGCTGAGGAGGGCAGCAGGCGAGACAGGAGAGGTCTGCCATGCCATGTGGGTATCTCCCTGGCTGACAGGGAATTGAACCCACACTGCAGAGGCTTCAGATAGCTTCACAGCACTACGTTCGCCTCGCTGAGCCACTGGGGAGGTCCAAGTCATTATTCTTTTTGAGTGAGAAAGCACAATTCAAAAACATATGTTGAACTGAATTCTAAAGAGGACATCACCCTGTGTCCATGAAGAGACAAAACACAAACTCTACTTCACTTTTTCAATTCAGAGGAGAAAAGAAGGCAGCCATGAAGCACTGAAGATTTTTAACAAAGTCTCTGAGGTGCCAGCAAAAAATAATAGCATATGTTAGACAAAAATCATAAATATCCCTTTTATATATAAGTCCAAAGAGAACTACTACATTATTCTAATCATTCACATAATAGATTTAAAATATTTGACAGATACAAACTAGAAGCACTTAAAACACAAAGGAGAGCAAATTTCCAATGGTAGGATGAAAGTCAAATTTCACATGTTCATATTCCACTAAAATGACAGCAGTCACAATTGTAAACATAAAAATAGAACACTTGAAAAAGATACAATTTAATTCTTTATGCTGGACAATAGGTATATCAAGAAAGCAAGAAAATATTAATCCTCAAGTCCAAGTAGAAATAAATATTAACATAGCTGAACATTTCCCCTCCTTATGCTTCCCAAATAATAATCATATACATTGATATTTAAAAATTCCAGAAAAAGGTAAATAATTTTATCAAAAATCTTTAATTAATTCAAAAAACTTTGATTCAATGTTTCCAATGCAGTGAAAATTAGTTCACAAAGAAAAAGCCTTAATCTGTCCTCAATGTTGTTTATTTTCTCTGCCTCAGAAGACAAACATTTAATTGAATGTGCAGTTTTGTGAACACCATAATGAATAACCTTGTATATTTTTAATAAGAAAATGTAGAAAGCACACAAACCTTCATGCTGATAATTTGATAGATCCTTTTTTTGAAGTCTTTGAAGTTCTTGCCTTCTCTGTGGTGGAACAGGGCATTGATGTCGTGTTTTAGAATAAGTCACTTCACTCATAACTAAAAAGTAAAAAGATGACAAAATGGACAGAAAATAGACTTTCAATGAGTGCAAAATTGTGAAATTAGTAAGTACAATTAGTATTGAATAAAATACTAATGGGAATAAATTCAAAGGCTAGAAATATGAATCTAATCCCAAACATGAAAATAATTAAGAATGGAAAAAAATATTATTTTTTTCAAGATATTTCAATATTTGTTGTGGCATATGGATTCTAAATGTTTTAAGGTTGTCTACTCACATTTATAAATCATGTGAAATTATGAATCATCTACTGTATAAGTGATAAAAAATGTCATTACTGATAAGTCAAAACGCCACAGATGAATGTTTCTGTGCTGACATCCTTGGAATGAAGCTATGCACAGCCTGGAGTCCCTCATAGCCCTCACCTATTCCTTTCTCCTCTTCAGTCTCCCTGTATTCTTCCTTCCCCCAATATTCCAATGTAACAGGCATTTCTCCATCCTCAATACTTTTTTCAAATTCATCTGTCTCAATTTTGCTTTCCTCTTATTTTTGCTCATTATTATTTACTAATTTATTTTACTTTATATGTTATTTATAAATCAAATTCCACTGCCTTTAATAAAACTCACAGATCCTTAAATAAAAAATACTTCAATTAAACATTTCTTCCAATTTTTTCTCATTATTCTTTCAATGTAATCATTCTGTGGACTATCATTTATTATCTTGATGTCATTAAAGTCCCCCCATTTAGTTATGAAATCATTGCTATATCTCACTATTATTTGTTTTGCCATAATTGCTTGCTTGATTTCTTCATGCACTAGGAAAATAGTTAAATTTAGCTATATTAAATAATATCTAGTTTAGATAAATTTTTAAAACTTTTTTTCATTACAACATTTTACAAAATTTGAAATGAATCAACATGAAGTATTTGTTATTTTCTCACTAAAGAGTATAGACTCAAGTATTTATCATCAAAAGTCACGTCCTGTGCTATGTTTCCTTTGCTTAGACTGTATTTCATATAACCTAACAATTCTAAAATGATATAAAATGTCACATCAAGTTACAACAGTACAATAATAATAAAATTAATATTAAAAATATCTAAAATAGCTTCTTTAAGCTCACGCACACTTAATTTTCTTTCCATCATCTCCCCTTTAAAATACTTTTATCGTCTTCTCTATGTACTCTTTCCCTATCTGTAAGCCATATTTTTATTCTCTTTTCTTCCAAATGACACAAGGAGAGACATAAATTATAGGTATAGATCTTGAAAATTCAATATACAAATGTATAATTTGTAGCTATATATATATATATATATATATATAGACATGTACCAACATTTAATAAGTCTTCTGTCTTCAAATGTATATGCCTTTAGTTTCCTTTAATCCCATATCCTTTAAAATACTAAAAAAAAAAAAAAAAAACATTTTGAGACATAGAGCAAATATCCGGGAAATTATAATTACCTGAAATTTAGAAGAAAATGTCTGATCTTTTGAAGAGCGCGTATATAATATCTTGGAAAGAGGCCGGGCGTTAACTCTTATTTAAGAAGTTGGAATTCAAAATTTTTGAGAGTCTATGATACACGTCTAGAGCCCAGAACAAAAGATAAGAAAAGAAAAAAATGCACAGGCTAATAACACATTTGTCTCTCCTTTGAGAGACTCTGATAGGTGAGCACAGAGTTCAAGAATAAGAGAGCTCTGGATGCAACCACACAGGAAACTCTTCTGCTGTTCAGCTTAGCTTTGTATCATCTCTAGATAGCATCTTTCTTCATCTTACCTTACATTGCATAAGATACCCACCATATTTGCATAATTAGGCACTCCCTTTCACATGATCTTTGTATTAACACAGACCTGGGTGAATATCATTCGCTGTTAAGAAAGCAGTTTCATATATTCTTATTGATTTTTATGTATAGTATAAAATCCTAAATTCAATTAGAACCCAGATAAATCCTTCAGGCACTTTGTGATGTTTCTTGCTGACCCTTTCAGTTCTAGACGATTTGCTGTTCATCCTAGATAGTACGTGCCTGGTTTGTGTCTGACCCCTCCATCTTTCTGGTTAGTGGACTGTCCACCAATTCCCAAGAATCATGCCTATTAGTAACGTCACAGAAGCAAGCCAGTAATACCAATCAATGAGTTATCACATCCATATCAAATGCAAATGTATCTAATGTTATGCGTTGAATGGTAGAAAACATTCAAAAGATTTGAAACTCTATACTGTTTTAGCTTAGGTTACTTTAAATTTGTATTTGTTGTATCCTTTCATTTAACATTTTTAAAGATTTTAACTAATTAATATGGGTCATTTCTTCAGCATCTGCTGGAAAATATGAATATTTGAAGTTACTATGTAAATAGAAAATATATTCACAAAAGAAAGTGAATTAGTGTGGTCATAACCCTTATAAATTGCATAATAAATTTAGGTAGAAAGGTAATTATATTAATATATCACATCTAAGAAATTGGGGGAACTTGACATAAATGTGGTAAAATAAATTTCAAATGAAGCATTTTAACATCATTTATTTAACCTGCTACTCAATTTTATATATTATTAATGAAAACAAACTGGTTGTAAATCTATAATTAATAAATGTAAATAATTGTAAATGCTGTTAGATACTAGAAGACTGAAACCCAAAATTTGCAGACTTATAATTATTTATAACAAAGTCACTATTCCTTGAAGAAAGAAGAAACAGAAAAATACTCCTCTGAAACACACTCAGTGTTGTAACCAATGATACCTTGATTAAAAAAAAACAGAAAGTAAGTCTAAGATGCAATTATATAGTTAATCATATTTGCAGAAATTGGATAGAAATAACCTGTACTATTGAAGTGTTGAATGTTATCACACCTATATTTGAAAATTAAATCTAGTGCTTCTCTTTTACAGAATTCTATTACTGGAAATCAATTAAAATAAAATGTAAACCTGAAAAAGTAAATCTTTATTCAAAGTTGTTCACTGAAAGAGATTTTGTGACTCAACAAGGAAATCAGAAATATTGCATGTCATATAATGGGAAAAAAATTTAAAATGATTCATTAATTCAGTATGAAATAATGAAGTCATGAAAAACTTGATTAATGAGTCAAAAGTGTAAAAATATTTATGAAGAATTTTGTTTGTTAATTAGTGAAAACAGTGGTGACAAAAATGATAATGAGAAATTATTTGCCCACATTCAAAACTCATACTCTCATAGACAGGTAATCACTTTTCTTATACATATTTTCAATGTTCTTTGCAGTAAATGCACACACATGCACATAAATATATACACACAGTTATTGTTTCTTATTTCTAGTTAATTTCAACATGACTGAAGAAAAATATGGTAAGATTTGACTTTTTTTTATAATACTAAGATTTGTTTTATGGAACAGACTATGGTCTATTTCATCAAAGTTAGTGTATAAACTTTTGTTGTTGGGTAGAATGTGTAAATATCAATTCCAACAAGTTGTGGTTGAGGGTACAATAGATTTTCAATATTATTTCAATACTTAAATTAATAATTTTCTAAGAAAAGAGTATTTTTAATATCTCCATCAGGAATTATTCATATGTCTATCTCATTCCTTTTTTCAACTGTGTCAAATACTGTTTCATGAATTTTGAATATTGCTATTACATTCATGGCATCAGGATTATTATAGCTACATAATAAATTCTTCTTGTTATGCAATAGTCTTGATTTCAGCTTTTATGTATCTATTTGTGTCAAAGTGCACTAGGTTGCTACTACTGTTTTGTTATTGCAAATTAAATACTTGCTTATTCTAAATATTCATTTAAAGAAACCTTTCTGAACTCCTAAAGATATCATTTTCTTTAAACATATTTTTCCTTCAATTCATATTCCTTACCATGGAAGTATTTTAATTATCTCTTTAAAATAGATAATTTCAAAATAATTTTGACTGGCATAGGTGTGGGCTAACCATACGAATTTTCAAGACTTAATGGAAATGTTTCACCATTATGCAGGTTTGATTGTTATTTGAAGCAATAGAATTCAAAATTAAAACTTTCTTCTATTCCTAATTTGCTATTTCATTATTTCTTTTCCTATTTTATATATGTTTGCCATATTCCTATTTTATATATGTTTGCCATAAAGAACTTTTGAGACGATTTTCTGATAGTCTCTTTTGCATTTTCATTCACAAATGGATCAACTTACAACTTGGAGACCCTCTAATTATCAATTGTTGGTAATTATTTGTGTTTCACAAAATAAATTTGAGACATCACATCTTTTTTAGAGGTTTTAAAATATTTTAATCAGATAGCAGCAGCAAATTTTTCTTAAAGTTTAAACAAAGTTCATATGAAGTATTACATAAACATTTTATTTTACCATTAGAGCTCTAATTCTTTGTCTAACAATTTCAAAAGTTGTTATTGTGTTCATGTTTTCTTCCTGTGTTTTCAGTAATCATATACTATATGTTGCTAATGATGTCTTACCATTCAGTTTTTCCTATTTACCACTGCACATAGCCAAAAGAGTGATACATTTTTTACTTACATAATGTTTAGCCCTATAGTACTAAATTTTAGTGCCTTCATCAAATGCCTTAGTAGTTCTTTTTGTTTGACAGATACAAGATTCAGCCTTTGGTTATATATATATATATGTATTAAGTGAATATGTGTTTGTGTGTGTATATATATATATTTATATATATATATGTATTGTCACTATATTTATTTTAAAAATCATTAAACACTTAACAGCTATTGCACAGAAAATGATATCTAAAAAGCCAAAAATGTCAGCACTATTATTCCTAAAAGATTTCCCTTAAATGCAGATGTCAGTTGCAATTATATCAGGAGCTTTCCTTTTTCAAGAGTTGCCTCATTGGCATAAAGCAAGAAAAGGAATCTTTTTTTTTTTTTTTAAGCTTTATTGATTTATGTCAGACAAGAACGGGCATATGGCCAGAGGTGGTAGTGGTGGTGGTGGGGTGGGGGAGGCGCAGAGTAAGAGGATTCACCAGAGACAGACGGGTAGCAGAGCAGGCAGATCTACCAAAATACACTGCTGAGGGGAGCAGCAGGCAAGACAGGAAAGGTCTGCTGCACCATGTGGTTCAGCTCCTTGGCCTGGATCAAATGAACTCCCACTGCAATGTCTGACCATAGAAGATTACATACATCAATATTCAAAGCAAAGTATGAAGAATTGCTTAAACTAATGATTGAATCCATATCTATATCAACAGAGAGAAATTTACTGAAGTACAAACAAGATCTTCAAATTGAAGACAGAAAAATTCCACTGCAAGTCACACAATCCCAATGAACTTGCAGTGACCAACACTAGGAACGGCCCTACTGTGTGATGTATGATGTCCCTATTATTGGGCACCAAGTTGTTAGAGGAGGACAACCCCAAGGGATATGGGGATGACTGGGGTTTGGCCTCACCCTTATGTTTTAGAACATGGGACAAGATCCCTAAGCAGAAACCACAGATAAAATTTAAAATGTTTTTAAAATGTTTTATTTACAAGGGGAGTGGTAAAAGGTGAGAGAGAGATCACTTGGATGATATTTCCTACCACTAATATCAATTGAGGTGAGCCACTATGGTGCAAGTCAAATCTGGAAAAGCAAAAGAGTGACAGCATGCATTTGTTTAGGTTTTAAGGCAAATATGGCTGCTTAACTCTCCCCATAGTTCCTAGGGACCCTGTTCAGCAAGCCAGACTCAAGGAATGTTGGGAGTTGTATTCCTAAGTGTCTGTGATCTCTGAGGCTGGAGATGGGTGTGTAGTCTGTAAAGATGTCAGTGGTGAAGTGCATTTAGCATTGCAATCACAGGCTCAGTTTACTCCTACTGTTCCCTTAACAACTAAGAAAGAACTAACTACACAATTTCATGAAGACAATAGAATACCTAGCAATCTAAATGCAGAAAGTCGTACACCAAGACACATAATAGAAAATTGTCAGTTTCAAACATATATATACAGATATCCAGAAAGAACTACAGAAACATGAAACAAAATATCTCTTCCAACTTTAGTATGCCATACAAAAGACTGAAGTGATGTCCACAATATCTTTTGATGTGAATCTTTGTTTTATTTAAATTTCTACAGAGTGTATAAAATTATATGCCTAAAGTATATGCAATTCAGTGTTGAACATGCATTTTTTTAAAAGATTTATTTATTTATACAAGAGCTGCGGTATGGGCAGAGGCACGGGAGGGTGAGAGAATTCATCAGAGACAAAGCTGGGAGCAGAACAGGCAGAAAGACTGAAAGCACTGCTGATGGGAATAGCGGGCAAGGCAGGAGAGGTCTGCCGCGCCATGTGGGTATCTCCCTGGCTGGCCAGGAATCGAACCCACGCTGTAGAGACTGCAGACAGCTTCACAGCTTCACAGCGCTGTGCTCAACCCTCTGCACCACCGGAGTGGGGAGGAGGGTGTTGGGGGGGGCGGGTCCGAACATGCATTTATGAAAGTATTTGTTACAATATTTATCTTGATGCTTTATAATTTCAAGTGGAGCATATATTTATTAATTTTAATACATTTCAAATATGTCAAAATCCTACATAATATCAGACACAATTAGAAAAATTTTACAGATTCTAGAAGTACACAATTGGTATACCATTCTTAAGATGGTCCTTCATTGTCCACTTCTGCCCCAAGAAACACCTATATAAGTTCTTGCTTACAGATATATAAGTTTGTCCACATGCAAGGTTGATCCTGAACACCAAGGTTTGGGTTGTACACTATGCAGTTTGTGGATCTTGCAGTTTTATAGGATGACAATCTGTAATGAAAAATAAAATATTAAATATTAACATATAGGAGAAGGAAATGAGAATGTTCATTGATGGGTTTTTATTAAATAATAGAACTTTTCAAAGCATTTCATTGATTCATTACTGACTCATAAAAGAGTCCCTATGTTTTTTATGCAATAGCCACAGTTTTGACATTTATAGAGAACAATATTACAAAATTAGTCTATTGCCTCAGTAAACAACAGCATAGAGTTCAGTAATTTTTTTTCATTTGTTTTAATGGATTTGATATATGATATACTCTGCTTCAATTTTGCTTAAATATGTTTTGACTAAACTAGTCTAGGTAAATAAAGTAGCTGATACAATTTATATAATACAGAAAAATCTTGTGATTATCAATGAAAATAAGATTCAAAATCTACAAACAGAAAATTAGTCTAGAAATTTTGAAAAGGGCCTCTCTGGTTGCTCAAGGGTTGAGACGAAACGTATGAATCTATCCATAGCCACTGCAGCATGAGTTTGATTCCTGGCCAGCCAGCGAACAACACACATGGTGCAGCAGACCTCTCCTGACATGTCCACTGCTCCCCTCAGCAGTGTATTTCAGTCAGTTTGCCTGTTCTGTTCCCCACTCTGTCTGTGGTGAATCCTCTCACCGCCCTGATGCTCTGGCCTGTGCCCCAACTCTTGTATGCATATTTTAAAAAATCTTAAAAAAAAAAAAAGAAATTGTGTAAAGAAGGAGGTGTAAACTGAGGCTACTGGCTTCCAGCAAAAAACTATCATGGACACTGTTTTCTCTGGATAGTTCCTGTGGATATAATGTCTGTGCCTCCCCCCACACACATCAGGGCGAAAAAGCCTTAACTCACAAGTTCTTTCATGGTCACAAGTACACAAATTTCATATTAATTGACTTGGGTTTTCCAGATGCACCAAAATTATTGTTCTGTTGAATCAATTTTGTCCGTATTCTCATGCTTTAGGAAAACTATCTTAGTTACAGTCTGTAGAGAGAGGAATAAGTTCATAAAGAACAGAAACACTCTGGACTGATAGAAACGTACAGATCTTGAGAGAGAGCAGAGCCATTCAGCCACACCCAGGCTTGTTGTTCTTCACTGTAGGTGACTCCAATCCAGTAAAATTTTTTACCAAATGTCATAAAATGCTGCTTAGAGACAGAAACACAACATAATTTAAATCTACTCTGGAATAATATTCTTTTAAAAAGCTAGTGTCCAACACCAGATTCAGCCTTTCAATAATACACACTTAAAAACATTTTTAATGCTTGGGTTAGGAGGTGATCACAAGTCTATTTTTCCTCAAATATCAAGCCTATCTACTTATGGGGGAAAATAATGTAAAAACCGCAGGTCTTCACAGAATGAAGACTTTATCATATATATTACTATGTATTATATATTATATTATAAAGGGAGTTAGAATTTTAGTTCACAGGAGTCTGATCCAAGTTTGACTCAACGTAAGAGTCTTAGGGAATAAATTTTGTGAGTAATATCTTCTCAACCTATATTCAGTACAGATTCTTCATACAGCTAGAGAAATATTTCACTTTTTCTTAAGAACTAGGTAATTTTTATGATCATACATTTCATTTTCATTGTATTTCCCAAAATGATGACAAAATATAGAGAATAACAAAATAAATTATAAAATTAATGAAAGCATTAAGATTCAGTTATTTAGATTTTTTTAGAAAAATACTCATATATTAGATCCTCTTTGAATTCTCTCTAAAATGTCTCCTGTACTTTAAATGACATTTCTCTTGAGATTTTTTTCCCAATAAAAATCTAAATTTATGAAATTCCTTGATAAAATTTCATAGATTTTTTTAGTGATTAAGTTAAAGGCTATTAGTAAGTCATTAGTTAAAAAAATATTCTTCATTATCTGATTAAAGACCTGAACCTAATTCAGCTTACTTAAATAGTACATATTCCTAGGTCAAAAAATACGTAGGAAACCAGAATTAAATACATGCCAATTCATCTCTGTGGTGTCTCTGAAGAAGTGTGGAGTTCTTAGAAATACAGAAATCCCTACTTTCTTGCCAAGTTTTTTTTTCACTGGAAATGAAGTAACAGTTGCAGCTGTACCCGATCCATCTTTCCTGGCAAGAACAGCAGTCAGAGTCTAAGAAAAAAAAATAAAGCATAAAGCATAACTATTGATATTGGAGATTCTGATTTTTTTAATACCCTTTACTTCTATAAAAAGTATTGTTTTTTTCCTAAAATTTTCTAAAAACTTAATTCAATGTCGAACATCCATTATAATATTTATCTTGATGCTTCATAATGTCAAGTGTAGGTGCACAAATTCATGAATTTTAAACACTACAAATATATGAAAATCATATGATCTGACACAATTAGAAATATTTTACAGATTCTAAAAGTACATAATTGCAATACCATATTTAAGGTGGACCCTCATTGCCCACCTCTGCCCCTAGAAATACCTAAATAAATTGTTGCTAAAAAAACAAAGAAATTCTTTGAACATCTATCTATGCTCATGTAGAAAAAACTAGGTTATTTCAAGTTAATATTTTCCTTATTTAAATATACATATGATGTATATTCAAAGTAATTTAATAATTCTTACAATGAAAGACAATGAAATGAGACTATCCTGCAATTAGTATATCAACTTGCATAACAAGATCGCAATATTCCATCATAATTCTGTGTGAGAAAAAAAGGAAACTGCATATTTCATCCACTATCAACACCCAGTGTTTAAAAAATATGGAACCTACCTTCCTGGGATTTGATGTAGTTTCCTGGAGACAGTGTGGGTTGAATATCTGGCTTATGAAATGTTATCAGAAATGATAAGAAATTAACAATTAGATACAAGTTTGTGAAACAATAAAATACTCCACATTAGTAAATGGAAATTTTATTAAATGATATCATCAGTGCTCTAAACTTTATATAAACCAGACCAGAAAAACTTACAGTTTTTCAACACAATTCCCAAAATAGCCATCAACAAAAGGCACATTACTCCTAAGATCCCAGAAATCCACCTCCAGGGAGTGGTGCAAAAACCTATAAAGAAAGACAGGTAGGGTAATGACTTCAAGGAAGACATAGGAGCCAAAGTTCTCAAAGGCAGAACTAGCACAAGAGAATCGATAAAAAGGGTTTTTGGTTTGGAAACCCCATCATCTTCCCAGTGAAGCACTAGAAATATGAAAACTGAAAACAAAAATCTGTTCTTCTGTGAGATTATACACACTTTTTCTTTTTGCCAAATAGATGTCATTCATATGATTTACCAATTATTTATTTGTTGGCATAGAAAATGAGACACTATAGAGTAGAAGTGATCAGATACAGAGTTATGTTTTGATCTTCACAGCCAACATTTACTTTTGTTTTCTCAACAAAAGTCACAAGTTATATGATTCTTATTAGGCAGTTGAGAAAACTAGAATTCATTAATAATGTCATTCAAGATATCAACACTAGTAACAACTCAGAAATGAAATAAATTTGTCTCCCTGAGTTTTTCATGTAATGTACCTATCATTGTGTAAGTCATATATCTGGGGACTGTGCACTTCTCCTATTCTCAATGCATTCCCTGATGAAGTGCTGTCAGGCTGCTCATAACTCTGGGAGGTCCTGTGGGGAAGAAAAGACAGGACTCTCTGGACCGGGAATGATCAGATGTTCCCAAAACAATTATGTGACACACTCAGTCGACCGGCATTTATTTCACATATTTTGAAAGATGATTTAAAAGCAACCATTTTGAACAAGACATTTTCTCATTCCCAGAGTTACTTTCCTACAGGAATTTCCCCTCAAGCAATTGATCATTAGAAGATTCAGCACGATATCTAAGAACAGTGTTAATAACAGTCTACTGTGTCAAACCATTAATCAGGATGACCTTGGATGTCAAACACAAATGGTCAACTTATATAAACTTGTAAGCATCATCACAGATATTTTGTCTCCCCTATATTTTTTTTAATCTCAAACTGTGTTGTTCATATTTTGACCTGGTAAATCAGTCCCATAAGCATTTAGTGCTATCCCTGCCAGAAGACAATCTTTTAAACTGTTGGAAAAACTTTCACAAAACAATTTATATGGCAGAATGAGGAATCATGAAAATAAAATTAAATGGAAAATACTGATATATGAAAAACATAAAAAAAACCTATTTTTCTAGACCTGAGGTTAGCAAATCCATGACATACACCTTCTGGTTGTTTTTATTTTTTTAACTGTTCCGTTTGGATTGTACATACCTGCCATGAGGAGAGATGCCCCAGTCCATGCAGGGAAGACTCGAATGTGCTTGTTTCAGAAGATCCGGTCACGTCATGGACTGAGCTGGAGGCTGAGCACCTTGAGTTTGTGAAGGAAAAATGTAAAAGAAAAAGAGAAATTGTGCATTCAAACAATGTACTTATATGACTATGTACTGGTGAGAATTGATGGACAGTCTGAAACAGAAGCAGCAAAATCATGAGCTTCTGAATGTTCTGGCACCACAATACAGGAAGTTGTCACTGTAACTGCCAACGTCTCCCTTTGTTTATGGTAAAAGGTCAGCATCAGTTTTGTTTGTTTTTAATGACTAAAGATCAAAATAATTTTTAAAAAAATATTTGGGGGCCTCCCTGGTGGCACAAGGGGTTAGGAACAGCACTGTGAAACTATCTGCATCCTCTGCTGAAAAAGTTACATCCACTGCCAGCCAGGGAGCTACCAACATGGCACAGTAGACCTCTCCTGTCTTGCCCGCTGCTCTCCTCTTCAGCATATTGCAGTCAGTCTGCCTTTCTGCTCCCCACTCTGTCTCTGGTGAATCATCTCACCCTCCATACCTCTGGCCTTTCCCCAGTTCTTGTATGCATAAATAAAAATAAATAAATAAATAGATAAATAAATAAATAAATATAAATTAAATAAATAAAAACAGTCATTACTTACATGGTACTACACACTGATTAAAGCACTTAGCATAGTTTAGATTTATTTCTGAAACTGACTTAATAAGAAAGATATTTAAATAAACTCTTATTTGGTGAAAAACCAAAGGCATGAAAAAACTAAGAAAATTGTCAAGAAGACTTACATTTGAAACTTGGTAGTGTATCTCCATGAACTCATGCAGTTAATTTTAAATCAAGTCTTTTCTCCACATTTGTATATTTTGTGAATTTTCATTTTCTTAGCACAGAGTGGTTGCCATTTCCATGTCTTATTCTACACTGTGATCCCTGCCTCTGTAACTCAGCTAGGGAAGTCAAGGATAAAAAATTAGAAGCACAATGACCTCCTGCTATTGTTCCACGCACACACACACACACACACACACGCATGTGCTCTAGCACAGCCTCAGCTGTCTTGAGCCATATTCAGTGTCTCACTCATGTTAACCTTCAAACCTTCCTTCAAAACTTGCCTCCCCAGTGTTCCCTTCCCTTCAGGGCTTTGAAAGTGGCAACAGCTGATATAGGAAGACAGAACAATAATAACATTAATAAACTAATTAAATTATTTGATAGAAAACTTATGATGAGGTGGAAAAGATTTCTGAACATTGAATTCCTGAGACAAAGGACTTCCAAGAGTCGTCCTGGGCTGGAAAATAATAACACCTCTTTTTACATAAAAAGCAATAAACATATAGAAAGTAGAAATAGTATCAGCAGCTCCTTAGAGAAGTAGCAAAGAATAAACAGAAGAGGAATTATTGATTTTACTGCTAACCTCTTTTATACTGTGAATTGTTAATGAATATACAATTTTAGCTTTGGAAACAAAATAGACTTTTGAACAAAAAAGCATAAATCCCCAAAAAGAATAATTCATATAACACACTTAAATATTTTGAATGATGGTATTTTGTAAATGCATCTATCATCATATACATAATATTATTACTCCTAATTCTCATCTTATTGAAAAATAAATTATTTCAGTTTGATGCATATTGTCCTCATACCTTAAGAAAGAAATGAAGTTTTCTTTACTCCACACGAGAGCACATTGTTTGGTGAAAACGTGAAACTTTAATTTGCAGCTTATCTTCGTTCCTATAACATACAATTAGGATCAAAATAACATTACCAACCCAAGTTTACAAAGAAATATTAGTGACATTATCATAAGAGCTTTATAATATATGACACATGGCATTTAGGAAAAGTGTTCTTTCTCAGTTGATGAGGGTAAAATGAGCAAAAGCTTTCTGTAGTAGGAGCAAGAACATCGAAAAGGAAAAAAAATAGTGCCAAGTCTAGTCCCCACATCATTTTATTTTTAATGATACTTTTGCTTTATTTCTATCAATGTAGATGGAATTACTTCTTTTTTATAATTTTATTATTATTATTATTATTATTAGTGGTAGTAGTAGTAGTAGTGTATATTACATCATTCTTCCTTTTTGTAGGGTGCTTGCTTTCTCCTCTCAGGTGTAGTCCCCACTTCTTTTTTTTTTAATTTTATTTTTATATTCCCCATACAATTGCAACCCCCTTATTTTGACCCCAAGCCCACCTTCCCCCTCACCCCCCCCCGGCTTAGTGTGTCTCTGGTTCATAGTTGTTTGTTAATTTTGATTTTTTCTTTCATATAGTTATTCTTTTTCCTGATCTCTTATTTAGGTTTTCTAAATTCCTGCTATGAGTGAGATCATCCGGTATTTTTCTTTTTCTTTCTGGCTTATTTCGCTGAGCATGATCATTTCCAGCTCCATCCATGTTGCTGCAAATTGCATGCGTTTATCTTTTTTGATTGCTGAATAATATTCCATTGTGTATATGTACCACATCTTCTTGATCTAGTTGTATATTTTTGGGCATTTGGGTTGTTTCCAAAGCTTAGCTATTGTAAATAGTGCTCCTATAAACATAGGGATGCAGGTGCTTTTGGAATTAATGTTTCTGTGTCCTTTGGGTAAATACCTAGGAGTGGAATTGCTGGATCATATGGAAGCTCTATCTTTAGTAGGTTGAGGAATCTCCACACAGCTTTCCAAAGTGGTTGGACCATTTTCACTCCCACCAGCAGTGCAGGAGAGTTCCTTTTTCTCCACAACCTCGCCAGCATTTGCTGTTGCTAGTTTTTTTAATATGTGCCATTCTCACTGGTGAAATGGTATCTCATGGTAGTTTTGATTTGCATTTCCCTGATTGCAAGTGACGTTGAACATTTTTTCATATGCCTGTTGCGCATTTGTATTTCCTCTTTCCTCTTTGGAGTAGTTTCTTTTTAGCTCTTCTGCCCATTTTTTAACTGAATTATTTTCTTTGTTTATGTTGAGTCTCATCAGCTCTTTGTAGATTTTTGTAATCAGTCCTTTATCACTGCTTTGGGTGATGTGTCTGTAAAGATGTCTTTGAGGTGCATGTCATGTAGTGTTTCGCCTATTTTTCCTTCTATATATTTTATGGTTTCAGGTCTTATGTCTAGTTTTTTAATCCATTTTGAGTTGGTTTTGTGCATGGTGTGAGGTAGTAGTCAAGTTTCATTCTTTTGCATGTAGCGACCCAGTTTTCCCAGCACCATTTATTGAAAAAACTTTCTGTGCTCTAGTGCATATTCTTTGCTCCTTTGTCAAAGATTAGTTGACCATAAATCTGTGGGTTTATTTATGGGTTTTCTATTTGGTTCCATTGGTCCATGTGTCTGTTCTGGTTCTAATACCATGCAGTTTTGATTATTACGGGTTTGTGGTATAGTCTGAAATCTGGGAGAGTGATGCCTCCATTCCCTTCTTTTTTTTTTCAGAAGGATTTTGGCTTGGGGTTTTTCAGTCCCCACTTCTTCAGTAAGTTTTCTTTTGGCAAAATCTGGAAGCAGTCACTGTGATCCATGACTTCAAATTGAGAGGCTCAAATTGTTTTATAAAATACATTAAAAAAAATCAGGTGTTTTAATTTTTTTTAAATTAATCCTTCAATCAGAGATTTGAATTATATAAAAAATAATATATTTGGTTTAAAATTCATATAATACTTATTGCAATAAGACAAAATATACATTGATACAATTCACTATGTTAGGGAGGTGGGAAAGAGATCCTGAGGTGTTAAAATGTAAGTACTTCTTCTTTGTCAGAGTAGTCTTGAATTCTCCCTAGAAAACTGTGAAGTGGAATGTTTCTTATAAATATAATGGCTTTCGTTGTACACGATCCCCTTTCCCTACATTGTGAGACTGATGATGATAATGTGAAAAAAGGAGAATGAGTGTATGTGTGTGTGTGTGTGTGTGTGTGTGCATGCATCACATACCTGTCTACAAATACATACAGGTCTGAAATCTGTATGGACATACAGACACTTTCATCCCTTGGGCCAACTGGGGCAAACTGGATGGAGAAGAATAATTATTTTTCTGTTTTCTTTCTTTCCTTCTCTCACATTTCACATCCGGAGCTTACCTTCACTATGAAATGTGTGGAATGACTGATGTCATATCTAAGGTTAAACTCAAAGAAAAAATGCCCACAAAAACTCTCAGACACTTAACACATTGTAGAAAGGAAAATAGCACCTCCATCACCAGGTGCTGAGTGAATCTGATAGTGTCAAAGATGGTAGGAGGTGTGTAAAGCTCTGGCTGAAAGAGAGTCAATTAAATAAAATGAACCCCAACCCTGCAGCCCAGAGACACAAAGATTCATATATTCATTTTTGTTCCTACAACTCAGGGCACCTTATGTTTTGAGTAAATTAAATTCCTGCCATCAGAAGTAACCATTGAGTCTTGCACTCCAAAGTGTTTGTTTTCTTTTAATAAGAAAATTATCCTGGGCCTCCCTGCTGGCGCAGCGGTTGAATGCCAGGCTGTGAAGCTGCCCGAGCCTCTGCAGTGCTGGTTCGATCCCTGGCCACAAGCGAGGGTCCCACATGGCACACAGACCTCTCCTTATGCACCCCCTGCTCCCCTCAGCATTGTCTTCCATCTTCTGCCTGTTCTGCTCCCTGCTCTGGCTCTGGTGAATTCTCTCACCCTCCGGCGTTTCTGACATTTAGCATTGCAATCACAGGCTCAGTTTACTCCTACCATTCCCATAACAACTAAGAAAGAACTAACTACACAATTTCATGAAAACAATAGAATACTTAGCAATCTAAATGCAAAGGTCATACACCAACACACATAATAGAAAATTGTCAATTATCAAACATAAATATACAGATATCCAGAAAGAACTAATTTCAAGAAAAATGAAACAAAATGTCTCTTCCAAATTTAGTATCCCATTTAAAAAAACTGAAGTGATGTTGACAGGTGTCAATTGATGTGAATCTTTGTTTTATTTAAATTTCCACAGAGAGATTGTATAAAATTATATGCATAAAGCATATGCAATACAATGTTGAACATGCATTTATCAAAATATCCATTACAATATTAATCTTGATGCTTTATAATTTCAAGTATAGGAGCACAAATTTATCAATTTTAAAACATTTCAAATATGTCAAAATCATATATACAATCAGACACAATTAGAAAAATTTTACAGATTTTAGAAGTACATAATTGAAATACTATTCTTTAGATGGAACTTCATTGTCCATTTCTGCCCCAGAAACACCTACAAGTTCTTGCTTACAGATATATAAGTTTGTCCACATGCAAGGTTGATCCTGAACACCAAGTATTGGGCTGTATACTATGCAGTCCTTTGTTCTTGCAGTTTTATAGGATGACAATCTGTAATGAAAAATAAAATATTAAATATTAACAAATGGGAAAAGAAAATGAGAATGTTCATTGATGGGTTTTTATTAAATAATAAAACTTTTCAAAGCATTTGATTGACCCATTATTGACCGATATTGAACCACTATGTTTTTTATGCACTAGCCACAGTTTTGACAATTACAGAGAACGATATTACAAATCTAGGCTATTGACTCAGTAAACAATAGCAGAGTTCAGTCATTTTTTTTTTGTATTTGTTTTAATGGATTTGATATATGATATACTCTGCTTCAATTTTGCTTAAATAAGTATTAACTAAACTAACCTAGGTAAACAATGTAAGTGATACAATGTGTTTGATACTGAAAAATCCTGTGTTTATTGATGAAAATGAGATTCAAAACTACAACACTCAGAAAAATAGTCTAGAAATTTTGACAAGACGGGGAGTAAGCTGAGGCTATTAGCCTCCAGCAAAATAAAAACTATCATGGACACTGTTTTCTCTGGATAGTTCCTGTGAATGTAACATCTGTGCCTCCACCCACACCCATCAAAGTGAAAAAGCCTTAACTCACAAGTTCTTTCATGGACACAAGTACACAAATTTCATGTTAATTGACTTGGGTTTTCCAGATGCACCAAAGTTATTGTTCTGTTGAATCAATTTTATCTGTATTCTCATGCTTTAGGAAAACTATCTTAGCTATAGTCTTTAAAGAGATAGAAATAAGTTCATAAAGAACAGAAACACTCTGAACTGGTAGAAACGTACAGATCTTGAGAGAGAGCAGAGCCATTCAGCCACACCCAGGTTTGTTGCGCTTCACTGTAGATGACTCCAATCCAGTAAAATTCTTTACTAAATTTCATAAAGTACTGCTTAGAGACAGAAACAAACAATTAACATAATTTAAATCCACTCTGGAATAATATTCTTTTAAAAAGTTAGTGTCCAACATCAGATTCAGCCTTTTAATCATACACACATAAAAGTATTTTTAATGCTTGATTTAGGAGGTGGTCACAAGCTATTTTTTCTCAATTTCAAGCATATCTACTTTAGTGGCAAATAATATAAAAATTGTAGGTCTTCACAGAATGAAGACTTTATCATATATATTATTATGTATTATATATTATATTATAAAGAGAGTTAGAATTTTACTTCACAGGAGTCCAACATCCAAATTTGACTCTACTTAAGAGTCAGGGAATAAATTTTGTGGGTAAAATCTTCTCAACCTATATTCAGTACAGATTCTGCATACAATTAGAGAAACATTTCACTTTTTCTTAAGAACTGGGTAATTTTTATGATCACGCATTTCATTTTCATTGCATATCAAATAATGATGACAAAATATACAGAATTACAAAAGAAATTATAAAATTAATAAAAGCACTAAGATTCAGTTATTTAGTTTTTTTGGAAAAATACTCTTTGAATTTTCTCTAAAATATCTCCTGTACTTTATCTGACATATCTCTTGAACATTTTTTCCCAATAAAAATCTGAATTTATCAAATTCCTTGATAAAATTTTATAGGTTTTTATAATGATTAACTTAAAGGCTATTAGTAGTCATTAGTTGAAAAATACTCTTCATTATCTGATTAAAGACCTGAATCCAATTCGGCTTACTTAAATAGTACATATTTCTAGGTTAAAAAATACATAGATGGGCCTCCCCGGTGGCGCAGCGGTTGAGCACTGGGTTGCGAAGCTGCCCGCGGCCTCTGCGGCACCGGTTCAATCCCCGGCTGCTCCCCGGCCACCTGAGGAGGGTCCCACATGGTGCCAGACCTCTCCTGCCGCCCGCTGCACCCCTCAGCAGTGTACTTCGGTCCTTCTGCCTGCTCTGCGCCCCGCTCTGGCTCTGGTGAATTCTCTCACCCTCCCGCGCTTCTGACTGTACCCAGTGCATGCATAAACAAACAAACAAACAAACAAATAAATAAAACATGCCTCTATTAAAAAAAAATACATAGAAACCAGAATTAAATACATGCCAATTCATCTCTGATGTGCCTCTGAAGAAGTGTGGAGTTCTGAGAAACACAGAAATTGTGACTTTCGTTCCAAGTTTTTTTTTCACTGGAAATGAAGTAACAGTTGCAGCTGTACAGGATCCACCTTTTCTGGCAAAAAGAGCTGTCAGAGTCTAAGAAAAAATAAATAAAGCATATCTCTTGATACTGGATATTCTGATTTTTTAATACTATTTACTTCTATAAAAATTATTTGTTTTTTTCCTAAAATCTTCTAAAAAACTAAATTCAATGTTGAACATCCATTATCATATTATCTTGATGTTTTATACTGTCAGGTGTAGGTGAACAAATTCATCAATGCTAAACATTTCAAATACATGAAAATCATATGATCTGACACAATTAAAAACTTATTACAGATTCTAGAATACATAATTGCAATACCATTCTTAAAGTGGGCCTTCATTGCCAACTTCTGCCCCATTAAATACCCTGTTGCTAAAAAAACAAATTCTTTGAACATCTATCTAAATATAAACTTGGATGGTCAAGAGGCAGTCAAAAAGATTTTTCTGTCGAGTCTTAAATGTACACAATGTTCTGTGTCAATTATATCCCAAAGCTAGAAACAAACTGAAGGACAAAAGAATAAAATAAAGTGAGAAATAATCACAGAAGATATTGAGACAACTTTGAAAGCTCACTAGGTAAAATACATCAAAAATTGTGCATTCAACTGCTGAAATCTATGTACTACATTCTGAGTCACAGGAGACGCAGAAGCAAAGGCAAAGATATAAATTCATGGGTTATGAGCAAACACAGTTAGGTAATTAGAATTAGCTGGGATATATAATAGAATTTATTTTTTATTAATTAAATATGAATGCCCATGTAGAAAAAAACTAGGTTATTTCAGGTTAATATTTTCCTTATTTATATATACAAATGATGCATATTCAAAGTAATTTAATAATTCTTACAATGGAAGACAATGATATGAGACTACCCTGCAATTAGTATATCAACTTTAATAACTAGATCACAATATTCCATCATGATTCTGTGTGACAAAAATAGAAAACTGCATATTTTATCCTATATCAACACCCAAGGTTTACAAGATATGGAACCTACCTTCCTGGGATTTGAGGTAGTTTCCTGGAGACAGCGTTGGTTGAATATCTGGTTTAGGAAATGCTATCAGAAATGATAAGAAATTAACAATTAGATACAAGTTTGTGAAACAATAAAATACTCCACATTAGTAAATGAAAGCTTTATTAAATGCATCAGTGCTCTGAACTTTATATAAACTTGACCAGAATAACTTACAGTTTTTCAACACAATTCCCAAAATAGCCATCAACAAAAGACACAATACTGCTAAGATCCCAGAAATCCACCTCCATGGAGTGGTGCAAAAACCTATAAAGAAAGAGAGGTAGGGTAATGACTTCAAAGAAAGACATAGAAGCCAAAGATCTCAAGACAGAAACTAGCACAAGAGAATCGAAAAAAAAGGTTTTGGTTTGGAAACCCCATCATCTTCCTAATGAAACACTAGAAATATGAAAACTGAAAACAAAATTCTATTCTTCTGTGAGATTATCCACACTTTTTCTTTTTACCAAATGTTTGTCATTAATGTGATTTACAAATTATTTATTTGTTGGAATAGAAAGACTATATGGTATATGAGAGACTATAGAGTAGAAGTGACCAGATACAGAGTTATGCTTTGGTCTTCACAGCCAACATTTACTTTTATTTTCTCAACAAAAGTCACAAGTGATGTGATTCTTATTAAGCAGTTGAGAAAACTAGAATTCATTAATAATGTTATTTATTCAAGTTATCAACACTAGTAACAACTCAGAAATGAAATTAATTTGTCCCCCGGAGTCTTTGATATAATTTATTTATCACTGTGTAAATCACACTTCTGGGGACTATGCACTTCTCCTAATCTCAAAGTATTCCCTGATGAAGTGCTGTCAGGTTCCTCTTAACTCTGGGAGGTCCTGTGGGGAAGAAAAGACAATGTGTCACAATTATGTGACACACTCCAGTGGCCAGCATTTATTTTACATATTTTGAAAGATGATTTGAACAAGACGTTTTCTCATTCCAAGAGTTAGTTTCCTATAGAAATTTCCCCTCAAGCAATTGACCATTAGAAGATTCAGCACAATCTCTAAGAATGTTGTCATTAACAGTCTACTGTGTCAGACTACTAATCAGAATGACCTTGGATGTCAAAACATAAATGGTCAACTTATATAAATTTGTAAGCATTGTCATTAATATTTGGCCTCCCCTATATATATTTTTTATGCTCAAACTGTGTTGCTCATACTTTGACCTGGTAAATCAGTCCCATAAGCATTTAGTGCTATCCCTGCCAGAAGCCAACCTTTTAACTGTTGAAAAAACTTTCACAAAATAATTTATATGGCAGAATGAAGAATCATGAAAAAAAAATTAAATGGAAAATACTGATATATGAAAAACCAAAAAATCTCACTTTTCCAGTCCTGTCCTGAAGTCAGCAAATCCATGACATGCACCGTCTGGTTGCTTTTATTTTTTTAACTGTTTGGTTTGGATTGTACATACCTGCCATGAGGAGAGATGTCCCAGTCCATGCAGGGAAGACTCGCATGTGCTTTTTTCAGAAGATCCAGTCACGTCATGGACTGAGCTAGAGGCTGAGCAATCTTGAGTTCGGGTAGGAAAAATGTAAAAGAAAAAGAGAAATTGTGCATTCAAACAAGGCTCTTATATAACTATGTGCTGGTGAGAATGGATGGACAGTCTGAACCAGAAGCAGCAAAATCATGAGCTTCTGAATGTTCTGGGACCACAATACAGGAAGTTGTCACTGTAACTGCCAACGCAACGCCTCCCTTTGTTTATGGTTAAAGGTCAGCATCAGTTTTTTTTTAATGACTAAAGATCAAAATAATTTTTAAAAAAATATTTGGTGGTCTCCCTTGTGGCACAAGGGGTTACGAAATGCACTGTGAAGCTATCAGTATCTCTGCTGCACAAGTTACTTCCCCTGCCAGCCAAGGAGCTACCAACATGGCACAGCAGACCTCTCCTGTCTCGGCTGTTTCTCACCTCTTCAGCATATTGCAGTCAGTTTTCCTTTCTGCTCCCACTCTGTCTCTGGTGAATCCTCTCACCCCCTGCACCTCTGTGCTGTACCCCTGTTCTTGTATGCATAAATAAATCTTAAAAAATGTATTTGGGAAATAGGAGGACATGGGAAATTTAAATATGTAATTAGTGCAATAAATTTCCACATAATAAAAATTTCATTTTTTAGTAAGAAACATTCATTATTTTTTTAAAGTTTTTTTCTTTTTAGATTTATTTATTTATTTATGCAAGCACTGGGTACAGTCAGAAGCACAGGAGGGTGAGAGAATTCACCAGAGGCAGAGCGGGGAGCAGAACAGGCAGAATGACCGAAGTACACCGCTGAGGGGAGCAGCAGGCAGCAGAAGAGGTCTACGCACCATGTGGGACCCTCCTCTGGTGGCTGGGGAGCAACCGGGAATTGAACCAGCGCTGCAGAGGCTGCGGGCAGCTTCGCAATCCAGCGCTCAACCGCTGCGCCACCAGGGAGGCCCCAACATTCATTATTTACATGTTGCTACACATTGATTAAAGCGCTTAGCATAGCTTAGCAGATTTATTACTGAAAGTGACTTAATAATAAAGATATATAAATAAACTCTTATTTGGTGAAAAACCAAAGGCATGAAAAAACTAAGAAAATTGTCAAGACTTACATTTGAAACTTGGTAGTGTATTTCCATGAACTCATGCAGTTAATTTTAAATCAATCCTTTTCTCCACATTTGTGTATTTTGTGAATTTTCATTTTCTTAGTACAGAGTGGTTGGCATTTCCATGTCTTATTCTGCACTGTGATCCCTGCCTCCGTAACTCAGCTAGGGAAATCAGGGATAAAAAAATTTAGAAGCACAGTGACCTCCGGCTATTGTTCCATGCACACACACACTCCCACACACACACACACACATATACGTGCTCTAGCACAGTCTCAGGTGGCTTGAGCCCACACTCAGTGTCACACTCATGTTAACCGTCAAACCTTCCTTCAACACTTGCCTCCCCAGTGTTCCCTTCCCTTCAGGGCTTTAAAAGTGACAATAGCCGATACAGGCAAACAGATCAATAATAACATTTATAAACTAATTAAATAATTTGATGGAACCCTAATAATGAGGTAGAAAAGATTTCTGAGCCTTGAATTCTTGAGACAAAGGACTTCCAAGAGTCATCCTGGGCTGGAGAAATAATAACACCTCTATTTACAGAAAAAAAAGTAAATATATAGAAAGCAGAAATAGTATCAGCAGCTCCTTAGAGAAGTAGCAAAGAACAAACAGAAGAACTATTGATTTTACTGCCAACCTCTTTAATACTGTGAATTTTTAATGAGTATGCAAGTTTAGCTTTGGAAATAAAATAGACTTTTGACCAAAAAAGCATAAATTCCCCCAAAAGAATAATTCATATAACACACTTAAATAATTTGAATGATGGTATTTTGTAAATGCATCTGTAGGGTAAATGTTTTTCAGGCTTTTCTGCCCTCCCACCATTAGGATTACCCTGCTTTATGGGCACCTGCAGTTGTTACATTGTTGTAAGCTGTCTTGTTTACTTCTGTGGGCCATGGGAGGAGTATTGAGAAGCAGAAGCAGAAGAAGCAGAAGAGGCAGGAGAGAGAAGGGGAGAAAGAAGCCAGAGGAGGTCAGAGTGAAGACTTGCCAGGGCCTAGAGGCCTGCAGGCCTGCCGGCCTCCTGGCCCCCTGGCACCCCTGTCTGCTGTGTTCCTGATTGCTTCACAACATTTAAAAGCTCAATAAAAGCCTGAGAAACCCATCGAGGGTTCCAGGACTCTCCTTTACCCGTCTGCTCAGATCATAGATATCCTGCTCAGTGCCCTTCATGGCACTACAGCATCTGTCATCATATACATAATATCATTACTCCTAATTCTCACCTTATTACAAAATAAATTGTTTTAGTTTGAAATGAAGTTTTCTTTACTTCACATGAGCACGTTGTTTGGTGAAAATGTGAAACTTTAATTTGCAGCTTATCTGTATTCTTAGTGCTAGTAGCATACAATTAGTATCACAATAATATTACCCACCCAAGTTTACTAACAAATATTAGTGACATTATCATAAGAGCTTTATAATATATGACACATGACGTTTAGGAAAAGTGTTCTCTCTGGGTTGTTCAGTGAAGAAAGAACACAAGCTTTCTGTAGTGAGGAGCAAGAACATCTAAGCAAAAAATGTGCTGAGTCTAGTCCCCACATCATTTTATTTTTAATGATACTTTTTTAAAATATATATATATATATATATAGTTTTTTTAAAAGATTTATTTTTATTTTTACACAAGAGCTGGGATACAGGCCAGAGGCACCGGAGAGTGAGGATTCACCAGAGACAGAATGGGGAACAGAACAGGCAGATTGACTAAAATACACTGCTGAGGGGAGCAACAACTGCAACAGGAGAGGTCTCCTGCACCATGTGGGATTCTCACCGGCCGGGATCCAGCCCACACTGCAGAGGCTGCAGACAGCTTTACAGCTTCACAGCGCGGTGCTCAACCAGCTGCGCCACTGGGGAGGCCCATGATACTTTTGCTTTATTTCTATTAACATAAATGAAATTACTTCATTTTTATAATTTTAGTAGTAATAGTAGTATATATTACATCATTCTTCCTTTTTGTATGGTACTTGCTTTCTCCCCTCAGGTGCAGTCCCCACATCTTAAGTATTCTTCTGGCAAAATCTGGAAGCAATCACTGTGATCCATGACTTCAAAGTGAGAGGCTCAAAGTATTTTATAAAATACATTAAAATCAGGTGTTTTATATTTTTTTACATTTATGCTTCAAGCAGAAACTTGAATTATATAAAAAATAATATATTTGGTTTAAAATTTATATACCTATTACAAAAAAGACAAAATACAAATCGATAAAATTCACTGTGTTAGGGAGGTGAGAAAATGATCCTGAGTTGTTAAAATGTAAGTGGATCCTTTTTTGTCAGAAGAGACTTAAATTCTCCCTAAGAAAATTGTGAAGTGGGATGTTTCTTATAAATATAATGGCTTTCACTTTACACCTTTCTCCTTTGCCTACACAGTAGAGACTGATGATGATAATGTAAAAAAAAAGGATGTGTGTGTGTGTGTGTGTGTGTACGTACGTGCATGCATCACATATCTGTTTACAAATATATACAAGTCTGAAATCTGTGTGGACACACAGACACTTTCATCCCTTGGGCCAACTTGGGTAAACTAGATGGAGAAGAATAATTATTATTCTGTTTTCTTTCTTTCCTTCTCTCACATTTCACATCCGGAGCTTGACTTCACCATGAAATGTGAATGACTGACGTCATAGCTAAGGTTAAACTCAAAGAAAAACCACCCACAAAAACTCTCAGACACTTAACACATTATAGAAAGGAAAACAGCACCTCCATCACCAGGTGCTGAGTGGATCTGACCCAGTCAAAAGTTGGTAGGAAGTTTACAAAGCCCTGGTTGAAAGAGAGTCAATAAAATAAAACAAATCCCAACCCTGCAGCCCAGAGACACAAAGATTCATATATTCATTTCTTTTTTTTTTTGGATGTTATTTTTTTTCTTTTTTTATATATAATTTTTTTTACATCACTGTTCACTCTTAAACAATATTTGCTTCCCCCCACCCCCTCAGGTGTAGCCCCCATAGAGTGTCCTTCACCAATGCACCCGGGCACCATCACCTCAGTCCCCTGTGCTCCTCCCTCCCTCACTCCCTCTGATCCCTCTACCTTCTTCTCCTCTGCAGGATATCTCTGATTTATAATTCTCTGTTTTTGCTTTGTTGTGTTTTGTACTGTTATTATTGTTTTACACTGATGTCTTATTTGGTTCCCAGATATTCCTACTATAACTGAAACCATCCGATATTTTACTTTTTCCTTCTGGCTTATTTCACTGAGCATAATCCCTTCTAGTTCCATCCACATTGCTGTGAACAGCATGAGTTTATCTTTTTTGATTGCTGAATAATATTCCATGTGTATATGCACCATATCTTCCTGATCCAGTCATCTATTTTTGGGCATTTGAGTTCAAGTGCCTCCTTGCCTTAACCTGCTCCTTTCTCCTCTTCAGTCTCCCCTTTATTCTACCTTCCTCCAATATTCCAATATAACCAATATTTCCCCATCCTGAATACATTTTTCAAATTCATCTGTCTCAATTTTGCTGTCCTCTTATTTTTGCTCATTATTATTTACTAATTTATTTTACTTTATATGCTATGTATGAATCAAATTCCACCATTAACAAAACTCACAGATCTTAAATTAAAAAAAATACTTCAATAAAACATTTCTTCCAATTTTTCTTATTATACTTTATTTGTAATCATTTTGTGGATTATCATTTATTATCTTGATGTCACTAAAATCACCCCATTTAATTATGAAATCATTACTATATTTCACTATTCTTTGTTTTGCCATAATTGCTTGTTTGAGTTCTTCATGCACTAGGAAAATAGTTAAACCTTACCTTCGAAGCTATACTAAACAAAGCCTAGTTTACATGAAATTTTCTTTCACTGGAAGAAAATTTTGTTTCACTGGAACATTATAGACCCAAGTACTTACCATCAAAAGTCATGTTCTGTGGCTTGTTTGCTTTGCTTAGACCGTATTTCATATAAACTAACAATTCTAAAGTGACATAAAATATCACAGCAAGTAATAACAGTAAAATAGTGATAAAATTAATTTTGAGAAATATCTAAAATAGCTTCATTAAGCTCATTCACACTTAATTTCCCTCCTATCATCTCCAGTTTTAAATTCTTTTCCTTTGTAATTTTCTCTATATCTTCTTTCCCTATCTGTAAGGAATATATTAATTCTATTTTCTTCCAAGTGACACAAGGAAAGACATAAATTATAGGTATAGATCTTGAAAATTCAATATACAAATGTATTATTTGTATCTATACATATATGAATACATGTACCACACATTTAATAAATCTTCTGTCTTCAAATGTATATGTCTTAGTTTCCTTTCATTGAATTTCCTTCAAAATTCTAAAAAAAAAAAAACTGTTGAGAAATAGAATAAATATCTGGGAAATTATAATTTCCTGAAATTCAGAAGAAAATGTCTGATCTTTTGAAGAGTGTGTATATAATATCCTGGAAAGAGGCGGATGTTAATGCTTTTTTTTTTTGAATTATTTCCTTTTTTTTAATTAAAGATTTATTTATTTATTTATTTATTTATTTATTTATTTATGCAAGCACTGGGTACAGTCAGTAGTGCGGGAGGGTGAGAGAATTTACCAGAGCCAGAGCGGGGAGCAGAACAGGCAGAAGGACTGAAGTACACTGCTGAGGGGAGCAGTGGGCATGGCAGGAGAGGTCTGCGCGCCATGTGGGACCCTCGCCAGTGGCCTGGGATTGAACAGGCACTGCAGAGGCTGAGGGCAGCTTCGTAGCCCAGCGCTCAACCGCTGCACCACCAAGGGAGGCCCTGGATGTTAACTCTTATTATAGAAGTTGGAATTTAAAATTTTTGAGAGTCCATGATACACGTCTAGAGCCCAAAACAAAAGATAAGAAAAGAAAGAAAAGCATAGGCTAATGATGCCTTTGTCTCTCCTATGAGAGAATCTGATAGGTGAGCAGAGTTCAAGAATGAGAGAGCTCTGGATGCAACCACACAAGAAACTCTTCTACTGATGCTCAGCTTAACTCTGTATCATCTCTAGATATGATCTTTCTTCATTTTCCCTTACATTGCAGAAGATACCCAACATATTTGCATAATTAAGCACACCCTTTCACATGGTCTTTGTATTATTACAGATCTGCATGAATATCATTCACCATTAAGAAAGCAATTTCATATATTCCTATTAATTTTTATGTATAGTATAATATTCTAAATTCAGTCAGAATCCTTGTAAATCCTTCAGGCACTTTGTGATGTCTCTTGCTGATCATTTCAGTTCTAGAGGAGGTGCTGTATTTTATCTCTAGATGGTGCATACCTGACCTGTGTCTGAACCCTCCACATTTCTGGTTAGTGGACTGCCCACCAATTCCCAAGAATTATTTCTGTTAGTCATGTCACAGAGTAAGCCAGTAATACTAATCACTGAGTTATTCACATCCATATCAAATGCAATTTGTACAATGTTATGCTTTGAATGATAGAAAATATTTAAAGGTTTTGAAATTCTACACTGCTTTAGCTTAGGTTACTTTAAATTTGTATTTGTTGTATCCTTTCATTTAACATTTTCAAAGATTTTTAACTAATAAATATGGGCCATTTCTTCATCATCTGTTAGAAAATATACATATTTGAAGCTACTAAGTAAATAGAAACTGCATTCACAATAGTACTGTGAATTAAAGTAGCCATAACCCTTATAAAATTGCATAATAGGTTTAGGTAGAAAGGTAAGTATGCTAACATATCACATCTAAAAAATTGGGGGAACTTTATAAATAAATATGGTAAAATAAATTTCAAATGAAGAAGCATTTTAGCATCAAGTATTTAACCTGCTACTAAATTTTCAAGATTATTAATAAAAACAAACTGCTAGTAAATATATATAATTAATAAATATAAACAATTATAAACACTGTTATATACCAGAAGACAGAAAGCCAAAATTTGCAGACTTAAACAATTCATAGCAAAGTCACTATCTCTTTAAGAAAAAAGAAACAGAAAAATACTCCTGTAAACCACATAGTGCTGTAATCAATGTTACCTTGATTAAAAAACCAAGAAAGTAAGCTCTAAGATGTAATTATACTGTTAATCATATTTGCAGAAATTGTTTGGATGGGAATAACCTGTGCTGTTGAATTGTTGAATGCTATTAGATCTATATGTGATCGCTTCTCGGCCTTTTGGCTAAGATCAAGTATATTAGATCTATATTTGAAAATTATACCTAGTGTTATTCTCTTTTACAGAATTCTATTATTGGAAATCAATTAAAATAAAATGTAAGCCTGAAAAAGTAAATCTTTATTCAAAGTTTTTCACTGAAGGAGATTTTGTAACTCAATAAAGAAATCAGAAATATCACGTCATAGAATGCGAAAAAAATTTTAAATGAATCATTATCTCATTATGAAATGATGAAGTCATGAAAAACCTGATCAATGAGTCAAAAGTATGAAAGTATTTATGAAGAGTTTTGCTTGTTAATTTAGTGAAAACAGTGGTGACAAAAATTATAATGAGAAATTAGTTGCCCACATTCAAAACTCATATATGCTCTCATGGATAGATAATCGCTTTTCTTACATATTTTCAATGTTCTTTGCAACAAAAGCACACACATGCACATAAATACATACACACACTCATTGCTTCTTATTTCTAGTTAATTTCAACATGATTGAAGAAAAATATGTTAAGATTTGACTTTTTATGTTACTAAGGTTTGTTTTATGGAACTGACTGTGGCCTATTTCATCAAAGTTAGTGTACAGACTTTTGTTGTTTGGTAAAATGTATAAATGTCAATTCCAACAAGTAGTTGGAAAGGGTACAATAGATTTTCAATTTTATTTCAATACTTAAAATTTTTCTAAGAAAAGTGTGTTTTAATATCTCCATCACCAATTATACATGTGTCTGTCTAGTTCCTTTTTCACTGTATCAAATATTATTTCATGAATTTTGAACATTGCTATTGCATTCATAGCATCGGGATTATTATAGCTACATAACAAATTCTTTTTGTCATACAATTGTCTTGATTTCAGTTTTTATGTATCTATCACATATTTTGTATCTAGTTGTGTGTCAGTGCACTAGGTTGCTTCTAGCATTTGGTTATTGTAAATTAAATGCTTGCTTATTCTAAATATTCATTTAAAGATACTTTCTGAATTCCTAATGATATGATTTGATTTTATTTAAATATATTTTTGCTTCAATTCATACTCCTTACTCTGGACCCTTTTTAATGATCTCTTTAAAATAGATGATATGTTGCTAGCTAATGACTTCTTACCATTCAATTTTTCCTATTTACCACCACATATACCCAAAATAGTGATACATTTTTGACTTATGAAAACTTTAGCCCTATAGGCTAAATTTTAGTGCCTTCATCGAATGCCTTAGTAGTTCTTTTTATTTGACAGTTCAAAGATCCAGCTTTTGATTATATATATGGATGCAGTCCATCTATGTATGTGTGTATATATATATATATAGAGAGAGAGAGAGAGAGCATATGTATGTATACATATGTATTGTCACTATATTTAAAAAATCATACAGAGTTAACAGCTATTGCACAGGAAATGATATCTAAATGGACAAAAATGTCAGCACTATTATTCATAAAGGATTTCCCTTAAATGGACAAAAATGTAAGCACCATTATTCATAAGGATTTCCCTTAAATACAGATGTAAATTGCAATTATATCAGGAGCTGTCCTTTTTCAAGACTTTCCGCCTTTTTCAAGAGTCGCCTCTTGGCATAAATCAAGACGATGAATCTTTTTTTTAAAGCTTTATTGCTGTATGCATACAAGAACTGGGGTAAAGGCCAGAGGTTTGGGGGGGTGCAGAGTGAGAGAAGTCACCAGAGACAGAATGGGGAGCAGAAGAGGGAGATCTACTGAAATACACTGCTGAGGGGAGCAGCAGGCAAGACAGGAGAGGTCTGCTGCACCATGTGGGCCAGCAACCTGGCCTGGATCAAATGAACACCAGCTGCAGTGGCTGGCCATAGCTTGATAGCACTGTGTCCTTAACCCTTGCACCATCAGGGAGGACAGGCAAAAGGAATCTAGTAGAAGAGAAGAAATGATAAGAGTCAGGGGAGCAGTAGGCATCGGAGGGCAGGGAAAGGAAGGAAATGGAAGAAAATTCCTTCCATGACTGTGTGCCTGTCTCCTGCAACGGATTAAAATGTGTTTCTCTCAAACTTCATCAGCTTTATACATGTTTGCTTAACTGAGAGAAGGGAAATGGAATTTCTTTGCAATTTTATTTTTCAAATTAACTTTCCACAGGGATTTGACCATTTTCAAAAAGGATTCTGATTTTTTTTCCTCAGGTTTTAATCATTCTTTCATCTTATCTATAACGTATGTTGAAAATATTTTTCCAAGTTTTCATGTGTATTTTGCCCTTGTTTTATGTGTTTTATGCTCTGCCAGTTGCCTCCTACCATTCATATAACAACTGAGAAAGAACTAACACACAATTTCATTAAAGCAATAGAATACCTAACAATTTAAATGCAGAAAGTCATACACCAAGATACATAATAGAAAATTGTCAATTATCAAGCATTAATATACAGATATCCAGAAAGAACTAATTTCAAGATATATGAAACAAAATGTCTCTTCCAAATTTAGTATGCAACGAAAGACTGAAGTGGCATCACATTTGATGTGAATCTTTGTTTTATTTAAATTTCTACAGAAAGATTGTATAAAATTATATGTATAAAGTATACTTAATTCAATGTTGAACATGCATTTATCGAAATATCCATTACAATATTTATCTTGATGCTTTATAATTTCAAATGTAGAAGCACAAATTCATCAATTTTAAAACACTTCAATTATGTCAAAATCATACATACAATCAGACACAATTAGAAACATTTTATAGATTCTAGAAGTACATAATTGGGATACCATTCTAAGATGGACCTTCATTGTCCACTTCTGCCCCAAGAAACACCTACATAATGTCTTGCTTACAAATATATAAGTTTGCTGACATGCAAGGTTGATACTGAACACCAAGTTTTGGGCTGTATGCTATGCAGTTCTTTGAACTTGCAGTTTTATGGGATGACAATCTGTAATGAAAAATAAAATATTAAATATTAACATATGGGAAAAGAAAATGAGAATGCTCATTGATAAGCTATTATTAAATAATACATCTTTTCAAAGCACTGATTGACTGATTACTGACTCACATTGACCCAGTATGTTTTTATTTAATAGCCACAGTTTTGACATTTACAGAGAATAATATTACAGAACTAGGCTATTGCCTCAGTTAACAACAGCACAGAGTTCAGTGATTTTTTTTTTGCATTTGTTTGAATGGATTTGATATATGATATATTCTGCTTCAATTTTGCTTCAATATGTATTGACTAAACTGGTCTAGGTCAACAAGGTAAGTGCTACAATTTGTATGATACTGAAAAATCCTGTGTTTATTGATGAAAATGAGATTCAAAAACTATGAACACAGAGAAAATTACTCTAGAAATTTTTAAAAGAAGGGGGTGTAAGCTGAAACTATTGGCCTCCGACAAAATAAAAACTATTATGGACACTGTTTTCTCTGGATAGTTCCTATGAAGGTAACATCTGTGCATCCATAACACACTCGTCAGTGTGAGAAAGCCTTAGCTCACTTATCTCACAAGTTCTTTCATGGTCACAAGTACACAAATTTCATATTAATTTAACTGGGTGTTCCAGATGCACCAAAAATATTATGTTGGGCCTCCCCGGTGGCGCAGCAATTGAGCGCTGGGTTGCGAAGCTGCCCGCAGCCTCTGCAGCGCCGGTTCGATCCCCGGCCACCAGGGAGGGTATCACATGGCACGCAGACCTCTCCTGCTGCCTGCTGCTATCCTCAGCGGTGTACTTTGATCCTTCCGCCTGTTCTGCTCTCCACTCTGGCTCTGGTGAATTCTCTCATCCTCCCCGCGCTTCTGATTGCACCCAGTGCTTGTATAAATAAATAAATAAATGAGCGATAAATAAATAAATAAATCTTTAAAAAATATTATGGTGAAGCAATTTTTTTGTATCCTCATACTTTAGGAAAACTATTTTAGCTACAGTCTATGGAGAGATAGAAATAAGTTCATAAAGAACTGAAAAACTCTGGACTGGTAGAAACTTACAGATCTTGAGAGAGAGCAGCGCCATTCGACAACACCCAGTCTTGTTCTTCACTGTAGGTGACTCCAAGCCAGTAAAATTTTTTACTGAATTTCATAAAGTCCTGCTTAGAGAAAGAAAAAATCAACATAATTTAAATTTACTCTGAAATAATATTCTTTTAAAAAGTTAGTGGTTCTCCCTGGTGGCACAAGTGTTAAGCACAACACCATGAAGCTGTCTGCAGCTTCTGTAGCATAAGTTCGATCCCCAGCCAATTTCTGCCCAATGTCTCATGGGCTCTCTCCCGTTCAGCCCTATGCTCCCCTCAGCAGTGTATTTCAATCAATCTACCTGTTCTGTTCCCCACTCTGCCTCTGGTGAATCCTCTCGCCCAGCACACCTGACCCTGTATCTCTGGCCTGTGCCCTAGTTTTTGTATGCATAAAATAAATAAATCTTAAAAAAAAAAGTCTCCAACTTCAGATTCAGCCTTTCAATCATACACACCTAAAAGCATTTTCAATGCTTGGTTTAGGAGGTGGTCACAAGTCTATTTTTTCCTCAAATATCAACCATATCTACTTATGGGGAAAAATAACATAAAAATCTCAGGTCTTCACAGAATGAAGACTTTATCATATATATATTACTATATATTATATAGCATATTATAAAGGGAGTTAGAATTTTACTTCTCAGGAGTCTGACATACAAATTTGACTCTACAGCAGAGTCTCAGGGCATAAATTTTGTGGGTAAAATCTTCTCAATCTATATTCAGTACAGATTCTGCATATGACTAGAGAAATATTTCACTTTTTCTTAAGAACTGGGTAATTTTTATGATCACACATTTCATTTTCATTGCATATCCTATAATGATGATAAAATATATAGAATTACAAAATAAATTATAAAATTAATGAAAGCACTAAGATTCAGTTATTAGTTTTTTTAGAAAAATACTCATATATTAGATCCTCTTTGAATTCTCTCTAAAACGTCTCTTCTACTTTATATGACATTTCTCATGAGCTTTTTTTCCCAACAAAATCTGAATTTATCAAATTCCTTGATGAAATTTTACAGGTTTTGTAATGATTAAGTTAAAGGCTATTAGTAAGTCATTAGTTCAAAAAATATTCTTCATTATCTGATTAAAAACCTGAATCTAATTCAGCTTACTTAAATAATACATATTACTAGGTCAAAAAATACATAGGAAACCAGAATTAAATACATGCCAATTCATCTCTCTTGTGCCTCTGAAGAAGTGTGGAGTTCTGAGAAACACAGAAATCCCTACTTTCTTTCCAAGTTTTTTTTTTACTGGAAATGAAGTAACAGTTGCAGCTGTACCCGATCCACCATTCCTGACAAGGACAGCAGTCAGAGTCTAAGAAAAAAAATAAAGCATGACTCAATATTGGAGATTCTGATTTTTTAATACCCTTTACTTCTATAAAAGTTATTGGGTTTTTTTTCCTAAAATTTTCTAAAAAAACTAAATTCATTGTTGAACATCCACTATAATATTTATCTTGATGCTTTAAACTGTCAAGTGTAGGTGCACAAATTCATGAATTTTAAACACTACAAATATATGAAAATCACATGATCTGACACAATTAGAAATATTTTACAGATTCTACAAATACATAATTGCAATACCTTATTTAAGGGGGACCCTCATTGCCCCCTTCTGCCCCTAGAAATACCTAAATAAATTGTTGCTAAAAAAACGAAGAAATTCCTTGAACATCTATCTGAATATAAACTTGGATGGTCAAGAGGTAATTAAAAAGTTTTTTCTAATGAGTCTCCAATGTACACAATATTCTTTGTCAATTATATCCCAAAGCTAGAAACAAATTGAAGGAAAAAAAGAATAAAATAGCGAGAAATAATCACAGAAGATATTGAGGCAACTTTGAAAACTCACTAGGTAAAATACATTAAAAATTGTGCATTGAACTGCTGAAATCTGTGTACTACATTCTGAGTCATGGGAGATGCAAAAACACAGGTAAAGATATAAATTCATGGGTTATGAGCAAACATAGGTAATTAGAATTAGCTGGGATATATAATAGAACTTATTATTTATTACTTGAATATGAGTACTCATGTAGAAAAAACTAGGTTATTTCACATTAGTATTTCCTTATTTAAATATACAAATGATGCATATTCAAAGTAATTTAATAATTCTTACAATGGAAGACAATGAAATGAGACTATCCTTCAATTAGTATATCAACTTGCATAACCAGATCACAATATTCCATCATGATTCTGTGTGAGAAAAACAGGAAACTGCATATTTTATCCTCTATCAATACCCAACAAAGTATGGAACTTACCGTCCTGGGATTTGAGGGTAGTTCCTGGAGACAGTGTTGGTTGAATATCTGGTTTATGAAAATCTATCAGAAATGATAAGAAATTAAGTATTAGATACAAGTTTGTGAAACAATAAAATATTCCACATTAGTAAATGAAAGCTTTATTAAAAGATTTCATCAGTGCCCTGAACTTTTTATAAACTTGACCAGGAAAACTTACAGTTTTTCAACACAATTCCCAAAATAGCCATCAACAAAAGACACAATACTGCTAAGATCCCAGAAATCCACCTCCATGGAGTGGTGCAAAAACCTGTAAAGAAAGAGAAGTAGGGTAATGACTTCAAGGAAGACATAGGAGCCAAAGATTTCAAACACAGACACTAGCACAAGCGAATTGAAAAAAAGGTTTTGGTTTGGAAACCCCATCATCTTCCCAATGAAACACTAAAAATATGAAGACAATCCATAGAATACTGAAAACAAAAATCTGTTCTTTTGTGAGATTATCCACACTCTTTCTTTTTGCCAAACGCATGCCATTAATGTGATTTACCAATTATTTATTTGTCCGCATAGAAACTTAGAGATTATAGAGTAGAAATGACCAGACACAGAGTTATGTTTTGGTCTCATAGCCAATATTTACTTTTATTTTCTCAACAAAAGTCACAAGTGATATTATCTTATTAGGCAGTTGAGAAAGCTAGAATTCATTCATAATGTTATTTATTCAAGGCATCAATACTAGTAACAACTCAGAAATGAAATAAATTTGTCTCCTGGAGTCTGTCATGTAATATCTTTATCATTGTGTAAATCATATTTCTGGGGACTGTGCACTTCTCCTAATCTCAGTGTTTATGTGATGAAGTGCTGTCAGGCTGCTCATAACTCTGGGAGGTCCTGTGGGGAAGAAGACAGGACTCTCTGGACTGGGGATGATCAAATGTTCTCAAAACTATTATGTGACACACCCGGGCAAAAAGCATTTACTTTACATATTTTGAAAGATGATATAAAAGCAACCGTTTTGAACAAGGCATTTTCTCATTCCCAGAGTTACTTTCCTATAGAATTTCCCCTCAAGTAATTGACCATTAGAAGATTCAGCACAATCTCTAAGAATGGTCTCAATAACAGTCTACTGTGTCAGACCATTAATCAGGAAGACCTTGGATGTCAAAACATAAATGGTCAACTTATATAAACTTGTAAGCATTGTCATTAATATTTGACCCCCTTATATTTTTTTTTATGGGCAAACTGTGTTGCTCATACTTTGACCTGGTAAATCAGTCCCATAAGCATTCAGTGCTATCCCTGTCAGAAGACAAACTTTTAAACTGTTGGAAAACCTTTCACAAAACAATTTATATGGCAGAATGAAGAATCATGAAAATAAAATTAAATGGAAAATATTGATATATGAAAAACAAAAAATATCTCACTTTTTCCAGTCCTGTCCTGAAGTTAGGAAATCCATGACATACACCTTCAGGTTGTTTTATTTTTTTTTAACTGTTTCGTTTGGATTACACATACCTGCCATGAGGAGAGATGTCCCAGTCCATGCAGGGAAGATTCACATGTGCTTGTTCCAGAAGATCCGGGTCACGTCATGGACTGAGCTAGAGGCTGAGCAATCTTGAGTTTGCGTAGAAAAAATGCAAAAGAAAAAAAAAATTGTGCATTCAAACAATATTTCTTATAGTACCTATGTACTGGTGAGATGGATGGACAGTCTGAACCAGAAGCAGCAAAATCATGAGCTTCTGAAAGTTCTGGGACCACAATATAGGAAGTTGTCACTGTAACTGCCAACGCCTCCCTTTGTTTATGGTAAAAGATCAGCATCAGTTTTTTTTTTTTTTTAATGGCTAAAGATCAAAATAATTTGTAAAAAATATTTGAGGCCTCCCTGGTGGCGCAAAGGGTTAAGCACTGATCTGTGAAGCCGTAAAAAGAGGTGTTATTATTTTCCAGCCCAGGATAAATCTTGGAAGTCCTTTGTTTCAGAAATTTAAGTTTCAGAAATCTTTTTCACCTCCTCATTAGGGTTCCATCAAATTATTTAATTAGCTTATTAATGTTATTATTGACCTGTCTTCCTGTATCAGCTATAGTCATTTTCAAAGCCCTGAAGGGGGCCTCACTGTTGGCGCAAGAGGTTATTGAGTGTAAAAAGAGCAAAAGCTTCCTGCAGTGAGGAGCAACAACTTCTAAGAAAAAAATAGTACTGAGTCTAGTCCCCACATCATTTTATTTTTAATGATACTTTTGCTTTATTTCTATGAATGTAGATGAAATTACTTCTATTTATAATTTTATTATTGGTAGTATTAATATTATTATATATTACATCATTCTTCCCTTATGTACAGTGCTTGATTTATTTCTCCTCTCACATCTTCAGTAAGTTTTCTTCTGGCAAAACCTGGAAGCAATCACTGTGATCCAAGACTTCAAAGTGAGAGGGTCAAATTGTTTTATAAAATACATTAAAATCAGGTGTTTTTTTTTGTTTTAAAGATTTATTTATTTTTTATACAAGAGGTGGGGTACAGGCCAGAGGTGTGGATGGGTGAGAGGATTCACCAGAGACAGAGTGGGGAGCCCAACAGGGACAGACACAAATACACTGCTGAGGGGAGCAGCGGGGAGACAGGAGCGGTCTGCTGCCCCATGTGGGAATCTCCCTGAAGGGCCGGGACTCAAACCCTCGCTGCAGAGGCTGCAGACAGCTTCACAGCACTGTGCTCAATCCACTGCACCACCGGGGAGGCCCAAAATCAGGTGTTTTATAAAACTTTTTTTGATATTTGTGCTTCAAGCAGAGACTTAAATTATATAAAAAATAATATATTTGGCTTAAAATTTATATAATGCCTATTACAATAAGATAAAATACACATTGGTACAATTCACTGTGTTAGGGAAGTGGGAAAATAATCCTGAGGTGTTAAAATGTAAGTGGTTCCTTTTTTGTCAGAATAGGCTTGAATTCTCCCTAAGAAAACTGTGAAGTGGGATGTTTCTTATAAATGTAATGGCTTTCATTTTATACCATCCCCTTTCCTTACATTGTGAGACTGATGATGATAATGTGAAAAAAGGGGAGAGAGAGTGTGTGTATGTGTATGTGTGTGTGTGTGCATGTGCATCACATACCTGTCTACAAATACATAAGGTCTGAAATCTGTATGGACACACAGACACTTTCATCCCTTGGGCCAACTGGGGTAAACTGGATAGAGAAGAATAATTTTATTCTGTTTTCTTTCTTTCCTTCTCTCACATTTCACATGTGGAGCTTGACTTCACTATGAAATGTGGATGACTGACGTCATATCTAAGGTTCAACTCAAAGAAAAAGCACTCACAAAAACTCTCAGACACTTAACACATTATAGAAAGGAAAATAGCACCTCCATCAGCAGGTGCTGAGTGGATCTGACCCAGTCAAAAGCTGGGAGGAAGTTTACAAAGCCCTGGTTGAAAGAGAGTCAATAAAATAAAATGAATTTCAACCCTGCAGCCCTAGACACAAAGATTCATATATTCATTTCTTTTTTTTATGGATGTTAATTTTTTTTATATATATAATTTTTTTACATCATTGTTCATTTTTAAATAATATTTGCTTCCCTCCACCCTCTCAGGTGTAGTCCCCATTGAGTTTTCTTCACCAATGCACCCGTGCACCATCACCACAGTCCCCAGTGTTCCTGCTTCCCTCCCTCTGATCCCTCTCCCTCCTCCTCCCCTGCAGGATGTCTCTGATTTATAATTGTTCATTTTTGATTTGTTGTGTTTTGTACTGTTATTATTTTTTTACACTGATGTCTTATTTGGTTCCCCTACATTCCTGCTATAAGTGAAACCATCCGATATTTTTCTTTTTTCTTCCGGCTTATTTCACTGAGTATAATTCCTTCTAGCTCCGTCCATGTTGCTACGAATGGCGTGAGTTTATCTTTTTTGTTTGCGGAATAATATTCCTTTGTGTATATGTGCCACATCTTCTTGATCCAGTCATATATTTTGGGCATTTCGGTTTTTTCTAGGTTTTACCAATTATAAATAGTGCTGCAATAAACATAGGTGTACAGGTGTTCTTTTGAATCAGTGTTTTTGTGTCCTTTGGAGAGATCCCTAGTAGTGGAATTGCCAGGCCGTATGGTAGCTCCAATTTTGTTCCTACAACTCAGGGCAACTTAGATTTTGTAAACCAAATACTGCCATCAAATGTACCCATTGAGTCTTGTACTCCAATGTGATTTTTCTCTTTTAATAAGAAAATAATCCTGTGATTCATCTTTTTATATTTTTCTTGTTTCAACTCTTTTTTGGCCGTTCCTTTATAGAATGTAAATCCCCTCACCTGCCTTCGTCTGAGAATTGAGAACAGAGATGTGATCAGAAATGTTTCCTTCCTAAATTATTAAAGATCCCACCTCCTGACACCTGAATCCAATGAAACTTTGTGGGAAAGTGCTGGCTTGTCCTGTAGCTAGAGAGTCAGGGCAGGTCCAATGAAGCCACAGCAGGATCTTCTTTCTTTCTTTTTTTTTTAAGATTTATTGATTGATTGATTGATTGATTGATTTGTTTGTTTGTTTGTTTGTTTATACAAGCACTGGGTACAGTTAGAAGCACGGGAGGGTGAGAGAATTCAACAGAGACAGTACAGGGAACAGAACAGGAAGGCTGATGAAATACACTGCTGAGGGAAGCAGTAGGCGTGGCAGGAGAGGTCTGCGTGCCATGTGGGATCCTCACTGGTGGCCGGGGGTCGAACTGGCACTGCAGAGGCTGCAGGCAGCTTCTCAGCCCAGCGCTCAACCGCTGTGCCCCCAGGGGAGGCCCAGGATCTTCTTTCTTAAAAGGATGGGACTATTTTTGATATTTAAACCTCTAAGACAGTTTCATTTGATATTTTAGGGGAAAAAAGCCTGCATCATTTTAAAACAAATGATAAAAATGACTTAAAATTACTAGATTGATGGGGCTCCAAGTAGTTGTTAAATAAAACAATGGATGGCATTTCACTATATGTTGAAATCAATATTAGATTATGATGTTTTTATTTCTCTCTTCGCCTAAGGAGCAAAATATGAAGTTATTAAGCTTCTTAAGTGAAATATCACAGGGCAAGAGCACTGAATATATATATATATATATATATATATATATATATTAGCCATATATTCAAAATTTGATTCATTTTTGCAGAAACATGGGTCTCTATACTGATATGAATATTATTGATCTAGTTTATTATAAATTTTCCTATATCTTATAGACACTTCCTAAAAACTTGAATTTTATAAAAGTTCTATATTTTCATATTACATAAAAGTTGTTATATAATGAGTTTAGAGTACTAGAAAGATTTACATGTGTGTTCAAAACTTCAATGTATAGCAGTCAAATTAAATGTTTACATTCATTTTAAAGTACATTTTAATGTTTCCTAAAGGAAACAACCAATAATTGACTCTCTTCTGAAAAATACACTGTAATTCCTGAAGGAGGGGATGTTACCATTATATGAAAGTACTTTAGAAATGAAGTGCAGTCACTTAGAATTGTAGATAAATATAAAGAATTAATGGAACACACACCTTGTGTAGGAAAATCTCTTTTTACTGGTAATTATCAGAGGGTAATTAATGTGCATATTATACTCATTAGATCTCATAGGATAAATCATAATTTTATTTATATACTTGAAGATTTATTTGACATTAATTTGTTGTTAAGATTCGGTAGAGAAAAAGGAAGAAGGAACAAGTGTGAGATAATTATCTCCATGGGGTTTGTCTATGTAGCACACACCTTCTACATGTTGAAATTTATCATTAAGTTCTTTTTTGCAACTACCCTATGAGGTAGGTTCTATTATTCACTTATTTTTATAGAAGATGGATAGAAACTGTACACAAATTGTTTGAATAACAAGACTGACATCATCCAAGTGGTAGAGACAAGCCATCAATCCAGATAGTTCATCTTCACACCCTGTGTTGTCAATTACCACATTAAACTGTGGAAATGAAGACAGGAAGCCAGAGTGTGAATATTTCAGCATTTCCCAGAGTCTCATTAAACTGACCTCTACAAACTTGTGATCTATTTGATATCACTGAGAATCACAAAAGTATGTATTTGCAATAAATGGAGTGAAATTTCAATACATCACTTGTATTGAGGGCATGTGCATGATGAGGCTCCTTTAACTTCCCTAATGGAAAATGGCTTTGCCTGAAACAATCTTGTTATACTTTTGCCAATAGCCTTGTCCCACCCTATTTCTTTCTTTCATGGTATGTGAGTCCTGCAGATACTTTCTACGTGCTAGTCAGGATGAAGTCCATTTGCAGAATCATATAATAATCCAATTAGAAATTTATATTTATTCATTATATTTTTTTAAAGATTTATTTATTTTTATTTATTGATGCAAGCACTGGGTACAGTCAGAAGCGCGGGAGGGTGAGAGAATTCACCAGAACCAGAGCAGGGAGCAGAGCAGGTAGACTGAAGTACACTGCTGAGGGGAGCAGCGGGCAGCAGGAGAGGTCAGCACGCCATGTGGGACCCTCCTCCTCCGGTGGCCGGGGAGCAGCCGGGGATCGAACCGGTGCCGCAGAGGCTGCGGGCAACTTCGCAACCCAGCGCTCAACTGCTGCGCCACCGGGGAGGCCCTATTTATTATATTTTTAATAATACATTTGACTGTGTGAAAATACTTGGTCCTACAGGTAGATTTCACTCTGTCTGCTTACATGGATACAGGTGTACATATCAAGCAAAATAGCTGATAACAAGTGAATTCTCAACTCTCTTCTACAAATATAATTATGTCTTAGACACTTCTAAGATTATTTTATTTCCTTCTTTGTTGCAGGAGATATTGCCCGGATACCTTTTTGAATTATATGAGTTCTGAATCACTAAGGGAAATGAGAAAGATTATATTTAACCTCAAAGAGAAAATTAATCGGACGATCCTGTTGGCCAAACACTATATTTACATAGAAAAAACAAAAGTGATTAATGGTTTGCATTGAAAAAAATCAATGTAATACAGACATAAACATAAGAATCAAACTATAATATTACAATTCCATACAGCAATTGGGCAGAAGACAGAATTTCTATTCTTGTAGCATTGTGAGCAAACTTCTCACAGTGAGTAAAATTAATTTTCAAAAGAAAAAGAAGGAATTTTTCTTGTAAAGCAAATATGACAACTGATAGGCATTAAGTAAAGTTCATGATATACTTTAAAATGAACAACGTTTCTATGTATTTGTAAGACATCATATTCAGTGTCTGTAGAGATTATTTTTTTGGTCAAGGAATAGAGTGGATCAAAAATGCATTGTTGTCAACAGATTATTCAGTATGAGTAGAAAAGAGGCGTATTTCTATTTTACACAGTGACTTACACTTCATGGCTAAGAATCCAGCAGACACAAGCAGCGCCAGGCAAACGATCCCCAGAATCAGTGCAAGGACTCTCCATGAAAGATGAAGTAGAAAGAACTAGAAAAGAGGTAAATAAGCCTGGGACATCAAGTCTATATTTCCCTGAGTTAAGCTTCTTTTTTAGGTGTAGAAAACTGTGCAACACAGCTCACACTTAAGAGAAGGAAAAGCAAGATAGTTTGAAAAGTCATTATTCATTTTGAGTGAGAAAGCACAATTCAAAAGCATTACGCTGAACTGTGTTCTAAAGAGGACATCACCCTGTGTCCGTGGAGAGACAGAACACAGACTCTACTTCACTTTTTCAAATCAGAGGAGAAAAGGAGGCAGCCATGAAGCACTGGAGAATTTAACAAAGTCTCTGAGGGGTGAGCAAGTTATTTTAAGATTAGAATCCCTTGTATCTGTAGATCAAGTTGAGTTCATTCTCTTTCCAACAGAATATATTAATTTCTACTGGGTACTCATGGAAAAAGGGGGGAATTTCAGAGGAACTGAGATCCCCTTCTGTGGCACAGTTCTTCTAAGGAACTGCCATCATTTGTGGGTGTAGCGTGAATATCTGGGGACCATGCGTGACCTACTGGTTAAGTTAAAAGTGATGAACAGCTGCCTTTGAGGAATAAACATCAAATCCATGGAAGCCAGAAATTCCTAATTTGAGGATTGTGATAAAGACAAGATGCCTCTGGAGAAGGAATGTTCATTCTCCACCACAGCAAACATAAATTAGTGTTCCTTTAAGATTCTTCGGTTTGTTTTGTTATTAGTAAAATGTTTTTCTTTAAAAGACTAATGGTAACTACATACATTGGTAAATTGAACTGTTTATTAGTAATATTTTTTTAAATTTTAATACATTACAGGCAGATTCTGTGTAAAAAACTTAAAAAATTGAAAATACAGTAAAATAATAATAAAATTAGTTTTAAAAACATCTAAAATAGCTTCTTTGAGCTCATGCACACTTAATTTCCCTCCTATCATCTCCCTTTTTAAATATTTTCTCTTGTCCTTTTCTCTATATCCTCTTTCCCTATCTGTAAACCATAATTTTATTCTCTTTTCTTCCAAATGACACAAGGAGAGACATAAATTATAGGTATAGATCTTGAAAATAATATATACAAATGTGTATATATATAGCTACAAATTATACATTTGTATATAGAATTTTCAAATACATATACAAATATATATACCACATTTAATAAATCTTTAGTCTTCAAATGCCTTTAGTTTCCTTCAATATCATTTCCTCAAAATTCCAAAAAAAAAAAAAAAAAAAAAGATGTTGAGACATGGAATAAATATCTGGGAAATTATAATTACCTGAAATTTAGAAGAAAAATATCAGACCTTTTGAAGAGCACATATATAATAACCAGGAAAGAGGCGGGCATTATCTCCAATTTAATAAGTTGGAATTTAAAATTTTTGAGAGTCCGTGATACACGTCTAGATCCCAGAACAAAAGATAAGAAAAAAAAGAAATGCATAGGCTGGGCCTCACTGGTGGCACAGGTGGTTGAGCGCAGTGCTATGAAGTTGTACACAACCTCTGCAGCACAGGTTCGATCCAGGCCGGCCAGCGTGATACCCACATGGCACAGCAGACCTCTTCTGTCTGCCGGATGCTGCCCTCAGCAGTGTATTTCAGTCAGTCTGCCTGTTCTGTTTCCCACTCTGTCTATGGTGAATCCTCTTACCTTCCCGCACATCTGGCCTGTACTCCAGTTCTTGTATAAATAATGTTTAAAAAAAAAAAGAAATGCACAGGCTAATAATAATGCCTTTGAGCACAGAGTTCAAGAATAAGAGAGTTGTGGATGCAACCATGCAGGAAACGTTTCTACTGCTGCTCAGCTTAGCTCTGTATCATCTCTAGATAGGATTTTTCTTCATCTTTCTTTACATTGCATAAGATACCCACCATATTTGGCTAATTAGGCATTCCCTTTCACATGATCTTTGTATGATCACAGATCTGCATGAACGGCATTCACTATTAAGAAAGTAGCTTCAGGCCTCCCCGGTGGCGCAGTGTTGAGCACTGGGTTGCGAAGCTGCCTGCAGCCTCGGCAGCGCCGGTTCGATCCCCGGCTTTTCCCAGGCCACTGGAGGAGGGTCCCACATGGCGTGCAGACCTCTCCTGCTGCCCGCTGTTCCCCTCAGCAGTGTACTTCGGTCCTTCTTCCTGCTCTGCTCCCTGCTCTGGCTCTGGTGAATTCTCTCACCCTCCCGTGCTTCTGACTGTACCCAGTGCTTGTATGTATAAAGAAAAAAGAAAGAAAAGAAAAAAAAAGTAGCTTCAGATATTTTTGTGAATTTCTATGTGTACTATAAAATTCCAAATTCAATTAGAATCTGGGTAAATCCTTCAGGCACTTTGTGATGTCTCTTGTTGACACTTTCAGTTCTAGAGGAGGTGCTGTATTTCATCGCTAGATGGTGCATGCCTGACCTGTGTCTGACCCCTCCAACTTTCTGGTTAGTGGACTGTCCACCAATTCCCAAGAATCATTCCTGTTAGTCATGTCACAGAAGCAAGCCAGTAATACTAATCAATGAGTTATTCACATCCATATCATATGCAATTTTATACAATATTATGCTTGGAATGATAGAAAACATTTAAACGTTTTAAAATTCTACACTGTTTTAGCTTAGGTTACATTATATTTGTATTTGTTTTATCCTTTCATTTAACTTTTTCAAAGGTTTTAACTAATTAATATGGGTCATTTCTTCATCATCTGTTGGAAATACGCATATTTGATACTATTAAGTAAATAGAACCCATATTCACAATCGTAATGTGAATTAAAGTAGTCATAACCCTTATAAAATTGCATAATAAGTTTAAGTACAAAGGTAAGTATATAACATATCACTTCTAAGAAATTGGGAGAACTTTATAAATAAATGTGGATTTTGTGTGGTTTTATTTGATTTTTTAAATTTTTCGATTGAAGGTAAGATATGTAATAAAACTACTCCTAACACATTGAAGATACTGATATCAAACAAGTATTTTTTTTCTTTTTTATCCAATGGCATGAAAGTAGAATTCCATAGCAAAAGAAACCAGAAAGTTCCCAAATTTGTCTCATGTTTTTGTAAATAAGTTATTTGTAAAACAAACCATTTATCTATATCCAAGATTTCTTTTTAATTACAATGCCAGAGCTGCAGAGTTTACACAGATTGACCCAAAGGTAGAAAAAAAAATTGCTAGCTAGTTCTTTAAAGATAGATTTACAAATACTCACTAGAATTTATATTTTAAAAGTTCAAAAGGTATAGAAAATTATGAAATTAAAAAGTGTTTAAATAGTAAATGATTTCCAAGTTTATAAAATGGAAAGAAACTGTAAGATTTCAAAGATTATTTCAAGTAACTGTGTTTAAATAAAGGCAAATAATATGAGACAGCAGGAGAAAGAGAATTAATTTTAGCTGTGGGAACCATGAAACCTCCAGGAACAAGCTCCCTGACATTCATATTTACATGGAGACATATATATATATATATTTTTTCCAACTCGATGAAGCTGCTGATATTTGCCTTGAAAAGTGGCTTCAGGAGAGCTCAGTGAGAAGTTTTATGCAGAGTCCCAGCAAATAGAAATAGGCACAGAAAGACTGTTTAAATTGCAAGTTGACATTCAAATATGAAGTAGTCTCTAGGTACCACAAGGAATTTTGAACTGTAATCAATTTACCACAACTTATTAGTTAGTTAGCTCACTGTCCTTATTTTTGCCAACAGCCAAAAATTGACAATGAAGCATCTTGGATATAAGCAAAGAACTCTCAGTCCATCTGCAAAATAACTGTCTTTATTATCAAATTTATATCACATTAATGGAGAGACTAAGAATTAAATATTAGGATGAATAGAAAAGGATTACTTGTTCTACAGTCTGTGAGTTAAATCCTTGGTTATTTTATCAAGAATCAAAAGTCCTTATTTAAATTCAGTATCCAGAGACTCTGAATATGAAGTATTGAATCATAACTGAAGTTTGAAACTGAGTCCCAACATATGCACACAGGACTTTCCACAAAACCAAAATATTCTTCCATGCACCAAACCTTACAAGATTACATTCATCAAAATTTAAAGAAAAGTATGAAGAATTGCTTAAACTAATGATTGAACCCACATCTAGATCAACACAGAGAGAAATTTACTGAAGTAAAAACAAGTTCTTCAAATCAGAGACAGAAAAATTCTACTGCAGTCACACAATCCTAATGAACTTGCAGTGAACAACACAAGGAAGGGCCCTATGTGTGTTGTATGATGTCCCTACTATTGGGCACCAAGTTGTTAGAGGTGGACAACCCCAGGGCTATGAGGGTGACCTGCGTGTGTCTTCACCCTTATGTTTTAGGACATGGGACGAGACTGAAAAGCAGAAATCACAGAGAATTTTAAAAATGTTTTATTTACAAGGGGAGTAGAAAAAGGGAGAGAGAGATATCAATTGGATGATATTTCCTACCAACAATATCAACTGAGGTGAGATGCCAGGGTACAAGCAAAATCTGGAAAAGCAAGAGTGACAGCATGCATTTGTTGAGGTTTTAAGGCAAATATGGCTGCTTACCTCTCCCAGTTCTTAAGAAAGAATTAACTACACAATTTCATGTAAGCAATAGAATACCTAACAATCTAAATGCAAAGGTCATATACAAAGACACATAATAGAAAATTATCAATTATCAAACATAAATATACAGATATCCAGAATTTCAAGACACATGAAACAAAATATCTCTTTCAAATTTAGTATGCATACAAAAGACTGAAGTGATGTTGCATACAAAAGACAAAGTGATATCATTTGATGTGAATCTTTGTTTAATTTAAATTTCTACAGAAAGACTGTATAAAATTATACACATAAAGCATAGGCAATATAATGTTGAACATGCATTTATCAAACTATCCATTACAATATTTATCTTGATGCTTTTTAATGTCATAGTAGCACAAATTTATCAATTTTAAAACATTTCAAATATGTGAAAATCATACATACAATCAGACCCAATTAGAAACATTTTACAGATTCTAGAAATACATAATTGGAATACTATTCTTTAGATGGAACTTCATTGTCCACTTTTGCCCCTAGAAACACCTATAGGTTCTTGCTTACAGATAAATAAGAGTGTCCTCATGCAAGGTTGATCCTGAACACCAAAGTTTGGGTTGTATACTATGCAGTTCTTTGAACGTGCAGTTTTATGGGATCGAAATCTGTAATGAAAATAAAATATTAACATATGGGAAAATGAAATTGCAATGTTCATTGATGTGTTTTTATTAAATAATAGAACTTTTCAATGCATTTCATTGACTCATTAGTGGCTCATATTGAGCCAGTATGTTTTTTATACAATAGCCACAGTTTTGACATTTACAGAGAACAATATTACAAAACTAGGCTATTACCTCAGTAAACAACAGCACAGAGTTCAGTCATTTTTTTTTGCATTTGTTTAAATGGATTTGGTATATTATATACTCTACTTTAATTCTGCTTAAATATTTTTTGACTAAACTAGTCTAGGTAAACAATATAGGTGAGACAATTTGTATGATACTGAAAAATACTGTGTTTATCAATGAAAAAGATATTCAAAAACTACAAACACACAGAAAATTAGTCTAGAAATTTAGAAAAGAAGGAAGTGTAAGCTGAGGCTATTGGTGCCAGCAAAATAAAAGCTATCATGGACACTGTTTCCTGTGGATAGTTCCTGTGAATGTAACATCTGTGCCCACACCCACCAGGGTGAAAAAGCCTCATCTCACTTATCTCACAAGTTCTTTCATGGTCACATGTACACAAATTTGATGGTAATTCACTTGTATTTTCCAGATGCAACAAAATTATTATTCTGTTGAATTGAGCTTGTCTATATTATCATGCTTTAGGAAAAGGATCTTAGCTAGAGTTGTGGAGAGATAAGGAATAAGTTAATACAGATCAGAAAAACTCTGAACAGAACAAACGTACAGATCTAGAGGGAGAGCAGAGCCATTCAGCCACACCCAGGTTTTTAGTTCTTCACTGTAGATGACTCCAATCCAGTAAAATTTGCTACTTAACTTCATAAAGTGCTGCTCAGAGACAGAAACAAACAATTATAATTTAAATCTACTCTGGAATAATATTGTTTTAAAAAGTTAGTCCAAATCCCTGCTATGTGGGGTATAAACAAGATGAAAATGCATATATTTGCAAAAATTAAAATTGATGTACAAAATATATTAAATTAAAAATTTAAAAAAATGAAATACTTTCAAAGAAATGAAAAAAAAGTTAGTGTCCAACATCAGATTCAGCCTTTCAATCACAAGCACTTAAAAGCAGTTTTAATTCTTGACTTAGGAGGTGGTCACAAGTCTATTTTTCCCTCAAATATCAAGCCTATCTACTTATGGGGGAAAATAACATAAAAATCTCAGGTCTTCACAGAATGAAGACTTTATCATATATATTACTATGTATTAAATATTATAACGGGAGTTAGAATTTTACTTCACAGGAGTCCGACATCCAAATTTACTCTACAGCAGAGTCTTAGGGAATAAATTTTGTGGATAAAAACTTCTCAACCTATATTCAGTACAGATTCTTCATACAGCTAGAGAAATATTTCACTTTTTATTAAGAACTGGGTAATTTTTATGATCATATATTTCATTTTCATTGTATATCCCATAATGATGACAAAATATACCGAATGACAAAATAAATTATAAAATTAATGAAAGCACTGAGATTCAGTTATTTAGTTTTTTTAGAAAAATACTCATATATTAGATTCTCTTTGAATTCTCTAAATCTCTTATACTTTCTCTGACATTTCTCTTGAGTTTTTTCCCAACAAAATCTGAATTTATCAAATTCCTGATAAAATTTTATAAGTTTTATAATTATTAAGTTAAAGGCTATTCGTAAGTCATTATTTCAAAAAATATTCTTCATTATCTGATTAAAGACTGAATCTAATTCGGCTTACTTAACGAGTACACATTCTTAGGTCAAAAAAATACGTCGGAAACCAGAAATAAATACATGCCAATTCATCTCTGTTGTGCATCTGAAAAAGTGTAGAGTTCTGAGAAATACAGAAAGCGCTACTTTCTTGCCAAGTTTTTGGTTCACTGGAAATGAGGTAACAGTTGCATCTGTACAGGAACCACCTTTCATGGCAAGAACAGCAGTCAGAGTCTAAGGAAAAAAAAAAAGCATAACTCTTGACATTGAAGATTCTGATTTTTTAATATTCTTTACTCCTATAAAAATTATTGTTTTTTTCCTACAATTTTCTAAAAAATTAAATTCAATGTTGAACATCCATTATAATATTTATTTTGACGTTTTATAATGTCAATTGTAAGTGCACAAATTCATCAATTCTAAACATTTCAAATACATGAAATTCAAATGATTTGACACAAGTAGAAACATATTACAGATTCTAGAAGTTCATGATTGCAATACCATTCTTTTTTTTTTTTAAAGATTTATTTATTTTTATACAAAAGCTAGGGTACAGGCCAGAGGCGCGGGAGGGTGAGAGGATCCACCAGAGACAGAGCAGGGAGCAGAACAGGCAGGCCACCGACTGAAATACACTGTTGAGACAGCTGGCGAGCCTCTGGCGAGACAGGAGGGGAGCAGCTGGCGAGACAGGAGAGGTCTGCCACATCATTTGGGATCCTGGCCAGCTGGCCCAGATGTAACCCGCACCCGCACTGCAGAGGCTGAGGACAACTTCACAGTGCCTCTCTCAACTTGCTGCATCGCCACCAGGGAGGCCCTGCAATACCATTCTTAAGGTGGAACCTCCTTGCCCACTTCTGTCCCAAGAAATACCTAAATAAATTGTGGTTAAAAAAACAAAAAAATCTTTGAACATCTATCTGAACATAAACAGGATGATCTAGAGGTAATTAAAAAGGTTTCTTTTAAGTCTTAAATGTACACAATGTTCTTTGTCAATTATACCTCAAAGCTAGAAACAAACTGAAGGAAAAAAGAATAAAATAAAGTGAGAAATAATCACAGAAGATATTGAGATAACATATAAAGTGCAGGCAAAATATATTAAAATTTGTGCATTGAACTGCTGAAATCTTTGTACTATGTTCTGAGTCATGGGAGATGCAAAAGCAAAGCTAAAGATATAAATTCATGGGTTATGAGCAAACACAATTAGGTAATTAGAATTAGCTGGGAAATAAAAAAGAACTTATTTTTTTATTTATTACTTCAATATGAATACTTATGTAGGAAAAACTAGATTATTTCAGGTTAATATTTTCCTTATTTAAATACACAAATGACACATATTCAAAGTAACTCAATAATTCTTACAATGGAAGACAATGAAATGAGACTATCCTGAAATTAGTGTATCAACTTGCAGAACTAGATCACAATATTCCATCATGATTCTGTGTGAGAAAAACAGGAAACTGCATATTTTATCCTCTACCAACCTCAAGATTTACAAAGTATGCAACTTACCTTCCTGGGATTTGAGGGTGGTTCCTGGAGAGAGTGTTGGTTGAACATCTGGTTTATGAAAAGCTATCAGAAATGATAAGAAATTAACTACTAGATACAAGTTTGTGAAATGATAAAATACTCCACATTAGTAAATGAAACCTTTATTAAATGATTTCTTCGATGCTCTAATGTTATACAAACATGACCATAACAACTTACAGTTTTTCGACACAATTCCCAAAATAGCCATCAACAAAAGACACATTACTGCTAAGATCCCAGAAATCCACCTCCATGGAGTGGTGCAAAAACCTATAAAGAAAGAGAGGTAGGGTAATGACTTCAAAGAAAGACATAGGAGCCAAAGATCTCAAAAACAGAAACAAGCACAAGAGAATTGAAAAAAAAAAAGGTTTTGGGTTGGAAACCTCATCATCTTCCCAATGAAACACTAGAAATATGAAGACATTGCATAGAAAACTGAAAACAAAAATCTATTCTTCTGTGAGATTATCTACACTCTTTCTTTTTGCCAAATGCATGTCATTAATGTGATTTACCAATTATTTATTTATTGGTATAGAAACTGAGAGACTATAGAGTAGAAGTGATCACACACAGAGTTATGCTTTGTTCTTCACAGCCAACATTTACTTTTATTTTCTCAACAAAATTCACAAGTGATAAGATTCTTATTAGGCAGTTGAGAAAACTAGAATTCATTAATAATGTTATTTATTTAAGTTATTAACACTAGTAACAACGCAGAAATGATATAAATTTGTCTCCTGGAGTCTTTCATCTAATATATCTATCATTGTGTAAATCACACTTCTGGGGACTGTGCACTTCTCCTAATCTCAATGTATTCCCTGATGAAGTGATGTCAGGCTGCTCATAACTCTGGGGAGTCCTATGGGGAAGAAAAGACAGGACTCTCTGGTCGGGGATGATCAGATTTTTCCAAAACAATTACGTGACACACCCGGGCGACTAGCATTTATTTCACATATTTTGAAAGATGGTTTAAAAGCAACCATTTTGAATAAGACATTTTCTCATTCCCAGAGTTACTTTCCTACAGGAATTTCCCCTCAAGCAATTGACCATTAGAAGATTCAGCACAATCTCTAAGAACAGAGTCAGTAACAGTCTACCGTGTCAGACTATTAATCAGGAAGACCTTGGATGTCAAAAACATAAATGGTCAACTTATATAAACTTACAATCATTGTCATTGATATTTGGCATCCCTAATTTTTTTTAATGCTCAAATTGTGTTGCTCATAATTTGACCTGGTAAATCAATCCCATAAGCATTTAGTGCTATCCCTGTCAGAAGACAACCTTTTAAACTGTTGGAAAAACTTACACAAAATAATTTATGTTGCAGAATGAAAAATCATGAAAATAAAATTAAATGGAAAATACTGATATATGAAAAACCAAAAAATCTCACTTTTTCCAGTCCTGTCCTGAAGTTAGCAAATCCATGACATACACCTTCTGGTTGTTTTTTATTTTTTTTAACTGTTCGGTTTGTATTACACATACCTGCCATGAGGGGAGATGTCCCAGTCCATGCAGGGAAGACTCGCAGTGTGCTTGTTCCAGAAGATCCGGGTCACGTCATGAACTGAGCTCGAGGCTGAGCAATCTTGAGTTTGTGAAGGAAAAATGTAAAAGAAAAAGAGAAATTGTGCATTCAAAGAATGTTCTCGTATCACCTATGTACTGGTGAGAATGGATGGACAGTCTGAATCAGAAGCAGCAAAATCACGAGCTTCTGAAAGTTCTGGGACCACAATACAGGAAATTGTCACTGTAGCTGCCAACGCCTCCCTTTGTTTTTGGTAAAAGGTCAGCATGAGTTTTGTTGTTGTTGTTTTTTTTTAATTACTAAAGATCAAAATAAATTTAAAAAAATATTTGGGGTCTCCCTGGTAGCGCAAGGGGTTAAGCATAGCACTGTGAAGTTATCTGCAGCCTCTGCAACACAAGTTCAATCCCTGGCTAGCCAGGGAGCTATCCACATGGCACAGAAGACCTCTCCTGTCTCACACGCTGCTCCCCTCAGCAGTGTATTTCAGCCAGTGTGCCTGTTCTGCTCCCCACTCTGTCTCTGGTGAACCTTCTCATCCCTGCACCTGTGGCCTGTACCCCAGTTCTTGTATACATAAATAAATCTTTTTTTTTAATTATTTGGGAAACAGGAAGAATATGGGGAAATCTAAATATGTAATTAGTGCAATAAAGTTCCACATAATAGGGGCTCCCCTGGTAGCGCAGAGGTTGAGCGCTGGGCTGCAAGTCTGCCCACAGCCTCTGCAGCACCAGCTTGATCCCCGGCCACAGGCGAACATGAGGAGGCAGACCTCTCCTGCCGCACCCACTGCTCCCCTCAGCAGTGTATTTCCTCGGTCTGCCTGTTCTCTTTCCTGCTCTGGCTCTGGTAAATTCTCTCACCCTCCCCCGTGCTTCTGACCATACCCAGTGCTTGTATAAATAAATAAATGTCTTTAAAAAAAAAAAGTTCCACATAATAAAAGTTTCCTTTTTTAATAAGAAACAGTCATTACTGACATGGTGCTATACGCTAATTAAAGCACTTAGCAAGTTTAGATTTATTTCTGAAACTGACTTAATAATGAAGATATATAAATAAACTCATTATTGGTGAAAAACCAAAGGCATGAGAAAACTAAGAAAATTGTCAAGAAGACTTACATTTGAAACTTGGTAGTATATGTCCATGAACTCATGCAGTTAATTTTAAATCAAGCTTTTTCTCCACATTTGTATATTTTGTGAATTTTCATTTTCTTAGCACAGAGTGTTTGGCATTTCCATATCTTATTCTGTGTTGTGATCCCTGACTCCATAACTCAGCTAGGGAAGTCAGGGATAAAAAAATTTAGAAGTGCTGTGACCTCCCACTATTTTTCCATGCACACACACACACACACACACACACACTCACACACGCTCTAGCACAGCCAAAGCTGGCCTGAGCCCACACTCAGTGTCTCATTAACATTAACCTTCAAACCTTCCTTCAACACTTGCCTCCCCAGATTTCCCTTCGCTTCAGGGCTTTAGCTCATACAGGAAGACAGATCTGTAATAACATTAGTAACCTAATTAAATAATTTGATGGAACACTTATGATGAGGTGGAAAAGATTCCTAACCTTGAATTCCTGAGACAAAGGACTTCCAAGATTCATCCTGGGCTGGAAAATAATAACACCTCTTTATACCTTTACAGCAAAAAACAATAAATGTATAGAAAGCAGAAATGGTATCAGCAGCTCCTTAAAGAAGTAGCAAAGAACAAACAGAAGAAGAATCATTGATTTTACTGCCAACCTCTTTTATAATGTGAATTTTTAATGAATATTCAAGTTTAGCTTTGGAAACTAAATGGACTTTTGACCAAAAAGCATAAACTCCTCCCCCCAAAAAAATTCATATAACACACTTAACTAATTTGAAAGATGGTATTTTTTTGATCTGCATCTGTCATCATATAAATAATGTTGTTACTCCTAATTCTCACCTTATTGAAAAATAAAATTGTTTTAGTTTGATACATATTGTCCTTAAACCTTGTGAAGGAAATGAAGTTTTCTTTAATCCACATGAGCACATTGTTTGGTGAAAATGTGAAACAAAATCATGTGCAGCTCATCTGTATTCTTAGTGCTTGTAATATACTATTAGGATCAAAATTATATTACCAACCCAAGCTTACTAAGCTATATCAGTGACATTATCACCAAGAGTTTTATAATATATGACACATGACATTTAGGAAAAGTGTTCTCTCTCAGTTGATCAATGAAAAAAGAGCAAAAGCTTCTGTAGTGTGGAGCAAGAACACGTAAGGAAAAAAAAAAGTGCTGAGTCTAGTCCCCACATCATTTTATTTTGAATGATATTTTGCTTTATTTCTGTTAATGTAGATGGAATTACTTCTTTTTTATAATTTATTATGTATATATTACATCGTTCTTCCTTTTTTTTTTTTTTAGATTTATTCATTTATTTATACAAGCACTGGGTATAGTCAGAAGCGGGGAGGGTGAGAGAATTCACCAGAGCCAGAGCAGGGAGCAGAGCAGGCAGAAGGACCCAAGTACACCACTGAGGGGAGCAGTAGGAGCGCAGGAGAGGTCTGCTCACAATGTGGGACCCTCACCTGGCAGCTGGGGATTGAACTGGTGATCCAGAGGCTGAGGGCAACTTTGCAACCCAGCACTCAACCGCTGCGCCACTGGGGAGGCCCCGTTTTTCCTTTTTGTACAGTGCATGCTCTCTCCTCTCTCCCACATCTTAATTAAGTTTTCTTTTGGCAAAATCTGGAAGCAATCACTGTGATCCATGACTTCAAAGTGAGAGGCTCAATTTTTTTTATAAAATACATTCAAATCAGGTGTTTTATAATTTCTTTTATATTTATGCTTCAAGCAGAGACTTAAATTATATAAAAATAATATATTTGGCATAAAATTTATATAATACCTATTACAATAAGATAAAATACACATTGATACAATTCACTGTGTTAGGGAGGAGGGAAAATGATCCCGAGGTGTTAAAATGTAAGTGGTTCCTTTTTTGTCAGAATAGGCTTGAATTCTCCCTAAGAAAACTGTGAAGTGGGATGTTTCTTATAAATGTAATGGCTTTCATTTTATACCATGCCCTTTCCCTACATTGTAGGGGTTGATGATGATAATGTGAAAAAAGAGAATGTGTGTGTGTGTGTGTATGTGCATGAGCATCACACACCTATCTACAAATACATAAGGTCTGAAATCTGTATGGACACACAGACACTTTCATCCCTTGGGCCAACTGGGGTAAACTGGATGGAGAAGAACTAATTATTATTCTGTTTTCTTTCTTTCCTTCTCTCACATTTCACATCCGGAGCTTGACTGCACTATGGAATGTGGATGACCGACATCATATCTAAGGTTAAACTCAAAGAAAAAGCACCCACAAAAATGCTGAGACACTTAACACAATATAGAAAGGAAAATAGCACCTCCATCACCAGGTGCTGAGTGAATGTGACCCAGTCAAAAGTTGGTAGGAAGTTTACAAAGCCCTGGTTGAAAGAGAGTCAATTATATGAAATGAATCCCAACCCTGCAGCCCAGAGACACAAAGATTCACATATTCATTTTTGCTCCTACAACTCAGGGCATCTTATGTTTTAAGTAAACTAAATTCCTGCCATCAGATATAGCCACTGAATCTTGCCCTCCAAAGTAATTTTCTCTTTTAATAAGAAAATTATCCTGCGATTCATTTTTATATGTTTTTCTTTTTTCAACCTTTTTTGGCCATTCATTTAAAGAATGTAAATCACCCTCACCTGCCTTCATCTAGGAGAGTCAGAACAGAGGTGTGGTGAACAGTGTTTCCTTCCTAAGTTGTTAAAGATCCCACCTCCTGACACCTGATTTCAGTGAAACACCATGGGAAAGTGCTGGCTTGTCCTGTAGCTAGAGAGTTAGGGCAGGTCCAAAGAAGCCACAATAGGACCTTCTTTCTTAAAAGGATGTTACTATTTTTGATATTTAGATCTCGAAGACAGTTCCATTTGATAGTTCAGAAAAAAATAACCTACGTCATTTTAAAACAAATGATAAAAATGATTTAAATCAATAGATACATGGAGCTCCAAGTAATTGTTAAATAAAACAATGGATGACATTATATATATGTTGAAATCAATATTAGATTATGATACTCCTTTTTTTCTCTAGTCACCTAAGGAGCAAAATATGAACTTATTAATATTCTTAAGTGAAATATCACAGGGCAAGAGCACTGAATATACATATAATAGTAATGTATTCAAAATTTGATTCATTTTTGAAGAAACATGGGTCTCTATACTGGTATAATTACTATTGATCTATTTTATTATAAATTTTCCTAAAAATAATATAGACTTCTTAAATACTTGAATTTTATAAAATTTCTATATTGTCATATTATATAAAACTTTTTCTATGAGTCTTGAGCACTATAAGATTTATATATGTGTTCAAAACTTCAATATCTAACAGTCAAATTAAATGTTTGCATTCATTTTGAAGTATTTTTCAATGGCTCCCAAAGGAAACAACCAATAATTACTCTCTCCTGAAAAATACACTGTAATACTGAAGGAGGGCATGTCACCATCATATGGAAGTGCATTAGAAATGAAGTGCAGTCACTTATTGTAGATAAATATGAGGTATTAATTGAACACAACCTTGTGTCAGAAAAGCACTTCCTTTTACTGGGGATTATCGGAAGGTAATGTGCATATTATACTTATAAGATCTCAGTGGAGAGATCATGTATTTTAATTATATTTATAGCCTTGAAGTATTCTTTGACATTAATTTACTGTTAAGTTATGGAAGAGAAAAAGGAAGAAGGAACAAATGTGAGATAATTATCTTCATGGAGATTGTCTATGTAGCAGGTACCTTCTACATGCGGAAACTTATCATCAAGGTCTTTTTTGTAACTACCCTGTGAGGTAGGTTCTATTATTCACTTATTTTTATAGAAGATGGGATAGAAACTCTAACACAAATTGTTTAAATAACAAGACTAACATAATCCAAGTGGCAGAGACAAGTCATCAATCCAGACAGTTTATCTTCATACCCTGTGTTGTCACTCACCACATTAAACTGTGGAAATGAAGACAGGAAGCCAGAGTGTGAATATTTCAGCATTTCTCAGAGTCTCATTAAACTGACCTCTACAAACTTGTGATCTACTTGCTATCCCTGGGAATCACGAAAGGATGTATTTGCAATAAATGAAGTAAAATGTCAGTACATCACTTGTACATGATAAGGCCCCTCTGACTTCCATCTTAGAATATGGCTTTGCCTGAAACAATCTTTTTATCCTTGTGCCAATCGTCTTGTCTCATCCTATTTCTGTCTTTAAAAACCCTTCATGGTGTGTAAGCCCTGCAGATTCTTTCTATGTGCTAGTCAGGATGAAGTCCATTTGAAGAATCATATAACAATCCAATAAGACATTTATATTTAGTAATTATATTTTTAATAATACATTTGACTTGTATTAGAAATACTTGGTCCCACATGTAGATTTCTTTCCATCTGCTTACATGGATACAGGTGTACATTTCAAAAAAATAGCTGATAACAAATGAATTCTCACCTCTCTCCTACTAATAAAATTATGACTCCGACATTTCTTAAGATTGCCTTTTTTATTTCCTTCCTTGTTGCAGGAGATATTGCCCGGATATTGTTTTGCATTATGTGTTCTGAATCACTAAGGGAACTGAGAAAGATCATTTTTAAACTCAAAGAGAAAATTAATTGGACAATCCTGTTTCCTAAACACTATATTTACATAAAAAAACAAAAGTGAGTAATGTTTTGCATTGAAGAAAACAATGTAATGCAGACATAAGCATAGGAATCAAACTATATTATGACAAGTCAATACAGCAATTATACAGAAGACAGAAATTCTACTCTTGTAACAGTGTGAGCAAGCTTCTTACAGTGAGATAAAAAATTTTCAAAAGAAAAAAGAAGGAATTTTTCTTGTAAAGCAAATATGACAACTGATAGGCATTAAGTAAAGTTCATGATATACTTTAAAATGAACAATTCTGTTTGTAAGACACCATATTCAGTCTCTGTTGAGATAATTTTATTTGGTCAAGGAATAGAGTGGATCAAAAATGCATTGTTGTCAACAGATTTTTCAGTATGAGTAGAAAAGCAGTTTATTTTATTTTATACCATAACTTAACACTTTGTGGCTAAAAACCCAGCAGACACAAGCAGCACCAAGTAAATAATCCCCAGATCACTGCAAGGACTCAAGGACTTTCCATTTAGAAGATGAAGAAGAAAGATCTAGAAAAGAGGTAAATAAGCCTGTGACATCAAGTCTAATATTTCCCTGAGTTCACTGTCTTTTTTAGGTGTAGGAAAGAGTGCGACACAGCTCACACCTAAGAGAAGGAAAAGCAAGGTAGTTTGCAAAGTCATTATTCATTTTAAGTGAGAAAGCACAATTCAAAAGCATTAAGCTGAACTGAGTTCTAAAGAGGACATCACCCTGTGTCCGTGGAGAGACAGAACACAGACTCTACTTCACTTTTTCAAATCAGAGGAGAAAAGGAGGCAGCCATGAAGCACTGGAGAATTTAACAAAGTCTCTGAGGGGTGAGCAAGTTATTTTAAGATTAGAATCCCTTGTATCTGTAGATCAAGTTGAGTTCATTCTCTTTCCAACAGAATATATTAATTTCTACTGGGTACTCATGGAAAAAGGGGGGAATTTCAGAGGAACTGAGATCCCCTTCTGTGGCACAGTTCTTCTAAGGAACTGCCATCATTTGTGGGTGTAGCATGTGTGGGGACCATGTGTGCCCTGATGGTTAAGTTAAAAGTGATGAATAGTGGCCTTTGAGGAATAAACATCAAATCCATAGAAGCCAGAAATTCCTAATTTGAGGATTGTGATGAAGACAAGATGCCTCTGGAGAAGAAATGTTCATTCCCCACTACAGCAAACATAAATTAATGTTCCTTTAAGATTCTTCGGATTGTTTTGTTATTAGTAAAAAGTTTTTCTATGAAAGTCTAATGGTAACTACATACATTGGTAAATTGAACTGTTCATTAGTAATATATTTTTTTTAATTTTAATACATTACAGGCAAATTCTAGTGTAAAAGCTTTTAAAAATTGAAAATACAGTAAAATAATAATAAAATTAGTTTTAAAAACATCTAAAATAGCTTCTTTAAGCTCATGCACACTTAATTTCCCTCCTATCATCTCCCTTTTTAAATATTTTTCTCTTGTCCTTTTCTCTATATCCTCTTTCCCTACCTGTAAACCACAATTTTATTCTCTTCTCTTCCAAATGACATAAGGAGAGACATAAATTATAGGTATAGAACTTGAAAATTCTATATACAAATGTGTATATATATATATAGCTACAAATTATATATTTGTATATAGAATTTTCCAATACATATATACTATAAAATTCCAAATTGAATTAGAATCTGGTAAATCCTTCAGGCACTTTGTGATGTCTCTTGCTGATCATTTCAGTTCTAGAGGATGTGCTGTATTTCATCGCTAGATGGTGCATGCCTGACCAGTGTCTGACCCCTCCATCTTTCTGGTTAGTGGACTGTCCACCAATTCCCAAGAATCATTCCTGCTGGTCATGTCACAGTAGCAAGCCAGTAATACTAATCAATGAGTTATTCACATCCATACATATGCAATTTTATACAATATTATGCTGGGAATGATAGAAAACATTTAAACGTTTTAAAATTCTACACTGTTTTAGCTTTTAGCTTAGGTTATGTTATATTTGCGTTTGTTTTATCCTTTCATTTAACATTTTCAAAGATTTTAACGAATTAATATGGGTCATTTCTTCATCATCTGTTGGGAAATATACATATTTGAAGCTATTACGTAAATAGAAATCATATTCACAATAGTAATGTGAATTAAAGTAGTCATAACCTTTATAAAGTTGCATAATAAGTTTAAGTAGAAAGGTAAGTACATAACATAACATATCACTTTTAAGAAATTGGGAGAACTTTATAAATAAATGTGGTAAAATAAATTTCAAATGAAGAAGCATTTTAACATCAAGTATTTAACCTGCTACTCAATTTTCAAGATTATTAATGAAAACAAACTGGGAGTAAATATAAATAATTATAAATGCTGTTTTATACTAGAAGACAGAAACCCCAAATTTGCAGACTTTTAACTATTCATAACAAAGTCACTATTTCTTTAGGAAAGAAGAAACAGAAAAATACTCCTCTGAACCTGCTGCAGTGTTGTAACCAATGTTACCTCCATTAAAAACAACAGAGAAAGTAAGCTCTATGATGCAATTATATAGCTAATCATATTTGCACAAATTGTTTGCATAGAAATAACCTGTGTTGTTGAAGTGTTGAATGCTATTAGACCTATATTTGAAAATTATATCTAGTGTTATTCTCGTGTACACAATTCAATTATTGGAAATCAATTAAAATAAAATTTGACCTTGGTAAAGTAAATCTTTATTCAAAGTTGTTCACTAAAAGAGATTTTGTAACTCAACAAGGAAATCAGAAATATTGCATGTCATAGAATGGAAAAAAATATTTAAATGGTTCATTAACTTACTATGAAATGATGAAATCATGAAAAAATTCATCAATGAGTCAAAAGTATGCAAGTATTTATTGAAGACTTTGACAATTCAGTTAAAACAGTGGTGACAAACATTATAATAGAAATTAGTTGCCCACATTCAAACCTCATTCTCATGGACAGGTAATCATTTTTCTTACATATTTTTCGATGTTCTTTGCAACAAAAGAACACACACACACATAGATAAATACACAAACTCATTGTTTATTAACATGATTGAAGAAAAATTTGGTAAGATTTGACTTTTTATGTTCTTCAGGTTTGTTTCATGGAACAGACTATGATCTAGTTCGTCAAAGTTAGTTTGCAAACCTTTAATGTTGGGTAAAATATATAAATGTCAATTCAAACAAGTTGTTAGAGATGGTACAAGAGATTTTCAATATTATTTTAATACTTCAATTAATAATTTCTAGAAAAGGGCGTTTTTAATATCTCCATCAGGAATTATACATATGTCTGTCTCATTCCCTTTTTCAACTGTGTCAAATATTGCTTCATGAATTTTGAACATTGCTACTTATTGCATTCATGGCATCGGGATTATTATAGCTACATAACAAATTCTTGTTGTTATGCTATAGTCTTGATTTCTGCTTAGGTACCTACCACATATTTTTTTATATATTTTTGTGTCAAAGTGCAGTAGGTTGGGCCTCCCCTGGTGGCGCAGGTGGTTGAGCACAGCTCTGTGAAGCTGTCCGCAGCCTCTTCAATGCCGGTTTGATCCTGGCCCGTCGGCAAGGGTCCCACATGGCGCAGCAGACCTCTCCTGTCTCTCCCGCTGCTCCCTTCAGCAGTGTATTTCATCAGTCTGCCTGTTCTGTTCCCTGGTCTGTCTCTGGTGAGTCCTCTCACCCTCCCACAGATCTGGCCTGTACCCCGGTTCTTTTACAAATAAATAAATAAATCTTTAAAAAAAGTGCACTAGGTTGATTCTAGTGTTTGGTTATTGCAAATTAAATACTTGTTTATTCTAAATACTCATTTAAAGAAACTTTCTGAACTCCTAAAGATATCATTTTATTTAAACATATTTTCCTTCAATTCATATTCCTTACTATGGAGCTATTTTAATTATCTCTTCAAAATAGATAATAATTTCAAAGTCATTTTGACTGTCATAGGTGCAGCTAACCATATGAATTTTCAAGTCTTAATGGAAATGTTTCAAGTGCCTCTCTATTTTGCAGGTTTGCTTGTTATTTGAAGCAGTAGAATGCAAAATTAAAAACTTCCTTTTATTCCTGGTTTACTATTTCATTATTTCTTTTCCTACTTTATATATGTTTGCCAAATTTTATCAAAGAAGTTTTGAGAGGATTTTCTGATAGTCTCTTTTGCATTTTCATTCACAAATGGATCAACTTGCAATTGGAGACCCTCTAATTATCAATTGTTGGTAAATATTTATGATTTGCACAAAATAAATTTGAGACATCACATATTTTTAGAGGCTTTACAATATTTTAATCAGAAGCAAATTTTTCTTAAAGTTTAAATAAAGTCCATATGAAATATTACATGGACCTTTTATTTTATCATTAGAACTCTAATTCTTTTTCTAACAATTTCAGTGCTTATTATTGTCTTCATGTTTTCTTTCTGTGTTTTCAGCAATCATATACTGTATGTTGCTAGCTAATGACCTATTACCATTCAAGTTTTCCAATTTACCACCGCAGATAGACAAATTAGTAATACATTTTGGACTTTCAATTGGTGACACCAACTAAATTTTTGACTTATTAAACCTTGTACCCTGTAGTTCTAAATTTTAGTTCCTTCATCAAATGCCTTATTAATTCTTTTTATTTGACATTTCCAAGATTCAGCTTTTGGTCATATATGTATATAATAAATATAATAAATACATATAATAAATATATGTGTGTATGTGTGTGTATAATATATAGTTGTGTATACTTACATATTGTCACTATATTTTTAAAAAAATCATTACTGACTTAACAGCTATTCCACAAAAAATGATATCTAAATGGACAAAAATATCAGCACTCTTATTCATAAACATTTTTCTCATAAATGCAGATTTAAGTTGCAATTATATCAGGAGCAGTCCTTTTTCAGAGTTGCCTCATTGGAATAAAAAAAGAAAATGATAGCACTGTGTCCTTAACCCTTTTACCACTAGAAAGGCCAGGCAAAAGGAATCTAGTAGAAGAGAAGAGAGGAAAAGAGTCAGCAGTGGGCATGGGAGGGCAGGGAAAAGAAGGAAATGGAAGAAAATTTCCTCCAAGTCTGTGTACAATTTAGCATTGCCTCCTGCAAGGTATGAAAATGTGTTTTCTCCTCAAACTTCCTCAGCTTTATACATGTTTGCCTAAGTGAGAGATGAGAAATGGAATTTCATTGCAATTTTACTTTTCAAATTAACTTTCCACAGGGATTTGACCATTTTTAAAAAGAATTTTGATATTTTTCTCAGGTTTTAATCATTCTTTTGCCTTATCTGTAATATCTGTTGAAAATATTTTTCCAAGTTTTCATGTGTATTTTAACCTTGCTTTAGGTGTTTTATGCTATGCCAGATCTTTCTATCTTTAAAGTCATTATGTTTATTTTTTAGGATAACTTAAGAAGTCTTTCCCCACAATGTAATGATGGCAATTTTTCTCCCATATATATGCATATTCCTTTAATATTGTAAGATCCATGGTCCATTTGAAGTTTATTCCTACATATGAGGAATATATCCAATTTTAACCTTTACAAACAACTATCCAGATGTCTGACAGAACATCTATTAAGAGGCCCATGTTTGACAATAATGTCTTTTCACATAGGAATTTCTGTATGTAGTTGAGAGAACTTTTGGCCTTTGCATTCTATTCCACTAGTCTATTTCTCTGTTACTAGCCAGAAAACTGTTATAAATGGGGAATTTTGAAATTTATTTTAATATTAGTAGACAAAGTCATTCTCAGAACTCGGCTTATGTAGTCTGCATAGTCCATTGACTGCCTTTCACATGAACTTCAGGATCAATTTATTCAGACCCATCAGTCATTGGATGTTTATTGGGATTATTTCAAAGATATAAATACACTTAAGCAAGGGTCTTATCCAAAAACAGATGGCTTTACCTTTCTAAATTCAACTGTTTTGTCTTTCTAAATATTTTCCATATTTTTCATATATATTATGAACAGCCTTTGTTAAGTATATTGCCAAATACTGCATCAGTTTTTCACCATTGCAAATAAGGTTTTTCACGTATCATGCCTTGCACATGATTTGAAGGTTGTGACATATGTATCTCTGGAGATACTGAGAGAGCATGGATTTTGTGTAGTTTTATTTGATTTTTTAAATTTTTCATTTGAAGGTAAGATATGTAATAAAACTACTCCTAACACATTGAAGATACTGATATAAAACAAGTAACTTTTTTCTTTTTTATCCAATGGCATGAAAGTAGAATTCCATAGCAAAAGAAACCAGAAAGTTCACAAATTTGTCTCACATCTGTTTTTGTAGATAAGTTATTTGTAAAACAAACCATTTATCTATATCCAAGATTTTTTTTTTAATTACGATGCCAGAGCTAAAGATTTTAAACAGATTGACCAAAGGTAGAAAAAAAAAATGCTAGCTAGTTCTTTAAAGATAAATTTCCAAATACTCACTAGAATTTATATTTTAAAAGTTCAAAAGGTATAGAAAATTATGAAATTAGAAAGTGTTTAAATAGTAATGATTTCCAAGTTTATAAAATGGAAAGAAACTGTAAGTTTTCAAAGATTATTTCAAGTAATGTGTATTTAAATAAAGAGAAATAATATGAGACAGCAGGAGAAAAAGAATTAATTTTAGCAGTGGGAACCATGAAATGTCCAGGAACAAGCTCCTCAACATTCATATTTACATGGAGACATATATATATATATATATGTGTGTGTGTGTGTGTATATATACACATATATATATACATACACACATACACACACACACACACATAGATATATTTTCAACTTGATGAAGCTGCCGATATTTGTGTCTTGAAAAGGGTCTTCAGGAGAGCTCAATGAGAAGTTTCATGCAGAGTCCCAGCAAATAGAAACAGGCACAGAAAGACTGTTTAAATTGCAAGTTGACTTTCAAATATGAAATAGTCCCTAGGTACCACAAGGAATTTTGAACTGTAATCAATTTACCACAACTTATTAGTTAGTTAGCTCACTGTCCTTATTTTTGCCAACAGCCAAAAATTGACAATGAAGCATCTCTGGATATAAGCAAAGAACTCTCAGTCCATCTGCAAAATAACTGTTTTTATTATCAAATTTATATCACATTAATGGAGAGACTAAGAATTAAATATTAGGATGAATAGAAAAGGATTACATGTCCTGCAATCTGTGAATTAAATCCTTGGTTATTTTATCAAGAATCAAAAGTCCTTATTTAAATTCAGTATCCAGAGACTCAAAATATGAAGTATTGAATCCTAACTGAAGTTTGAAACTCACTCCCAACATATGCCCACAGGACTTTCCACAACACCAAAATATTCTTCCATGCACCAAACCTTACAAGATTACATACATCAATATTTAAAGAAAAGTATGAAGAATTGCTTAAAGTAATGATTGAACACATATTTAGATCAACACAGAGAGAAATTTACTGAAGTAAAAACAAGTTCTTCAAATCAGAGACAGAAAAATTCCACTGCAAGTCACACAATCCTAATGAACTTGCAGTGAACAACACAAGGAAGGGCCCTATGTGTGATGTATGATGTCCCTACTATTGGGCACCAAGTTGTTAGAAGTAGACAACCCCAGGGCTATGGGGGTGACCTGAGTATGTCTTCACCTTTATGTTTTAGGACAAGGGACAAGACTGAAAAGCAGAAACCACAGATAAATTTTAAAATGCTTTATTTACAAAGGGCTAGAAAAAGGAGAGAGAGAGAGAGAGAGAGAGAGAGATCAACTGGATATTTCCTACCAAAAGTATCAACTGAGGTGAAACGCCTGGGTGCAAGTCAAATCTGGAAAATCAAGAGAGTGACAGCATGCATTTGTTTAGGATTTAAGGCAAATATGGCTGCATAACTCTCCCCAAGTTCCTAGTAGACCCTGTAAAGGAAGCCAGATTCAAGGAACACTGGGAGTTGTAAGTATCTGTGATCTCAGTGGCTTGGAGACTAGTGTGTAGTCTATAAACAGATCAGTGGGTGAGGTTCATTTAGCATTGCAATCACAGGCTCACATGACTCCTACCATTCCTATAACTAAGAAAGAACTAACTACACAATTTCGTGAAAACAATAGAATACCTAGCAATCTAAATGCAAAGGTCAAATACAAAGACACATAATAGAAAATTGTCAATTATCCAACATAAATATACAGAAATCCAGGAAGAACTAATTTCAAGAAACAAGAAACAAAATGTCTCTTCCAAATTTAGTATGCATACAAAAGACTTGAGTGATGTTGACATATATCATTTGATATGAATCTTTGCTTTATCTAAATTCTACAGAGGTTGTATAAAATTATATGCATAAAGCCTACACAATACAATGTTGAACATGCATTTATCAAAATATCCATTAGAATATTTATATATATATATCTCGATGCTTTATAATTTCAAGCATAGCAGCACAAATTTATCAATTTTAAAGCATTTCAAATATGTCAAAATCATACATACAGTCAGACACATACATACAATGAGAAACATTTCATAGATTCTAGAAATACATAATTGGAATACCATTCTTTAGATGGACCATCATTGTCCACTTCTGCCTCAAGAAATACCTGTAAGTTCTTGCTTACAGATAAATAAGAGTGTCCACATGCAAGGTTGATCCTGAACACCAAAGTTTGGGTTGTATACTATGCAGTTCTTTGGATTTGTAGTTTCATAGGATGAGAATCTGTAATGAAAAATAAAATATTAACACTTGGGAAAAGGAAATGAGACTATTCATTGGTGGGTGTTTACCAAATAATGGCTCTTTTCAAAGCATTTGATTGACTCATTACCAACTCATTGAGCCAGTATGTTTTTTATGCAATAGCCACAGTTTTGACACTTACAGAGAACAATATTACAAAACTAGGCTATGCCTCAGGAAACAACAGCACAGAGTTCAGTCATTTTTTTGCATTTGTTTTAATGGATTTGGTATAGTATATCCTCTGCTTCAATTTTGCTTAAATATGTTTTGACTAAACTGGTCTAGGTAAACAAGGTAGGTGATACAATTGTATGATACTAAAAACTGTGTTTATCAACAAAAAGGAGATTCAAAAACTACAAACACACAGAAAATTAGTCCAGAAATTTTGAAAAGAAGGAAGTGTAAGCTGAGGCTATTGACTTCCAGCAAAATAAAAGCTATCATGGACACTGTTTTCCCTGGATAGTTCCTGTGAATGTAACATCTGTGCATCCACCCACACCCATCAGGGTGAAAAAGCCTCATCTCAGGTATCCCACAAGTTCTTTTTGGTCACATGTACACAAATTTGATGGTAATTGACTTGTGTTTTCCAGATGCAACAAAATTATTATTCTTTGGAATTGAGTTTGTCTACATTATCATGCTTTAGGAAAAGGATCTTAGCAAGAGTTGTGGAGAGATAGGAATAAGTTCATACAGAACAGAAAAACTCTGAACAGAACAAACTTACAGATCTGGAGTGAGAGCAGAGCCATTCAGCCACACCCAGGTTTGTAGTTTTTCACTGTAGGTGACTCCAATCCAGTAAAATTTTCTACTTAATTTCATAAAGTGCTGCTCAGAGACAGAAACAAACAATTATAATTTAAATCTACTCTGGAATAATATTGTTTTAAAAAGTTAGTTCAAATTCCTGCTATGTGGACTATAAACAAGATGAAAATGCATACAGTTGCAAAAATGAAAATTGATGTACAAAATATATTAAATTAAAAATTAAAAAAAAAGAAATACTTTCACAGAAATAAAAAAAAGTTAGTATCCAACATCAGATTCAGCCTTTCAATCTAAGCACTTAAAAGCAGTTTTAATTCTTGACTTAGGAGGTGGTCACAAGTCCATTTTTTCCTCAAATATCAAGCCTATCTACTTATGGGGGAAAATAACATAAAAATCTCAGGTCTTCACAGAATGAAGACTTTATCATATATTACTATATATTAAATATTATATTATAACAGGAGTTAGAATTTTACTTCACAGGAGTCTAACATCCAAATTTGACTCTGCAGCAGAGTCTTAGGGAATACATTTTGTGGGTAACATCTTCTCAACTTATATTCAGTACAGATTCTGCACACAGTTAGAGAAATATTTCATTTTTTCTTAAGAACTGGGTAATTTTTATGATCACACATTTCATTTTCATTGCATATCCCATAATGATGACACAATATACAGAATTACAAAATAAATTATAAAATTAATGAAAGCACTGCGATTCAGTTATTTAGTTTTTTTTAGAAAAATACTCATATATTAGATTCTCTTTGAATTCTCTCTAAAATATCTCTTGTACTTTATCTGACATTTCTCCTGAGCTTTTTCACACTAAAACTCTGAATTTATCAATTTCCTGATAAAAATTTATAAGTTTTATAATGATTAAGTAAAGGCTATTAGTAAGTCATTATTTCAAAAAATATTCTTAATTATCTGATTAAAGATGGAATCTAATTCATCCTACTTAAATAGCACACATTCCTAGGTAAAAAAAAATACGTAGGAAACCAGAATTAAATACATGCCAATTCATCTCTGTTGTGCATCTGAAAAAGTATGGAGTTCTGAGAAAGACAGAAATTGTGACTTTCATTCCAAGTTTTTGGTTCGGTGGAAATGAAGTAACAGTTGCATCTGTACAGGATCCATCTTTCCTGGCAAGAACAACAGTCAGAATCTAAGAAAAAAAATAAAACACAACTTTTGATATTGGAGATTCTGATTTTTAATACTCTTCTCCTATAAAAATATTGGTGTTTTTCCTACAACTTTCTAAAAAACTAAATTCAGTGTTGAACACCCATTATAATATTTATCTTGATGCTTTATAATGTCAAATGTAGGTGCACAAATTCATCAATTCTAAACATTTCAAATACATGAAAATCATATGATTCAAAACAATTAGAAACATTTTACAGGTTCCAGAAGACTCTAATAGTAATACCATTCTTCAGGGGGACCCTCATTGTCCACTTCTGCCCCAAGAAATACCTAAACAAATTGTTGCCAAAAAAGGAAGAAATTCCTTGAATATCTATCTGAATATAACTGGATAGTCTAGAAGCAGTTAAAAAAGTTTTTTCTGGGGGCCTCTCCTGGTGGCGCAGGCTCTTGAGCACAGCACTATGACGCTGTCTGCAGTCTCTTCAGCGCCGGTTCGATCACGGCAGACCAGCGAGGGTACCACATGGCACAGCTGACCTCTCCTGTCGCGCCTGCTGGTCCTCTCAGCAGTGCATTTTGTCACTCTGCCTATTCTGTTCCCTGCTCTGTCTCTGGTGAGTCCTCTCGCCCTCCCCTGCATCTGGCCTATACGTAAATAAATAAATAAATCTGTTAAAAAAAAAAAAGTTTTTCTGTTCAGTCTTAAATGTACACAATGTCCCGTGTCAATTATATCCCAAAGCTAGAAACAAATTGAAGGAAAAAAGAATAAAATAAAGTGAGAAATAATCACAAAATATATTGAGACAACTTTGAAAGCTCACTAGGTAAAATACATTAAAAATTGTGCATTGAACTGCTGAAATCTGTTTACTATATTCTGAGTGATGGGAGATGCAAAAACACAGGAAAAGATATAAATTCATGGGTTATGAGCAAACACAATTAAGTAACTAGGATTAGCTGGGATATATAATAGAACTTATGTTTTATTTATTACTTAAATATGAATGTTCATATAGGAAAAACTAGGTTATTTCAGGTTAACATTTTCCTTATTTAAATACACAAATGATGCATATTCAAAGTAATTTAATAATTCTCACAATGGAAGACAAGGAAATGAGACAATCCTGCAATTAATATATCAACTTGCAAAACTAGATCACAGTACTCCATCATGATTCTGTGTGAGAAAAACAGGACACTGCATATTTCATCCTCTATCAACCCCAATTTACGAAGTGTGGAATTTACCTTCCTGGGATATGAGGGTGGTTCCTGGAGAAAGTGTTGGTTCAATATCTGCTTGAGGAAACACTATCAGAAATGATAAGAAATTAACTATTAGATACAAGTTTGTGAAACGATAAAATAATTCACATTAGTAAATAGAAAGCTTTATTAGAAATCAATCAAAAGAATGATTTCATCAGTGCTCTGAACTATATATAAACTTGACCAAGAAAACTCACAGTTTTTCAACACAATTCCCAAAATAGCCATCAACAAAAGGCACAATATTGCTAAGATCCCAGATATCCACCTCCATGGAGCGGTGCAAAAACCTATAAAGAAAGAGAGGTAGGGTAATGACTTCAAAGAAAGACATAGATCCGAAGACCTCAAAAACAGAAACTAACACAAGAGAATCGAAAAAAAAGTTTTTGGTTTGAAAACCTCTTCATCTTCCCAGTGAATCACTAGAAATATGAAGACAATGCATAGAAAACTGAAAACAAAAATCTATTCTTCTGTGAGATTATCCACACTTTTTCTTTTTGCCAAATGCATGTCATTAATGTGATTTACAAATTATTTATTTGTTGGCATAGAAATTGAGACATTATAGAGTAGAAGTGATCAGACAAAAGATTATGTTTTGGTCTTCATGCCAACATTTGCTAATATTTTTTCATCAAAATCACAAGTGATAAGATTCTTATTAGATAGTTGAGAAAACTAGAATTCATTAATAATGTTATTTTTTTAAGGCATCGACACTAGTAACAACTCAGAAATAAAATAAATTTGTCTCCCTGAGTCTTTCATGTAATTTATTTATCACTGTGTAAATCACACTTCTGAGGACTGTGCACTTCTCCTAATCTCAATGTATTCCCTGATAAAGTGCCGTCAGGCTGCTCATAACTCTGGGAGGTCCTGTGGGGAAGAAAAGACAGGATTCTCTAGTCCGGGGATAATCAGATGCTCCCAAAACAATTATGTGACACACCCGGGCGACCGGCATTTATTTCACATATTTTGAAAGATGATATAAAAGCAACCATTTTGAATAAGACATTTTCTCATTCCCAGAGTTACTTTTCTACAGGAATTTCCCCTCAAGCAATTGACCATTAGAAGATTCAGCACAATCTCTAAGAACAGTGTCAATAACAGTCTACTGTGTCAGGCTATTAATCAGGATGACCTTGGATGTCAAACATAAATGGTCAACTTATATAAACTTGTAAGCATCATAAAGGATATTTGGTCTCCCCTATATTTTTTAAAGCTCAAACTGTATTGCTCATACTTTTACCTGGTAAATCAGTCCCATAAGCATTTAGTGCTATCCCTGTCAGAAGCCAAACTTTTAAACTGTTGGAAAAACTTCCACAAACTAATTTATATGGCAGAATGAAGAATTTTGAAAATAAAACTAAATGGAAAATATTGATATATGATAAAAAAAAAAAATCACTTTTTCCTGTCCTGTCCTGAAGTTAGCAAATCCATGACATACACCTTCAGGTTGTTTTAATTTTTTTAACTGTTCAGTTTGGATTACACATACCTGCCATGAGGAGAGATGTCCCAGTCCATGCAGAGAAGACTCACTGTGTGCTTGTTTCAGAAAATCCAGGTCATGTCATGGACTGAGCTGGAGGCTGAGCAATCTTGAGTTTGCGTAGGAAAAATGTAAAAGAAAAAGAGAAATTGTGCAAACAGTGTTGTTATATCACCTATGTACTGGTGAAAATGGATGGACAGTCTGAACCAGAAGCAGCAAAATCACGAGCTTCTGAATGTCTGGGACCACAATACAGGAAGTTGCTGTACCTGCCAAAGCTTCCCTTTGTTAATGGTAAAAGGTCAGCATGAGTTTTGTTTTTTTTTTTTAATGACTAAAGATCAAAATAATTTTTTAAAAATATTTGGGGGCCTCCCTGGTGGCACAAGGGGTTAAGCACAGCACTGTGAAGTTCTCCACAGCCTCTGCAACACAAGATTGATCCCTGACCAGCCAGGGAACTACCCACATGGCGCAGCAGACCTCTCCTTACTTGCCCGCTGCTCCCCTCAGCAGTGTATTTCAATCTGCCTGTTTTGTTCCCCACTCTGTCTCGGTGAATCCTCTCATACCCTGCACTTCTGGCCTGTACCGCAGTTCTTGTATGCATAAATAAATAAGTCTTAAAAAAAGTGTTTGGAAAACAGGAGGAACCTGGGGAAATTTAAATATGCAATTAGTATAATAAAGTTGCACATAATAAAAATTTCCTTTTTTAATAAGAAAGTCATTACTTACATGGTGCCTCACACTAATTAAAGCACTTAGCATAGTTTAGATTTATTTGAAACTGACTTAATAATGAAGATATATAAATAAACTCATTATTGGTGAAAAACCAAAGGCATGAAAAAACTAAGAAAATTGTCAAGAAGACTTACATTTGAAATGTGGTAGTATATCTCCATGAATTCATGCAGTTAATTTTAAATTAAGCCTTTTCTCCACTTTTGTGTATTTTGTGAATTTCATTTTCTTAGCACAGAGTAGTTGACATTTCCATGTCTTATTCTGCACTGTGATCCCTGACTCTATAACTCAGCTAGGGAAGTCAAGGATAAAAATAATTTAGAAGCACAGTGACCTCACACTATTGTTCCATGCATACACGCATGCACACGCATGCACACACACACACACACAAACACACACACACACAAACACACACACACACACATGTGCTCTAGCACAGTCTCAGCTGGCCTGAGCCTGCACTCAGTGTCTCATTCACGTTAACCTTCAAACCTTCCTTCAACACTTGTCGCCCAAGTGTTCCGTTCCCCTCAGGGCTTTGAAAGTGACTATAGCTCATACAGGAAGACATTGGTAATACCATTACTAAGCTAATTAAACAATTATGAAGCTAATTAAATAATTAATTAATAATATTAACAAATAATTAATAATTAATTACATAAATTTCCACCTGATAATGAGGTGGAAAAGATTTCTGAACCTTGAATTGCTGAGATAAAGGACTTCCAAGATTCATCCTGGGCTGGAAAATAATAACACCTCTTTATACCTTTACAACAAAAAAACAATAACTGAATAGAAAGCAGAAATAGTATCAGCAGCTCCTTAGAGCAGTAGCAAAGAACAAACAGAAGAAGAATCATTGATTTTACTGCCAACCTCTTTTATAATGTGAATTTTTAATGAATATTCAAGTTTAGCTTTGGAAACAAAATGAACTTCTGACCAAAAAGCATAAATTCCCCCAAAAGAATAATTCATAAAGCACACATAAATATTTTGAAAGATGGTATTTTATAATCTGCTTCAATCATCATATAAAGAATGTTACTACTCCTAATTCTCATCTTATTGAAAAATAAAATTGTTTTAGTTTGATACATATTGTCCTTATACCTTAAGAAAGAAATGAAGTTTTCTGTAGTTCACATGAGCACATTGTTTGGTGAAAATGTGAAACCAAATCATGTACAGCTTATCTGTATTCTTAGGGCTTGTAACATACAGTTAGGATCAAAATAATATTAACAACCCAAGTTTACTAGGATATGTCAGTGACATTATCACAAGAGTTTTAAAATATATGATACATGACATTTAGGAAAAGTGTTCTCTCTCAGTTGATCAGTGAAAAAAGAGCAAAAGCTTCCTGTAGTGTGGAGCAAGAACATCTAAGAGGAAAAAAAGTTCTGAGTCTAGTCCCCACATCATTTTATTTTGAATGATATATTTGCTTTATTTCTATCAATGTAGATGGAATTACTTCTTTTTTATAATTATTATTATTATTATTATTATATTACATCATTTTTCCTTTCTGTACAGTCCATGTTCTCTCCTCTCAGGTGCAGTCCCCACATCTTAAGTAAGTTTTCTTCTGGCAAAATCTGGAAGCAATCACTGTGATCCATGACTTCAAAGTGAGAGGCTCAAATTGTTTTATCAAATACATTAAAATCAGGTGTTTTATATTTTTTTATATTTATGCTTCAAGCAGAGACTTGAATTATATCAAAATAATATATTTGGTTTAAAATGTATGTAATATATTAGAATAAAATAAAATACACATTGATACAATTCACTGTCTTTGGAGGTGGGAAAATGATCCTGTGGTGTTAAAATGTACAGAGTCCCTTTTTTGTCAGAATTGGCTTGAATTCCTCCTAAGAAAACTGTGAAAAAGGTTGTTTCTTATAAATATAATGGCTTTCATTTTACACCTTTCCACTTTCCCTGCTCTGTACAGACTGATGATGATAATTGAAACAAAGAGAATATATGCGAGCGTGCGTGCATGCATCACATACCTGTCTACAAATACATAAGGTCTGAAATCTGTATGGACACACAGACATTTTCATCCCTTGGGCCAACTGGGGTAAACTGGATGGAGAAGAATAATTATTATTCTGTTTTCTTTCTTTCCTTGTCTCACATTTCACATCTGGAGCTTGACTTCACTATGGAATGTGAATGACTGACATCATATCTAAGGTTAAACTCAAAGAAAAAGCACCCACAAAAACGCTCAGACACTTAACACAATATAGAAAGGAAAATAGCACCTCCATCACCAGGTGCTGAGTGGATCTGATTGAGTCAAAGATGGTCGGAGGTTTATAAAGCCCTGGCTGAAAGAGAGTCAATTAAATAAAATGAATCCCAACCCTGCAGCCCAGAGACACGAAGATTCACACATTCATTTTTGCTCCTGCAACTCAAGGCACCTTATGTTTTGAGTAAACTAAATTCCTGCCAGCAGATGTAGCCACTGAGTCTTGCACTCCAAAGTGTTTGTTCTCTTTTAATAAGAAAATTATCTTGGATTCATCTTTTTATATTTCTCTTTTTTCATTTTTTTTGGCCATTCACTTACAGAATGTAAATCACCCTCACCTGCCTTCATCTAGGAGCGTCAGAACAGAGATGTGATGAGTAGTGTTGCTTTGCTAATTTATTAAAGATCCCACCTCCTGACACCTGAATCCAGTGAAACACTGTGGGTAAGGGTTGGCTTGTCCTGTACCTGGAGAGTCAGGGCAGGTCCCATGAAGCCACAGCAGGTCCTTCTTTCTTAAAAGGATGGGACTATTTTGGATATTTAGACCTCCAACACAGTTCCATTTGATATTTCAGAAAAAAACCTGCATCATTTTAATACAAATGATAAAATGACTTAAAATTACTAGCTTGATGGAGCTCCAAGTAGCTGCTAAATAAAACAATGGATGACATTTTACTCTATGTTCAAATCAATATTAGATTTTGTTTTTATTTCTCTCTAGTGGCCTAAGGAACAAAATATGAACTTATTAAGCTTCTTAAGTGAAATTTCATAGGGTAAGTGCATTGAATACATATATTGAATATCATGTATTCAACAATTTGACTCATTTTTGCAGAAACATGGCTGTTTACTGATCTAATTCTTATTGATCTATTTTATTATAAATTTTCCGAAATGCTATCAATACTTCCTAAAAACTTGAATTTTATAGAATTTCTATATTTTCATGTTATATAAAACGATCTATAATAAGCCTAGAGCCCGAGAAAGATTTACATATGTGTTCAATGTCTAGCAGTCAAATTAAATGTTTACATTCATTTTTAAGTATTTTTCAATAGCTCCCAAAGGAAACAACCAATAATTGACTCTCTTCTGAAAAATACACTGTAATTCCTGAAGGAGGGCATGTCACCACTATATGAAAGTGCATTAGAAATGAAGTGCAGTCGGGCCTCCCCTGGTGGCGGAGGCAGTTGAGTGCTGAGCTATGAAGCTGTCTATAGCCTCTGCAGCACAGGTTCGATCTCAGCCAGCCAGAGAGAGTCCCACATGGCAAGCAGACGTCTCCCCCCTGCTCCCCTCAGCAGTATACTTCATCAGTCTGTCTGTTCTGCTCCCCACTCTGTCTCTGGTGAATCCTCTCACCCTCCCACAAATCTAGCCTGTACCCTGGTCTTATATAAATAAATAAATAAATCTTTTAAAAAAATGAAGTGCAGTCATTTAGAATTGTAGCTAAATATGAAGTACTAATTGAGCACAGATCTTGTGTTGGAAAATCACTTCCTTTTACTGGGGATTATCAGAAGACAATGTACATTTTATGCTCATTAGATCTCATAGGATAAATCATATGTTTTAGTTATACTTATATACTTGAAGATTTATTTGTCATTAATTCTTTGTTAAGATCAGTAGAGAAAAAGGAAGAAAGAAAAATGTGAGACAATTATCTTCATGGAGTATGTCTATGTAGCACAAACCTTCTACATGCTGAAACTTATCATCAAGGTCTTTTTTGCAACTACCCTATGAGGTAGTCGGTTCTCTTATTCACTTATTTTTTATGAAGATGGATAGAAACTGTACACAAATTGTTTGACTAACAAGACTGACATCATCCAAGTGGCAGACACAAGCCATCAATACAGACAGTTCATCTTCACACCCTGTGTTGTCAATTACTCACCACATTAAACTGTGGAAATGAAGACAGGAAGCCAGTGTTAATACTTCAGCATTTCCCAGAGTCTCATTAAACTGACCTCTACATTTCCCAGAGTCTCATTAAATTGACCTCCACAGACATTGTGATCTACTTGATAACTTGGTATCATTGGGAATCACAAAAGGATGTGTTTGCAATAAATGGAGTGAAATTTCAATACATCACTTGTATTGAGGGCATGTGCGTGATGAGGCCCCTCTAAGTTACCTAATGGAAAATGACTTTGCCTGAAACAACCTTTTTATACTTTTGCCAAGCATCTTGTCCCATCCTCTTTCTGTCTTTATAATCCCTCCATGGTGTGTAAGCCCTGCATATACTTTCTATGTGCTAGTCAGGATGAAGTGCTTTTGAAGAATCATATAACAATCCAATTAGAAATGTATATTTATTCATTATATTTTTTAATAATACATTTGACTGTATGAGGAATATTTGGTCCCACATGTGGATTTCACTCTATCTGCTTACATTGATACATGTGTACATATCAAGAAAGTAGCTGATAACAAGTGAATTCTCAACTCTTTCCTACAAATATAATTATGACTCAGACACTTCTAAGATTACCTTTTTTATTTCTTTCCTTGTTGCAGGAGATATTGCCTGGATGTCTTTTTGCATTATATGCGTTCTGAATCATGAAAATAAATGAGAAAGATCATTTTTAACCTCAAAGAGAAAATTAATCAAACAATCCTATTTGCCAAACACTACATTTACATAGAAAAAAAAGTGATTAAATGTTTTGCATTAAAAAAAATCAATGTAATGCGGACATAAAAATAAAAATCAAACTTTATTACGACAAGTCCATACAGCAATTGTGCAGAAGACAGAAATTCTATTCATGTAACAGTCTGGGCAAGCTTCTCGCAGTGAGATAAAATAATTTTCTAAAGAAAAAGAAGGAATTTTTCTTGTAAAGCAAATATGACAACTGATAGGCATTAAGTAAAGTTCATGATATACTTTAAAATGAACAACAATTCTATCTATTTTTAAGATACAATATTCAGTCTCTGTAGAGATTATTTTATATGGTCAAGGAATAGAGTGGATCAAAAATGCATTATTGTCAACAGATTTTTAAGTATGAGTAGAAAAGAAGTGTATTTCTATTTTACACAGTGACTTACACTTCATAGCTAAGAATCCAGCAGACACAAGCAGCGCCGGGCAAATGATCTCAGAATCACTGCAAGGACTTTCCATGAAGAAGATGAAGTAGAAAGATCTAGAAAAGAGGTAAATAAGCCTGTTATATCAAGTCTAAAATTCCCTGAGTTCAGCTTCTTTTTTTAGGTGTGCAACACAGCTCACACCTAAAAGAAGGAAAAGCAAGGTAGTTTGCAAAGTCATTATTCATTTTGAGTGAGAAAGCTCAATTCAAAAGCACCTCGTTGAACTGAATTCTAAAGAGACATCATCACCTGTGTCCGTGGAGAGACAGAACACAGACTCTACTTCACTTTTTCAAATCAGAGGAGAAAAGGAGGCAGCCATGAAGCACTGGAGAATTTTAACAAAGTCTCTGAGAGGTGAGCAAGTTATTTTAAGATTAGAATCCCTTTATCTGTAGAGCAAGGTGAGCCAATTCTCTTTCCAACAGAATATGTTGATTTCTACTGGGTACTCATGGAAAGAAGAGAAAATTTTAGAAGAACTAGGAGACCCTCTTCTGTGGCACTGTTCTTCTAAGGGACTGCCATCATTTGTGGGTGTAGCATGTATATCTGGGGACCACACCTGACCTGATAGTTAAGGTAAAAGTGATGAATAGTGATGTTTGAGGAATAAACATCAAATCCATAGAACCAGAAATTCCTAATTTGAGGACTGTGATGGAGACAAGATGCCTCTGGAAAAGGAATGTTCACTCCCCACTACAGCAAATGTAAAATTTTGTTCCTTTGAGATTCTTCCTTTTGCTTAGTTATTAGTATAAAGTTTTTCTACAAAAATCTAATGGTAAATATATACATTGGAAAATTGAACTGTTCATTAGTATTAATTTTCTTAAATTTAAATACATTACAGGCAATTCTAGCTTAAAAAACTTAAAAAATTGAAAATACAGTAAAATAATAATAAAATTAATTTTAAAAACATCCAAAATAGCTTCTTAAGCTCACGCACACTTAATTTGCCTCCTATCATCTCCTTTTAAATACTTTTCTCTTGTCGTTTTCTCTATGTCCTCTTTCCCTATCTGTAAGTCATATTTTACTGTCTTTTCAAGGAGAGACATAAATTATAGGTATAGATCTTGAAAATTCTATATGCAAATGTATAATTTGTAGCTATATATATATCCCACACATTTAAATCTTCTGTCTTCAAATGTATATGCCTTTAGTTTCCTTCAATCTCATTTCCCTCAAAATTATAAAAAAAAAAAGATATTGAGACACAGAATAAATATCTGGGAAATTATAATTACCTGAAATTTAGAAGAAAATATCTGATCTTTTGGGAGAGTGTATATAATATCCTGGAAAGAGGCGGGCATTAACTCTTACTATTTTATATATGCTTGCCAAATTTTATCAAAGAACTTTTGAGAGGATTTTCTGATAGTCTCTTTTGCATTTTCATTTACAAATGGATCAACTTGCAATTGGAGGCCCTCTAATTATCAATTGTTGGTAAATATTTGTGATTTGCAAAAAATAAATTGGAGACATCACCTCTTTTTAGAGGTTCTACAATATTTGAATTGGATAGCCGCAAATTTTTCTTATAATTTAAATAAAGTCCATATGAAATATTACATGGACCTTTTGTTTTATCATTAGAACTCTAATTCTTTTTCTAACAATTTCAGTGCTTATTATAGTGTTCATGTTTTCTTCCTGTGTTTTCAGCAATCATATGCTATATGTTGCTAGGTAATGACCTATTACCATTCAATTTTTCCAATTCACCACTGCAGATAGCCAAAATAGTGATACATTTTAGACTATCAATTTGTGACACAGAACTAAATTTTTAACTTATTAAACCTGTGCCCTGTAGTACTAAATTTTACTTCCTTCATCAAATGCCTTAGGAATTCTTTTTATTTGACAGTTTCAAATTTCAGCTTTTGGTTATACATATGGATTAAGTCAATATGTGTGTGCGTTTATGTTTGTGTGTGTATATGTATTTGTATATATTTGTGTATACATGTGTATTGTCACTATATTTATTTTTTTAAAAATCATTAAAGACTTAATAGCTATTGCACAGAAAATGATATCTAAATGGACACAAATGTCAGCACTGTTATTCATAAAATATTTCTCATAAATGCAGATTTAAGTTGCAATTATATCAAGAGCTGTCCTTTTTCAAGAGTTACCTCATTGGCATAAAGCAAAAAAAAAAAAAAAAAATGATAGCACTGTGCCCTTAACCCTTGCACCACCAGGGAGGCCAGGCAAAAGGAATCTAGTAGAAGAGTCAGGAGCAGTGGGCATGGGAGGACAGGGAAAGGAAGGATGGAAGATGGAAGAAAATTCCCTCCATGATGGTGTAACATTTAGCATTCCCTCCTGCAACGTATAAAAATGTGTTTTCTCCTCAAACTTCATCAGCTTTATAAATGTTTGCCTAACTGAGAGATGAGAATTGGAATTTCATTGCCATTTTACTTTTCAAATTAACTTTCCACAGGGATTTGACCATTTTAAAAAAGAATTTTGATTTTCTTTCCTCAGGTTTTAATCATTCTTTCATCTTATCTATAAAGTATGTTGAAAATATTTTTCCAAGTTTTCATGTGTATTTTGACCTTGCATTAGGTGTTTTATGCTATGCCAGATCTTCCTATCTTTATAGTCATTATATTTATTTTTTAGGATAATTTAAGAATTCTTTCTCCAGAAAGTAATGATTGCAATTTTCTTCACGTGTATGTGCATATTCCTTTAATATTATACGATCCATGGTCCATTTGAAGTTTTTTCCTACATATGAGGAATATATCCAATTTTAACCTTTATAAATGACTATCCGGATGTGTGACAGAATATCTATTAAGAAGCCCATGTTTGACAGTAGTGTCTTTTCATATATGAATTTCTTTATGTAATTGAGACTACTTTTGGCCTTTTCATTCTATTCCATTAGTCTGTGTATTCTTTGTTACTAGCCAGCAAAGTGTTATAAATGGGGAAATTTGAAATTAGTTTTAATATTAGTAGACAGAGTCATTCCTCAGAGCTCAGCTTGTGTAGTCTGCATAGTCCATTGACTGTCTTTCACATGAACTTCAGTGTCAATTTGTTCAGTCCCATCAGTCATTGGATGTTTGTTGGGATCACTTCAAAGATATAAATTCACTTAAGCAAGGTCTTATCCAAAACCAAATGTGTTTACCTTTCTAAATTCAACTGTTTTGTCTTTCTGAAATCTTTCACATATTTTTCATATATATTATGAATAGCTTTTTTAAGTATATTTCCAAACACTTCAGTTTTTCACCATTGCAAATAAGGTTTTTCATGTATTATGTATTGCACATGATTTGTATGTTGTGGCAGCTGTATCTCTAGAGATACTGAGAGAATAGGATTTGTGTGGTTTTATTTGAAATTTTTAATTTTTAGATTGAAGGTAAGATATGTAATAAAACCACTCTTTTTTTTAAGATTTTTTTTTCCATTGACGACTTTTATTATTGCATCTTTTTTTTTTTTTTTTTTTTAAATAGAGGCATGTTTCATTTATTTATTTGTTTGTTTGTTTGTTTTGTTTATACATGCACTGGGTACAGTCAGAAGCACGGGAGGGTGAGAGAATTCACCAGAGCCAGAGCGGGGAGCAGAGCAGGCAGAAGGACCGAAGTACACTGCTGAGGGGAGCAGCGGGCGGCAGGAGAGGTCTGCGCGCCATGTGGGACCCTCCTCTGGTGGCCGGGGAGCAGTCGGGGATCGAACCGGCGCCGCAGAGGCCGCGGGCAGCTTCGCAACCCAGTGCTCAACCGCTGCGCCACCGGGGAGGCCCTATTATTGCATCTTAAAGATGTATCACAAATAGATCTAAGAAATCATCCATTATCTTGCTGCTCTGTAGCTGGACAACTTAAATCTTATTCATCATGAACTGTTCCTTTTTCAGAAACATAGATACCATCCAAAAATTTCCTAATATCCTTGTTTTTAACTGTCGTGGCTTGCTGAATCAAAGCAGCTGAATTTGATACAAGTTCAATGTCGTTTCCTTCAAGAATCAACTCATCTTTCTGGGCTTGAGATACTGAACAAGCAACACCTTGTCTCATCCGAACCCCGCGAATGTATTTTTTGCCCAAGAAATTTCGGATTTCAACAAGAGACCCATTCTCCTGAATAACAACGTTGATAGGGAAGTGAGCATACACAGACCTCATCTTATAACGGAAGCCCAGTGTAACACCTTTGATCATGTTCTGTACATGACTACAGATAGTGCGAACAGTAGCCAGTTCCTTTCTATTTCCCGACCATTTGTCAACCTGGAGCCTCTTCTTTTTCTTTTTTTTTTTAAATAATAAATTATATTTTTATATTCCCCATACAATTTGCAACCCCCCTATTCAGAACCCAATCCCTCCCCTCCCGCCCCCACCCCCAAAAAGTGTCTCTGGTTCAAAGTTTTTTGTTGATTTTGATTTTCACTTTCTTATAGTTATTCATTTTCCTGGTCCCTTTTTTAAGTTTTCTAGATTCCTGCTATGAGTGAGACCATCCGGTATTTTTCTTTTTCTTTCTGGCTTATTTCGCTGAGCATGATCCCTTCCAGCGCCATCCGTGTTGCTGCAAATTGCATGTGTTTATCTTTTTTTGAATGCTGAGTAATATTCAATGGTATATATGTACCATATCTTCTTGATCCAGTCATCTATTTTTGGGCATTTGGGCTGTTTCCAAAGCTTAGCTATTGTAAATAGTGCGGTCCACAGTCTGATTGCTGAGAATGGCCTTCATTCTCGCAGTAGATGAGGCAAAGAGAGAACTTCTAGATTTATTTATTTTATACAAGAACCGGGTACAGGCCAGATGCGCGGGAGGGTGAGAGGATACACCAGAAACAGAGCGGGGAGCAGAACAGGCAGACTGACGAAATACACTGTTGAGGGGAGCAGCGGGCTAAACAGGAGCGGTCTACCATGCAATGTGGGATTCTAGCAAGTGGCCTGGCATAGACCCCTCACTGCAGAGGATGTAAACAGCTTCAAAGTCCTCTGCTCAATGGCCTGCGCCACCAGGGAGTCCCAAAACTATTCTTAACACATTAAAGATACTGATAATCAAACAAGTTACTTTTTTTCTTTTTTATCCAATGGCATGAAAGTAACAATACACAGCAGAAGAAACCAGAAGGTTCCCAAATTTGTGTCACATCTGTTTTTGTAAATAAGTTATCTGTAAAACAAACCATTTACCTATATCCAAGATTTCTTTTTAATTACAATGCCAGAGCTAGAGTTTAAACAGATGACCCAAAGGTAGAAAAAAAATTCTATCTACTTTCTTTAAAGAGAGATTTCCAAATACTCACTAGAATTTATATTTTCAAAGTTCAAAAGGTATAAAAATTAATGAAATTAGAAAGGGTATTTAAATATTAAAATGATTTCCAAATTTATGAAATGGAATGAAACTGTAAATTTTCAAAGATTATTTCAAGTAACCTGTGTTTAAATAAAGGCAAATAATATGAGCCAGCAGGAGAAAGAGAATTAATTTTAGCAGTGGGAGCCATGAAACCTCCAGGAAAAACCTCCCCGACATTCATATTGACATGGAGACATATATATGGTATGTCAACTCTGGTGAAATATAAATATTATATCTGTATGTATGTATGTATTTATTTATTTATTTTCAACTCTGGTGAAGCTGCTGATATGTGTGTCCTGAAAGTGGTTTCAGGAGAGCTCAATGAAAAGTTCCTTATTTTTTTTAAACTTTATTTTTTCTTTTTAAAGATTTATTTATTTATATAAGCACTGGGTACAGTCAGAAGTGTGGGAGGGTGAGAGAATTCATGAGAGCCAGAGCAGGGAGCAGAACAGGCAGACCGACGAAGTATACTGAGGGAAGCAAAGGGCGTGGCAGGAAAGATCTTAGTGCCCTGTGGGACCTTTGCAAGGCGGCTGGGGATCTAACCGACACTGCAGCGCACACGGGGGAGGCCCTCCATGAGAAGTTTCATCCAGAGTCCCATCAAACAGAAACAGGCTGAGAAATAACTGTCTAAATTGCAAGCTGACATTCAAATATTAAATTGTCCCTACGTACCACTTGGAATTTTGAACTGTAATCAACTGACCACAACTTCTTAGTTAGTTAGTTCACTGTCCTTATTTTTGCCAACAGCCAAAAACTGACATTGAAGCATCTTTGGATATAAGCATGAACTCTCAATCCATCTGCAAAATAACTATCTTTATTATAAAAGTTATATCACATTAAAAGCGAAACTAAGAGCTAAATATTAGGATGAATAGAAAAGGATTACATGTCCTGCAATCTGTGAATTAAATCCTTGGTTATTTTATCAAGAATCAAAAGTCCTTATTTAAATTCAATATCCAAGGACTCTGAAAATGAAGTATTGAATCCTAACTGAAGTTTGAAACTCAGTCCCAACATATGCCCACAGGACTTTCCACAACACCAAAATGTTCTTCCATGTACCAAACCTTACAAGATTACATACATCAATATTTAAAGAAAAGTATGAAGAATTGCTTAAACCAATGATTGATCCCACATCTAGATCAACACATAGAGAAATTTACTGAAGTGAAAACAAGTTCTTCAAATCAGAGACAGAAAAATTCCACTGCAAGTCACACAATCCTAATGAACTTGCAGTGAACAACACAAGGAAGGGCTCTACTGTGTGATGTATGATGTTTCTACTATTGGGGACCAAGTTGTTAGAGGTGGACAACCACAGGGCTATGTGGGTGACCTGCGTATGTCTTCACCTTTATATTTTAGGACATGGGACGAGACTGAAAAGCAGAAACAACAGATAAATTTTAAAATGTTTTATTTACAAGGGGATAGAAAAAGGAGAGAGAGAGAGAGAGAGAGAGATCAACTGGATATTTCCTACCAAAAGTATCAACTGAGGTGAGACGCCAGGGTGCAAGTCAAATCTGGAAAAGCAAGAGAGTGACAGCATGCATTTGTTTAGGATTTAAGGCAAATATGGCTGCATAACTCTCCCCAAGTTCCTAGTAGACCCTGTAAAGGAAGCCAGATTCAAGGAACACTGGGAGTTGTAAGTATCTGTGATCTCAGTGGCTTGGAGACTAGTGTGTAGTCTATAAACAGATCAGTGGGTGAGGTTCATTTAGCATTGCAATCACAGGCTCACATGACTCCTACCATTCCTATAACTAAGAAAGAACTAACTACACAATTTCATGAAAACGATAGAATACCTAGCAATCTAAATGCAAAGGTCAAATACAAAGACACATAATAGAAAATTGTCAATTATCAAACATTAATATACAGATATCCAGGAAGAACTAATTTCAAGAAACAAGAAAACAAAATGTCTCTTCCAAATTTAGTATGCATACAAAAGACTTTAGTGATGTTGACATATATCATTTAATATGAATCTTTGCTTTATCTAAATTTCTACAGAGGTTGTATAAAATTATATGCATAAAGCCTACGCAATACAATGTTGAACATGCATTTATCAAAATATCCATTACAATATTTATATATATATATCTTGATGATTTATAATTTCAAGCACAGTAGCACAAATTTATCAATTTTAAAGCATTTCAAATACGTCAAAATCATACATACAATCAGACACATTTTACATACATACAATCAGACACATACATATAATTAGAAACATTTTACAGATTCTAGAAATACATAATTGGAATACCATTCTTTAGATGGACCGTCATTCTCCACTTCTGCTCCAAGAAACACCTGTAAGTTCTTGCTTACAGATAAATAATTGTGTCCACATGCAGGCTTGATCCTGAACACCAAGGTTTGGGTTGTATACTATGCAGTTCTTCGGATTTGTAGTTTTATAGGATGAGAATCTGTAATTAAAAATAAAATACTAACACTTGGGAAAAGGAAATGAGACTATTCATTGGTGGGTGTTTACCAAATAATAGCTCTTTTCAAAGCATTCGATTGACTCATTACCGACTCATTGAGCCAGTATGTTTTTTATACAATAGCCACAATTTTGACACTTACAGAGAACAATATTACAAAACTAGGCTATGCCTCAGGAAACAACAGCACAGAGTTCAGTCATTTTTTTTGCATTTGTTTTAATGGATTTGATATAGTATATACTCTGCATCAATTTTGCTTAAATATGTTTTGACTAAACTGGTCTAGGTAAACAAGGTAGGTGATACAAAAGTATGATACTAAAAACTCTGTGTTTATCAACAAAAAGGAGATTCAAAAACTACAAACACACAGAAAATTAGTCTAGATATTTTGAAAAGAAGGAAGTGTAAGCTGAGGCTATTGGCTTCCAGCAAAATAAAAGCTATCATGGACACTGCTTTCTGTGGATAGTTCCTGTGAATGTACCATCTGTGCATCCATCCACACCCATCAGGGTGAAAAAGCCTCATCTCACTTATCCCACAAGTTCTTTTTGGTCACATGTACACAAATTTGATGGTAATTGACTTGTGTTTTCCAGATGCAACAAAATTATTATTCTTTTGAATTGAGTTTGTCTACATTATCATGCTTTAGGAAAAGGATCTTAGCTAGAGTTGTGGAGAGATAGGAATAAGATCATACAGAACAGAAAAACTCTGAACAGAACAAACTTACAGATCTGGAGGGAGAGCAGTGCCATTCAGCCACACCCAGGTTTGTAGTTCTTTACTGTAGATGACTCCAATCCAGTAAAATTTGCTACTTAATTTCATAAAGTGCTGCTCAGAGACAGAAACAAACAATTGTAATTTAAATCTACTCTGGACTAATATTGTTTTAAAAAGTTAGTTCAAATTCCTGCTATGTGGACTATAAACAAGATGAAAATGCATACATTTGCAAAAATGAAAATTGATGTACTAAATATATTAAATTAAAAATTAAAACAAGAAACACTTTCACAAAAATAAAAAAAAAGTATCCAACATCAGATTCAGCCTTTCAATCATAAACACTTAAAAGCAGTTTTAATTCTTGACTTAGGAGGTGGTCACAAGTCTATTTTTTCCTCAAATATCAAGCCTATCCACTTACGGGGGAAAATAACATAAAAATCTCAGGTCTTCCCAGAATGAAGACTTTATCATATATATTACTATGTATTAAATATTATATTATAAAGGGAGTTAGAATGTTACTTCACAGGAGACTGACATCCAAATTTGACTCTACAGCAAAGTCTTATGAAATAAATTTTGTGGGTAACATCTTCTCAACCTATATTCAGTACAGATTCTGCACACAGCTAGAGAAATATTTCACTTTTTCTTAAGAACTGGGTAATTTTTATGATCACACATTTCATTTTCATTGCATATCCCATAATGATGACACAATATACAGAATTACAAAATAAATTACAAAATTAATGAAGCACTGAGATTCAGTTATTTAGGTTTTTTTAGAAAAATACTCATCTATTAGTTTCTCTTTGAATTCTCTCTAAAATATCTCTTGTACGTTATCTGACATTTCTCTTGAGCTTTTCACAGTAAAACTCTGAATTTATCAAATTCCTGATAAAATTTAATAAGTTTTATAATGATTAAGTTAAAGGCTATTAGTAAGTCATTATTTAAAAAATATTCTTAATTATCTGATTAAAGATGGAATCTAATTCATCCTACTTAAATAGTACACATTCCTAGGTAAAAAAAAAATACGTAGGAAACCAGAATTAAATACATGCCAATTCATCTCTGTTGTGCATCTGAAAAAGTGTGGAGTTCTGAGAAACACAGATATTTTGACTTTCATTCCAAGTTTTTGGTTCACTGGAAATGAAGTAACAGTTGCATCTGTACAGGATCCATCTTTCCTGGCAAGAACAACAGACAGAATCTAAGAAAAAAAAAAAAAAAAAAACGTGACTTTTGATATTGGAGATTCTGATTTTTAATACTCTTCTCCTATAAAAATATTGGTGTTTTTCCTACAACTTTCTAAAAAACTAAATTCAGTGTTGAACACCCATTATAATATTTATCTTGATGCTTTATAATGTCAAATTCATCAATTCTAAACATTTCAAATACATGAAAATCATATGATTCAACACAATTAGAAACATTTTACAGATTCTAGAAGAACCTAATTGCAATACCATTCTTAAGGAGGACCCTCATTGTCCACTTCTGCCCCAAGAAATACCTAAAAAATTGTTGCCAAAAAAGGAAGAAATTCTTTGAACATCTATCTGAATATAACTGGATAGTCTAGAGACAGTTAAAAAAGTTTTTTTCTGGGGGCCTCTCCTGGTGGCGCAGGCACTTGAGCACAGTGCTGTGACACTGTTTGCAGCCTCTTTAGCGCCGCTTCGATCCCGGCAGGCCAGAGAGTGTTCCACATGGCGCAGCAGACCTCTCCTGTTGCGTCTGCTGGTCCCCTCAGCAGTGCATTTCGTCACTCTGCCTGTTCTGTCCCTGCTCTGTTTCTGGTGAGTCCTCTCGCCCTCCCCTGCATCTGGCCTATACCCTGGTTCTTGTATAAATAAATAAATAAATCTGTTAAAAAAAAAAAAAAAAAAAAGTTTTTCTGTTCAGTCTTAAATGTACACAATGTCCCGTGTCAGTTATATCCCAAAGCTAGAAACAAATTGAAGGAAAAAAGAATAAAATAAAGTGAGAAATAATCACAGAAGATATTGAGACAACTTTGAAAGCTTACTAGGTAAAATACATTAAAAATTGTGCATTGAACTGCTGAAATCTGTTTACTATATTCTGAGTGATGGGAGATGCAAAAACACAGGAAAAGATATAAATTCATGGGTTATGAACAAACACAATTACGTAATTAGGATTAGCTGGGATATATAATAGAACTTACATTTTATTTATTACTTAAATATGAATGTTCATATAGCAAAAACTAGGTTATTTCAGGTTAACATTTTCCTTATTTAAATACACAAATGATGCATATTCAAAGTAATTTAATAATTCTCACAATGGAAGACAAGGAAATGAGACAATCCTGCAATTAATATATCAACTTGCAAAACTAGATCACAGTACTCCATCATGATTCTGTGTGAGAAAAACAGGAAATTGTATATTTCATCCTCTATCAACCTCAATTTACAAAGTGTGGAATTTACCTTCCTGGGATATGAGGGTGGTTCCTGGAGAAAGTGTTGGTTCAGTATCTGCTTGAGGAAACACTATCAGAAATGATAAGAAATTAACTATTAGATACAAGTTTGTGAAACGATAAAATAATTCACATTAGTAAATGAAAGCTTTATTAGAAATCAATCAAAAGAATGATTTCATCAGTGCTCTGAACTATATATAAACTTGACCAGGAAAACTCACAGTTTTTCAACACAATTCCCAAAATAGCCATCAACAAAAGGCACAATATTGCTAAGATCCCAGAAATCCACCTCCATGGAGTGGTGCAAAAACCTATAAAGAAAGAGAGGTAGGGTAATGACTTCAAAGAAAGACATAGATCCGAAGACCTCAAAAACAGAAACTAGCACAAGAGAATCGAAAATAAGTTTTTGGTTTGAAAACCTCTTCATCTTCCCAGTGAATCACTAGAAATATGAAGACAATGCATAGAAAACTGAAAACAAAAATCTATTCTTCTGTGAGATTATCCACACTTTTTCTTTTTGCCAAATGCATGTCATTAATGTGATTTACAAATTATTTATTTGTTGGCATAGAAATTGAGACATTATAGAGTAGAAGTGATCAGACAAAAAATTATGTTTTGTTCTTCATGCCAACATTTACTTTGATTTTTTTCATCAAAATCACAAGTGATATGATTCTTATTAGATAGTTGAGAAAACTAGAATTCATTAATAATGTTATTTTTTAAGGCATCAACACTAGTAATAATTCAGAAATAAAATAAATTTGTCTCCCTGAGTCTTTCATGTAATTTATTTATCACTGTGTAAATCACACTTCTAAGGACTGTGCACTTCTCCTAATCTCAATGTATTCCCTGATAAAGTGCTGTCAGGCTGCAAATAACTCTGGGAGGTCCTGTGGGGAAGAAAAGACAGGACTCTCTGGTCCGGGGATGATCATATGCTCCCAAAACAATTATGTGACACACCCGGGCAACCGGCATTTATTTCACATATTTTGAAAGATGATATAAAAGCAACCATTTTGAACAAGACATTTTCTCATTCCCAGAGTTATTTTCCTGCAGGAATTTCCTCTCAAGCAATTGACCATTAGAAGATTCAGCACAATCTCTAAGAACAGTGTCAATAACAGTCTATTGTGTCAGACTATTAATCAGGATGACCTTGGATGTCAAACATAAATGGTCAACTTATATAAACTTGTAAGCATCATAAAGGATATTTGGTCTCCCCTATATTTTTTTTAATAATAAATTTTATTTTTATATTCCCCATACAATTGTCCTATATTTTTTTAATGCTCAAACTGTACTGTTCATACTTTTACCTGGTAAATCAGTCCCATAAGCATTTAGTGCTATCCCTGTCAGAAGCCAAACTTCTAAACTGTTGGAAAAACTTCCACAAACTAATTTATATGGCAGAATGAAGAATTATGAAAATAAAATTAAATGGAAAATATTGATATATGATAAACAAAAAAATCTCACTTTTTCCTGTCTTGTCCTGAAGTTAGCAAATCCATGACATACACCTTCAGGTTGTTTTGATTTTTTTAACTGTTCAGTTTGGATTACACATACCTGCCATGAGGAGAGATGTCCCAGTCCATGCAGAGAAGACTCACAGTGTGCTTGTTTCAGAAAATCCGGGTCATGTCATGGACTGAGCTGGAGGCTGAGCAATCTTGAGTTTGCGTAGGAAAAATGTAAAAGAAAAAGAGAAATTGTGCAAACAGTGTTCTTATGTCACCTATGTACTGGTGAGAATGGATGGACAGTCTGAACCAGAAGCAGCAAAATCACGAGCTTCTGAATGTCTGGGACCACAATACAGGAAGTTGCTGTACCTGCCAAAGCTTCCCTTTGTTAATGGTAAAAGGTCAGCGTGAGTTTTGTTTTTTTTTTTGTAATGACTAAAGATCAAAATAATTTTTAAAAAATATTTGGGGGCCTCCCTGGTGGCACAAGGGGTTAAGCACAGCACTGTGAAGTTCTCCACAGCCTCTGCAACACAAGATTGATCCCTGGCCAGCCAGGGAACTACCCACATGGCGCAGCAAACCTCTCCTGTCTTGCCCGCTGCTCCCCTCAGCAGTGTACTACAATCTGCCTGTTTTGTTCCCCACTCTGTCTCGGTGAATCCTCTCATACCTTGTACCTCTGGCCTGTACCCCAGTTCTTGTATGCGTAAATAAAGAAGTCTTAAAAAAAAGAGTTTGGAAAACAGGAGGAACATGGGGAAATTTAAATATGCAATTAGTATAATAAAGTTGCACATAATAAAAATTTCCTTTTTTAATAAGAAAGTCATTACTTACATGGTGCCTCACACTAATTAAAGCACTTAGCATAGTTTAGATTTCTTTCTGAAACTGACTTAATAATGAAGATATATAAATAAACTCATTATTGGTTGAAAACCAAAGGCATGAAAAACTAAGAAAATTGTCAAGAAGACTTACATTTGAAACGTGGTAGTATATCTCCATGAATGCATGCAGTTAATTTTAAATTAAGCCTTTTCTCCACATTTGTGTATTTTGTGAATTTTCATTTTCATAGCACAGAGTAGTTGACATTTCCATGTCTTATTCTGCACTATAATCCCTGACTCTATAACTCAGCTAGGGAAGTCAAGGATAAAAATAATTTAGAAGCACAGTGACCTCCCACTATTGTTCTAGGCATACACGCACGCACACGCATGCACACACACACACAACACACACACACACACACACACATGTGCTCTAGCACAGTCTCCGCTGGCCTGAGCCGGCACTCAGTGTCTCATTCATGTTAACCTTCAAACCTTCCTTCAACACTTGTCTCCCCAGTGTTCCCTTCCCCTCAGGGCTTTGAAAGTGACTATACCTCATACAGGAAGACATCGGTAATACCATTACTAAGCTAATTAAATAATCACTAAGCTAATTAAATAATTAATTAATGATATTAATAATTAATTAATAAAATAATTTTCCACCTAATAATGAGGTTGAAAAGATTTCTGAACCTTGAATTGCTGAGATAAAGGACCTCCAAGATTCATCCTGGGCTGGAAAATAATAACACCTCTTTATACCTTTACAATAAATATATTGAAAGCAGAAATAGTATCAGCAGCTCCTTAAAGAAGTAGCAAAGAACAAACAGAAGAAGAATCATTGATTTCACTGCCAACCTCTTTTATAATGTGAATTTTTAATGAATATTCAAGTTTAGCTTTGGAAACAAAATGAACTTCTGACCAAAAAACATAAATTCCCCCAAAAGAATAATTCATAAAGCACACATAAATATTTTGAAAGATGGTATTTTGTAATCTGCACCAACCATCATATAAAGAATGTTACTACTCCTAATTCTCATCTTATTGAAAAATAAAATTGTTTTAGTTTGATACATATTGTCCTTATACCTTAAGAAAGAAATGAAGTTTTCTGTAGTTCACATGAGCACATTGTTTGGTGAAAATGTGAAACCAAATCATGTGCAACTTATCTGTATTCTTAGGGCTTGTAACATACAGTTAGGATCAAAATAATATTAACAACCCAAGTTTACTAGGATATGTCAATGACATTATCACAAGAGTTTTAAAATATATGACACAAGACATTTAGGAAAAGTGTTCTCTCTCAGTTGATCAATGAAAAAAGAGCAAAAGCTTCCTGTAGTGTGGAGCAAGAACATCTAAGAGGAAAAAAAGTTCTGAGTCTAGTCCCCACATCATTTTATTTTGAATGATACTTTTGCTTTATTTCTATTAATGTATGGAATTACTTCTTTTTTTATTATTATTATTATTATTATTATTATTATTATTATAGTACATCATTTTTCCTTTCTGTACAGTCCATGTTCTCTCCTCTCAGGTGCAGTCCCCACCTCTTAGGTAAGTTTTCTTCTGGCAAAATCTGGAAGTAATCACTGTGATCCATGACTTCAAAGTGAGAGGCTCAAATTGGTTTATAAAATACATTAAAATCGAAATATTTGATGATTAAAAAAAAAAATCAGGTGTTTTATATTTTTTTATATTTACACTTCAAGCAGAGACTTGAATTATATCAAAATAATATATTTGGTTTAAAATTTATATAATATATTACAATAAAATACACATTGATACAATTCACTGTCTTTGGATGTGGGAAAATGATCCTGAGGTGTTAAAATGTATGGAGTCCCTTTTTTGTCAGTTTTGGCTTGAATTCTCCAAGAAAACTGTGAAAAAGGATGTTTCTTATAAACATAATGGCTTTCATTTTACACCTTTCCACTTTCCCTGCACCGTACAGACTGATGATGATAATTGAAACAAAGAGAATATATGCATGTGTGTGTGTGTGTGCGCGTGTGTGTGTGCATCACATACCTGTCTACAAATACATAAGGTCTAAAATCTGCATGGACACACAGGCACTTTCATCCCTTGGGCCAACTGGGGTAAACTGGATGGAGAAGAATAATTATTATTTTGTTTTCTTTCTTTCCTTCTCTCACGTTTCACATCTGGAGCTTGACTTCACTATGGAATGTGGATGACTGACGTCATATCTAAGGTTCAACTCAAAGAAAAAATACCCACAAAAACTCTCAGACACTTAGCACAATATAGAAAGGAAAATAGCACCTCCATCACCGGTGCTGATTGGATCTGATAGAGTCAAAGATGGTCAGAGGTTTATAAAGCCCTGGTTGAAAGAGAGTCAATTAAATAAAATGAATCCCAACCCTGCAGCCCAGAGACACGAAGATTCGCACATTCATTTTTGCTCCTGCAACTCAAGGCACCTTATGTTTTGAGTAAACTAAATTCCTGCCATCGGATGTAGCCATTGAGTCTTGCACTCCAAAGTGTTTTTTCTCTTTTATTAAGAAAATTATCTTGGATTCATCTTTTTATATTTCTCTTTTTTCAATCTTTTTTGGCCAGTCATTTATAGAATGTAAATCACCCTCACCTGCCTTCATCTAGGAGAGTCAGAACAGAGATGTGATGAGCAGTGTTTCCTTCCTAATTTATTAAAGATCCCACCTCCTGACTTCTGAATCCAGTGAAACACTGTGGGTAAGGGCTGGCTTGTCCTGTGCCTGGAAAGTCAGGGCAGGTCCCATGAAGCCGCAACAGGACCTTCTTTCTTAAAAGGATGGGACTATTTTGGATATTTAGACCTCTAAGACAGTTCCATTTGATATTTCAGAAAAAAAACCTGCATCATTTTAATACAAATGATAAAATGACTTAAATTACTAGCTTGATGGAGCTCCAAGTAGCTGTTAAATAAAACAATGGATGACATTTTACTCTGTGTTCAAATCAATATTAGATTATGTTTTTATTTCTCTTTAGGATAGGGTAAGTGCACTGAATACATATATATTAGTCATGTATTCAACAATTTGACTCATTTTTGCAGAAACATGGCTCTGTATACTGATCTAATTCTTATTGATCTATTTTATTATAAATTTTCCTAAATGCTATCAATACTTCCTAAAAACTTGAATTTTATAAAATTTCTGTATTTTCATATTATCTAAAACTTGATCTATAATAAGCCTAGAGGCCGAGAAAGATTTACATACGTGTTCAATGTCTAGCAGTCAAATTAAATGTTTACATTCGTTTTTAAGTATTTTTCAATAGCTCCCAAAGGAAACAACCAATAATTGACTCTCTTCTGAAAAATACACTGTAATTCCTGAAGGAGGGCTTGTCACCACTATATGAAAGTGCATTAGAAACAAACCGCAGTCGGGCCTCCCCTGGTGGCAGAGGTGGTTGAGTGCTGCGCTATGAAGCTGTCTATAGCCTCTGCAGCACAGGTTCGATCTCAGCCAGCCAGAGAGGGTCCCACATGGCAAGCAGACGTCTCCCCCGCTGCTCCCCTCAGCAGTGTACTTCATCAGTCTGTCTGTTCTGCTCCCCACTCTGTCTCTGGTGAATCCTCTCACCGTCCCGCATATCTGGCCTGTACCCCGGTCTTATTTAAATAAATAAATAAATCTTTAAAAAAAATGAAGTGCAGTCACTTAGAATAGTAGCTAAATATGAAGAATTAATTGAGCACAGACCTTGTGTTGCAAAATCACTTCCTTTTACTGGGGATTATCAGATGATAATGTACATTTTATACTCATTAGATCTCATAGGATAAATCATGTGTTTTAGTTATACTTATATACTTGAAGATTTATTTGTCATTAATTTGTTCTTAAGATCAGTAGAGAAAAAGGAAAAAGGAAAAATGTGAGATAATTATCTTCATGGAGTTTGTCTTGTAGCACAAACTTTCTACATGGTGAAACTTATCATCAAGGTCTTTTTTGCAACTACCCTATGAGGTAGATTCTCTTATTCACTTATTTTTATAGAAGATGGATAGAAACTGTACACAAATTGTTTGACTAACAAGACTGACATCATCCAGGTGGCAGAGACAAGCCATCAATCCAGACAGTTCATCTTCACACCCTGTGTTGTCAATTACTCACTGCATCAAACTGTGGAAATGAAGACAGGAAGCCAGTGTTAATACTTCAGCATTTCCCAGAGTCTCATTTAACTGACCTCTACAGACATTGTGATCTACTTGATATCATTGGTAATCACAAAAGGATGTGTTTGCAATAACTGGAGTGAAATTTCAATACATCACTTGTATTGAGGGCATGTGCATGATGAGGCCCCTCTAACTTCCCTAATGGAAAATGACTTTGCTTGAAACAACCTTTTTATACTTTTGCCAATCATCTTGTGCCATCCTATTTCTGTCTTTAAAATCCCTCCATGGTGTTTAAGCCCTGCATATCCTTTCTATGTGCTAGTCAGGATGAAGTACTTTTGAAGAATCATATAACAATACAATTAGAAATGTATATTTATTCTTTATATTTTTTAATAATACATTTGACTGAATGAGAAATATTTGGTCCCACATGTAGATTTCACTCTATCTGCTTACATTGATACATGTGTACATATCAAGAAAGTAGCTGATAACAAGTGAATTCTCAACTCTCTCCCACAAATAAAATTATGACTCAGACACTTCTAAGATTACCTTTTTTATTTCCTTCCTTGTTGCAGGAGATATTGCCTGCATATCTTTTTGCATTATATGCGTTCTGAATCACGAAGAGAAATGAGAAAGATTATTTTTAATCTCAAAGAGAAAATGAATCAAACAATCCTACTTGCCAAACACTATATTTACATAGAAAAAAAAGTGATTAACGTTTTGCATTGAAAAAAATCAATGTAACACCAACATAAACATAAGAATCAAACTTTATAATATCTGGGAAATTATAATTACCTGAAATTTTGAAGAAAATATCTGATCTTTTGGGAGAGTGTATATAATATCCTGGAAAGAGGCGGGCGTTAACTCTTACTATTTTATATTGCTTGCCAAATTTTATCAAAGAACTTTTGAGAGGATTTTCTGATAGTCTCTTTTGCATTTTCATTAACAAATGGATCAACTTGCAATTGGAGGCCCTCTAATTATCAATTGTTGGTAAATATTTGTGATTTGCACAAAATAAATTGGAGACATCACCTCTTTTTAGAGGTTCTACAATATTTGAATTGGATAGCAGCAAAATTTTCTTATAATTTAAATAAAGTCCATATGAAATATTACATGGACCTTTTATTTTATCAGTAGAACTCTAATTCTTTTTCTAACAATTTCAGTGCTTATTATTGTGTTCATGTTTTCTTACTGTGTTTTCAGCAATCACATGCTATATGTTGCTAGCTAATGACCTATTACCATTCAATTTTTCCAATTCACCACTGCAGATAGCCAAAATAGTGATACATTTTAGACTATCAATTTGTGACACAGAACTAAATTTTAACTTATTAAACCTGTGCCCTGTAGTACTAAATTTTACTTCCCTCATCAAATGCCTTAGTAATTCTTTTTATTTGACAGTTCCAAATTTCAGCTTTTGGTTATATATATGGATTAAGTCAATATGTGTGCGTGTTTATGTTTGTGTGTGTATATGTATTTGTATATATTTGTGTATACATATGTATTGTCACTATATTTATTTTTTTTAAAAATCATTAAAGACTTAATAGCTATTGCACAGAAAATGATATCTAAATGGACACAAATGTCAGCACTGTTATTCATAAAATATTTCTCATAAATGCAGATTTAAGTTGCAATTATATCAAAAGCTGTCCTTTTTCAAGAGTTACCTCATTAACATAAAGCAAAAAAAAATGATAGCACTGTGTCCTTAACCCTTGCACCACCAGGGAGGCCAGGCGAAAGGAATCTAGTAGAAGAGAAGAGAGAATAAGAGTCAGGGAGCAGTGGGCATGGGAAGGCAGGGAAAGGAAGGAGATGGAAGAAAATTCCCTCCATGCGGTGTACCATTTAGCATTCCCTCCTGCAACATATAAAAATGTGTTTTCTCCTCAAACTTCATCAGCTTTATAAATGTTTGCCTAACTGAGAGATGAGAATTGGAATTTCATTGCCATTTTACTTTTCAAATTAACTTTCCACAGGGATTTGACCATTTTAAAAAAGAATTATGGTTTTCTTTCCTCAGGTTTTAATCATTCTTACATCTTATCTATAAAGTATGTTGAAAATATTTTTCCAAGTTTTCATGTGTATTTTGACCTTGCATTAGGTGTTTTATGCTATGCCAGCTTCCTATCTTTACAGTCATTATATTTATTTTTTAGGATAATTTAAGAATTCTTTCTCCAGAAAGTAATGATGCAATTTTCTTTCCATCTATATGAATATTCCTTTAATATTATAAGATCCATGGTCCATTTGAAGTTATTTCCTACATATGAGGAATATATCCAATTTTAACCTTTACAAATGACTATCCAGATGTGTGACAGAATATCTAGAGAAGCCCTTGTTTGACAGTAGTGTCTTTTCATATATGAATTTCTTTATGTAATTGAGACTACTTTTGGCCTTTTCATTCTATTCCATTAGTCTGTGTATTCTTTGTTACTAGCCAGCAAAGTGTTATAAATGGGGAAATTTGAAATTTGTTTTAATATTAGTAGACAGAGTCATTCCTCAGAGCTCAGCTTGTGTAGTCTGCATAGTCCATTGACTGTCTTTCACATGAACTTCAGTGTCAATTTGTTCAGTCCCATCAGTCATTGGATGTTTGTTGGGATCACTTTAAAGATATAAATTCACTTAAGCAAGGTCTTATCCAAAACCAAATGTGTTTACTTTTCTAAATTCAACTGTTTTGTCTTTCTGAAATCTTTCACATATTTTTCATATACATTATGAATAACTTTTTTAAGTATATTTCCAAACACTTCAGTTTTTCACCATTGCAAATAAGGTTTTTCATGTATTATGTATTGCACATGATTTGTATGTTGTGGCAGCTGTATCTCTAGAGATACTGAGAGAATAGGATTTGTGTGGTTTTATTTGGAATTTTTAATTTTTAGATTGAAGGTAAGATATGTAATAAAACCACTCCTTTTTTTAAGATTTATTTATTTTTTTTTCAATGACGACTTTTATTATTGCATCTTAAAGATGTATCACAAATAGATCTAAGAAATCATCCATTATCTTGCTGCTCTGTAGCTGGACAACTTAAATCTTATTCATCAGCTTGCTGAACTGTTCCTTTTTCAGAAACATAGATACCATCCAAAAAATTCCTAATATCCTTGTTTTTAACTGTCGTGGCTTGCTGAATCAAAGCAGCTGAATTTGATACAAGTTCAATGTCGTTTCCTTCAAGAATCAACTCATCTTTCTGGGCTTGAGATACTGAACAAGCAACACCTTGTCTCATCCGAACCCTGCGAATGTATTTTTGCCCAAGAAATTTCGGATTTCAACAAGAGACCCATTCTCCTGAATAACAACGTTGATAGGGAAGTGAGCATACACAGACCTCATCTTATAACGGAAGCCCAATGTAACACCTTTGATCATGTTCTGTACATGACTACAGATAGTGCGAACAGTAGCCAGTTCCTTTCTATTTCCCCACCATTTGTCAACCCGAAGCCTCTTCTTTTTCTTCCCAAGCAAACTGAGTTCGACATTGATGTGATTGAAGTCCCTCCGCAGGGTGCCTCTGGGGCCCTTCACAATAACAGTGCGACCCTTCAGGGATATGTCAACATTTTCTGGAAGGTCGACAGTCTGATTGCTGAGAATGGTCTTCATTTTCGCAGTAGATGTGGCAAAGAGAGAGCGTCTAGATTTATTTATTTTATACAAGAACTGGGATACAGGCCAGATGTGCGGGAGGGTGAGAGGATACACCAGAGACAGAGCGGGGAGCAAAGCAGGCAGACTGACGAAATACACTGCTGAGGGGAGCAGCGGGCCAAACAGGAGCGGTCTACCGTGCCATGTGGGATTCTAGCCAGTGGCCCGGCATAGACCCCGCACTGCAGAGGATGTAAACAGCTTCAAAGTCCTCTGCTCAATGGCCTGCACCGCCAGGGAGTCCCAAAACTATTCTTATCACATTAAAGATACTGATAATCAAACAAGTTACTTTTTTCCTTTTTATCCAATGGCATGAAAGTAGAATTCCATAGTAAAAGAAACCAGAAAGTTCCCAAATTTGTGTCACATCTGTTTTTGTAAATAAGTTATCTGTAAAACAAACCATTTATCTATATCCAAGATTTCTTTTTAATTACAATGCCAGAGCTAGAGTTTAAACAGATGACCCAAAGGTAGAAAAAAAATTCTATCTACTTTCTTCAAAGAGAGTTTTCCAAATACTCACTAGAATTTATATTTTCAAAGTTCAAAAGGTATAAAAATTTATGAAATTAGAAAGGGCATTTAAATATTAAAATGATTTCCAAATTTATGAAATGGAATGAAACTGTAAATTTTCAAAGATTATTTCAAGTAACCTGTGTTTAAATAAAGGCAAATAATATGAGCCAGCAGGAGAAAGAGAATTAATTTTAGCAGTGGGAGCCATGAGACCTCCAGGAACAAGCTCCCTGATATTCATATTTACATGGAGACATATATATGTATATGACAACTCTGGTGAAATACATATATTATATATTTATGTATGAGTGTATGTATGTATTTATTTTCAACTCTGGTGAAGCAGCTGATATTTGTGTCCTGAAAGTGGTTTCAGGAGAGCTCAATGAAAAGTTCCTTATTTTTTTTTAAACTTTATTTATTTTTTTCTTTTTAAAGTTTTATTTATTTATATAAGCACAGGGTACAGTCAGAAGTGTGGGAGGGTGAGAGAATTCATGAGAGCCAGAGCAGGGAGCAGAACAGGCAGACCGACGAAGTACGCTGAGGGAAGCAACGGGCGTGGCAGGAGAGGTCTTCCTGCCCTGTGGGACCTTTGCTAGGCGGCCGGGGATCTAAGCTACACTGCAGTGCGCCACGGGGGAGGCCCTCAATGAGAAGTTTCATCCAGAGTCCCATCAAACAGAAAAAGGCACAGAAATAACTGTCTAAATTGCAAGCTGACATTCAAATATTAAATTGTCCCTAGCTACCACTTGGAATTTTGAACTGTAATCAACTGACCACAACTTCTTAGTTAGTAAGTTCACTGTCCTTATTTTTGCCAACAGCCAAAAACTGACATTGAAGCATCTTTGGATATAAGCATGAACTCTCAATCCATCTGCAAAATAACTATCTTTATTATAAAAGTTATATCACATTAAAAGCGAAACTAAGAGCTAAATATTAGGATGAATAGAAAAGGATTACATGTCTTGCAATCTGTGAATTAAATCCTTGGTTATTTTATCAAGAATCAAAAGTCCTTATTTAAATTCAATATCCAAGGACTCTGAAAATGAAGTATTGAATCCTAACTGAAGTTTGAAACTCAGTCCCAACATATGCCCACAGGACTTTCCACAACACCAAAATATTCTTCCATGCACCAAACCTTACAAGATTAAAACATCAATATTTAAAGAAAAGTATGAAGAACTGCTTAAACTAATGATTGAACCCACATCTAGATCAACACAGAGAGAAATTTACTGAAGTAAAAACAAGTTCTTCAAATCAGAGACAGAAAAATTCCACTGCAAGTCACACAATCCTAATGAACTTGCAGTGACCAACACAAGGAAGGGCCCTATGTGTGTTGTATGATGTCCCTACTATTGGGCACCAAGTTGTTAGAGGTGGACAACCCCAGGGCTATGTGGGTGACCTGCGTATGTCTTCACCGTTAAGTTTTAGGACATGGGACGAGACTGAAAAGCAGAAACCACAGATAAATTTTAAAATGGTTTATCTACAAGGGGCTAGAAAAAGGGAGAGAGAGAGAGAGAGAGATCAACTGGATATTTCCTACCAAAAGTATTAAGTGAGGTGAGATGCCAGGGTGCAAGTCAAATCTGGAAAAGCAAGAGAGTGACAGCATGCATTTGTTTAGGATTTAAGGCAAATATGGCTGCATAACTCTCCCCAAGTTCCTAGCAGACCCTGTAAAGGAAGCCAGATTCAAGGAACACTGGGAGTTGTAAGTATCTGTGATCTCAGTGGCTTGGAGACTAGTGTGTAGTCTATAAACAGATCAGTGGGTGAGGTTCATTTAGCATTGCAATCACAGGCTCACATGACTCCTACCATTCCTATAACTAAGAAAGAACTAACTACACAATTTCATGAAAACAATAGAATACCTAGCAATCTAAATGCAAAGGTCAAATACAAAGACACATAATAGAAAATTGTCAATTATCTAACAAAAATATACAGAAATCCAGGAAGAACTAATTTCAAGAAACAAGAAAACAAAATGTCTCTTCCAAATTTAGTATGCATAAAAAAGACTTGAGTTATGTTGACATATATCATTTGATATGAATCTTTGCTTTATCTAAATTTCTACAGAGGTTGTATAAAATCATATGCATAAAGCCTACGCAATACAATGTTGAACATGCATTTATCAAAATATCCATTACAATATTTATATATATATATCTTGATGCTTTATAATTTCAAGCATAGTAGCACAAATTTATCAATTTTAAAGCATTTCAAATACGTCAAAATCATACATACAATCAGACACATTTTACATACATACAATCAGACACATACATATAATTAGAAACATTTTACAGATTCTAGAAATACATAATTGGAATACCATTCTTTAGATGGACCGTCATTCTCCACCTCTGCCTCAAGAAACACCTGTAAGTTCTTGCTTACAGATAAATAAGTGTGTCCACATGCAGGGTTGATCCTGAGCACCAAGGTTTGGGTTGTATACTATGCACTTCTTTGGATTTGTAGTTTTATAGGATGAGAATCTGTAATTAAAAATAAAATATTAACACTTGGGAAAAGGAAATGAGACTATTCATTGGTGGGTGTTTACCAAATAATAGATATTTTCAAAGCATTCGATTGACTCATTACCGACTCATTGAGCCAGTATGTTTTTTATGCAATAGCCACAGTTTTGACACTTACAGAGAACAATATTACAAAACTAGGCTATGCCTCAGGAAACAACAGCACAGAGTTCAGTCATTTTTTTGCATTTGTTTTAATGGATTTGATATAGTATATACTCTGCTTCAATTTTGCTTAAGTATGTTTTGACTAAACTGGTCTAGGTAAACAAGTTAGGTGATACAATTGTATGATACTAAAAACTCTGTGTTTATCAACAAAAAGGAGAATCAAACACACAGAAAATTAGTCTAGAAATTTTGAAAAGAAGGAAGTGTAAGCCGAGGCTATTGGCTTCCAGCAAAATAAAAGGTATCATGGACACTGCTTTCTGTGGATAGTTCCTGTGAAAGTAACATCTGTGCATCCACCCACACCCATCAGGGTGAAAAAGCCTCATCTCACTTATCCCACAAGTTCTTTTTGGTCACATGTACACAAATTTGATGGTAATTGACTTGTGTTTTCCAGATGCAACAAAATTATTATTCTTTTGAATTGAGTTTGTCTACATTATCATGCTTTAGGAAAAGGATCTCAGCTAGAGTTGTGGAGAGATAGGAATAAGTTCACACAGAACAGAAAAACTCTGAAAAGAGAAAACTTACAGATTTGGAGGGAAAGCAGAGCCATTCAGCCACACCCAGGTTTGTAGTTTTTCACTGTAGATGACTCCAATCCAGTAAAATTCTCTACTTAATTTCATAAAGTGCTGCTCAGAGACAGAAACAAACAATTGTAATTTAAATCTACTCTGGACTAATATTGTTTTAAAAAGTTAGTCCAAATTCCTGCTATGTGAACTATAAACAAGATGAAAACACATACATTTGCCAAAATGAAAATTGATGTAAAAAAATATATAAAATTAAAAATTTTAAAAAAGGAAATACTTTCACAGTAATAAAAAAAAAAAGTTAGTGCCCAACATCAGTTTTAGCCTTTTAATCATTAACACTTAAAAGCAGTTTTAATTCTTGACTTAGGAGGTGATCACAAGTCTCTTTTTTCCTCAAATATCAAGCCTATCTACTTATCGGGAAAAATCACATAAAAATCTCAGGTCTTCACTGAATGAAGCCTTTACCATATATATTACTATGTATTACATTTTATATTATAAAGGGAGTTAGAATTTTACTTCACAGGAGTCTGACATCCAAATTTGACTCTACAGCAGAGTCTTAGGGAATAAATTTTGTGGGTAAAATCTTCTCAACCTATATTCAGTACAAATTCTGCATACAGTTAGAGAAATATTTCTTTTCTTAAGAACCGGGTAATTTTTATGATCACACATTTCATTTTCATTGCATATCCCATAACGATGATACAATATACAGAATTACAAAATAAATTATAAAATTAATGAAAGCACTGAGATTCAGTTATTTATTTTTTTTAGAAAAATGCTCATATATTAGACTCTCTTTGAATTCTCTCTAAAATATCTCTTGTACTTTATTTGACATTTCTCTTGAGCTTTTTCACACTAAAACTCTGAATTTATCAAATTCCTGATAAAATTTTATAAGTTTTATAATGATTAAGTTAAAGGCTATTAGTAAGTCATTATTTCAAAAAAATATTCCTAATTATCTGATTAAAGACAGAATCTAATTCATCTTACTTAAATAGTACACATTCCTAGGTCAAAAATATATGTAGGAAATGAGAATTAAATACATACTAATTCATCTCTGTTGTGCATCTGAAAAAGTAAGGAGTTCTGAGAAACACAGATATTTTGACTTTCATTCCAAGTTTTTGGTTCACTGGAAATGAAGTAACAGTTGCATCTGTACAGGATCCAGCCTTCCTGGCAAGAACAACAGTCAGAATCTAAGAAAAAAAATAAAACACGACTCTTGATATTGGAGATTCTGATTTTTAATACTCTTTACTCCTATAAAAATATTGGTTTTTTTCCTACAACTTTCTAAAAAACTAAATTCAGTGTTGAACACCCATTATAATATTTATCTTGATGCTTTATAATGTCAAATGTAGGTGCACAAATTCATCAACTCTAAACATTTGAAATACATGAAAATCATACGATTCAACACAATTAGAAACATTTTACAGATTCTAGAAGAACCTAATTGCAATACCATTCTTAAAGGAAACTGCACATTTCATCCACTACCAACCCCAGGATTTACAAAGTATAGAACTTACCTTCCTGGGATTTGAGGGTGGTTCCTGGAGAAAGTGTTGGTTCAATATCTAATTTATGAAATGCTATCAGAAATGATAAGAAATTAACTATTAGATACAAGTTTGTGAAACAATAAAATATTCCACATTAGTAAATGAAAGCTTTATTAAATTATTCCATCAGTGCTCTGAACTTTATATAAACTTGACCAGGAAAACTCACAGTTTTTCAAAACAATTCCCAAAATAGCCATCAACAAAAGACACAATACTGCTAAGATTCCAGAAATCCACCTCCATGGAGTGGTGCAAAAACCTATAAAGAAAAAGAGGTAGATTAATGACTTCAAAGAAAGACATAGCTCCGAAGATCTCAAAAACAGAAACTAGCACAAGAGAATCGAAAAAAAAGGTTTTGGTTTGGAAACCTCTTCATCTTCCCAGTGAAGCAATAGAAATATGAAGACAATGCATAGAAAACTGAAAACAAAAATATATTCTTCTGTGAGATTATCCACACTTTTTCTTTTTGTCAAATACATGTCATTAATGTGATTTACAAATTATTTATTTGTTGGCATAGAAATTAAGACATTACAGAGTAGAAGTGATCAGACAAAAAATTCTGTTTTGGTCTTTATAGCCAACATTTACTTTTATTTTTTCATCAAAATCACAAGTGATATGATTCTTATTAGGTAGTTGAGAAAACTAGAATTCATTAATAGTGTTATTTTTTCTAGGCATCGACACTAGTAACAACTCGGAAATAAAATAAATTTGTCTCCTGGAGTCTTTCATGTAATTTATTTATCATTGTGTAAATCACACTTCTGAGGACTGCACTTCTCCTAATCTCAATATATTCCCTAATGCAGTTCTGTCAGGCTGCTCATAACTCTGGGAGGTCCTGTGGGGAAGAAAAGACAGGACTCTCTAGTCCGGGGATGATCAGATGTTCCCAAAACAATTATGTGACACATCCGGGCAATCGGCATTTATTTCACATATTTTGAAAGATGATATAAAAGTAACCATTTTGAACAAGACATTTTCTCATTCCCAGAGTTACTTTCCTACAGGAATTTCCCCTCAAGCAAATGACCATTAGAAGATTCAGCACAATCTCTAAGAACAGTGTCAATAACAGTCTACTGTGTCAGACTATTAATAAGGATGACTTTGGATGTCAAACATAAATGGTCAACTTATATAAACTTGTAGCATCATCACTGATATTTGTTCTCCTCTAAATTTTGTTTTATGCTCAAACTGTGTTGCTCATACTTCGACCTGGTAAATCAGTCCCATAAGCATAGTGCTATCCCTGTCATAAGCCAACCTTTAAACTGTTGGAAAAGCTTTCACAAACTAATTTATATGGCAGAATGAAGAATTATGAAAATAAAATTAAATGGAAAATATTGATATATGATAAACAAAAAAAAAAATTTCACTTTTTCTTATCCTGTCCTGAAGTTACCAAATCTATGACATACACCTTCAGGTTGTTTTAATTTTTTTAACTGTTCAGTTTGGATTACACATACCTGCCATGAGGAGAGATGTCCCAGTCCATGCAGGGAAGACTCACTGTGTGCTTGTTTCAGAAAATCCAGGTCACATCATGGACTCAGCTGGAGGCTGAGCAATCTTGAGTTTGCGTAGAAAAAATGTAAAAGAAAAAGAGAAATTGTGCATTCAAACAATGTTCTTATATCACCTACGTACTGGTGAGAATGGATGGACAGTCTGAACCAGAAGCAGCAAAATCACGAGCTTCTGAAAGTTCTGGGACCACAATACAGGAAGTTGCTGTAGCTGCCAAAGCTTCCCTTTGTTCATGGTAAAAGGTCAGCATCAGTTTTTTTTTTTCAATGACTGAAGATCAAAATAATTTTTAAAAAATATTTGGGGGCCTCCCTGGTGGCACAAGGGATTAAGCACAGCACTGTGAACATCTCTGCAGCCTCTGGCCAGCTAGGGAGCTACCCACATGGCGCAGCAGATCTCTCCTGTCTTGCCCGCTGCTCCCCTCACCAATGTATTTCAGTCAATCTGCCTGTTTTGTTCCCCAGTCTGTCTCTGGTGAATTCTCTCATCCCCTGCATCTCTGGCCTGTACCCCAGTACTTGTATGCATAAATAAATAAGTCTTAAAAAAAGTGTTTGGAAAACAGGAGGAACATGGGGAAATTTAAATATGTAATTAGTGTAATGAAGTTCCACATCATAAAAATTTCCTTTTTTAATAAGAAACAGTCATTAGTTACATGGTACTACACACTGATTAAAGCACTTAGCATAGTTTAGATTTATTTCTGAAACTGACTTAATAGTAAAGTTATATAAATAAACTCATTATTGGTGAAAAAACCAAAGGAATAAAAAACTAAGAAAATTGTCAAAAAGACTTACATTTGAAACTTGGTAGTATTCTCCATGAACTCATGCAGTTAATTTTAAATTAAGCCTTTTCTCCACATTTGTGTATTTTGTGAATTTTCATTTTCTTAGCACAGAGTGGTTACCATTTCCATGTCTTATTCTGCACTGTGATCCCTGCCTCCATAACTCAGCTGGGGAAGTCAGGGATAAAAATAATTGAGAAGCACCTCCCACTATTGTTCCATGCACACACACACACACAAACACATGCTCTAGCAAAGCCTCAGCTGACCTGAACCCACACTCAGTGTCTCATTCACGTTAACCTTCAAACCTTCCTTCAACACTTTTCTCCCCAGTGTTCCCTTCCCTTCAGGGCTTTGAAAGTGACTATAGCTCATACAAGAAGACAGATCAGTAATACCATTACTAAGCTAATTAAATTATTTGATGGAACACTAATAATGAGGTGGAAAAGATTTCTGAACCTTGAATTGCTGAGATAAAGGACTTCCAAGATTCATCCTGGGCTGGAAAATAATAACAACTCTTTATACCTTTACAACAAAAAACAATAAATGTATAGAAAGCAGAAATGGTATCAGCAGCTCCTTAGAGAAGTAGCAAAGAACAATCAAGAAGAATCATTGATTTTACTGCCAACCTCTTTTATAATGTGAATTTTTAATGAATATTCAAGTTTAGCTTTGGAAACAAAATGAACTTCTGACCAAAAAGCATAAATTCCCCCAAAAGAATAATTCATAAAATACACGCAAATATTTTGAAAGATGGTATTTTGTAATCTGCATCAATCATTATATAAAGAATGTTACTACTCCTAATTCTCATCTTATTGAAAAATAAAATTGTTTTAGTTTGATACATATTGTTCTCATACCTTAAGATAGAGATGAAGTTTTCTGTAGTTCACATGAGCACATTGTTTGGTGAAAATGTGAAACCAAATCATGTGCAGCATATCTGTATTCTTAGTGCTTGTAACATACAATTGGGATCAAAATAATATTACCAACCCAAGTTTACTTAGATATGTCAGTGACATTATCATAAGAGTTTTAAAATATATGACACATGACATTTAGGAAAAGTGTTCTCTCCGTTGATCAGTGAAAAAAGAACAAAAGCTTCCTGTAGTGTGGAGCAAGAACATCTAAGAGGAAAAAAAAAGTGCTGAGTCTAGTCCCCACATCACTTTATTTTGAATGATATTTTTGCTTTATTTCTATTAATGTAGATGGAGTTACTTCTTTTTATTATTATTATTATTATTTTATTATTATTATTATATTACATCATTCTTCCTTTTTGTACAGTCCATGCTCTCTCCTCTCAGGTGCAGTCCTCACATCTTAAATAAGTTTTCTTCTGGCAAAATCTGGAAGTAATCACTGTGATCCATGACTTCAAAGTGAGAGGCTCAAATTGTTTTATAAAATACATTAAACTCAGGTGTTTTATAATTTTTTTTATATTTATACCTCAAGCAAAGACTTGAATTATATCAAAATAATATAGTTGGTTTAAAATTTATATAATATATTATAATAAAATAAAATACACATTGATACAATTCACTGCCTTTGGAGGTGGGAAAATGATCTGGAGGTGTTAAAATGTACGGAGTCCCTTTTTTATCAGAATAGGCTTTAATTCTCCCTAAGAAAACTGAAAAAGGATGTTTCTTATGGCTTTCATTTTGCACTTTTCCGCTTTCCCTACACTGTACAAACTGATGATGATAACTGAAACAAAGATAATGTGTGTGTGTGTGTGTGTGTCACATACCTGTCTACATATACATACAGTTCTAAAATTGGTATGGACACACAGACACTTTCATCCCTTGGGCCAACTGGGGTAAACTGGATGGAGAATAATAATTATTATTCTGTTTTCTTTCTTTCCTTCTCTCACATTTCACATCTGGAGCTTGACTTCACTATGAAATGTGAATAACTGACCTCATATTTAAGGTTAAACTCAAAGAAAAAACATCCACAAAAATGCTCAGACACTTAACACAATATAGAAAGGAAAATAGCACCTCCATCAGCAGGTGCTGAGTGGATCTGACCCAGTCAAAAGCTGGGAGGAAGTTTATAAAGCCCTGGTTGAAGGAGAGTTAATTAAATGAAATGAATTCCAACCCTGCTGCCCAGAGACACAAAGATTCACACATTCATTTTGGCTGCTGCAACTCAAGGCACCTTATGTTTTGAGAAAACTAAATTCCTGCCATCAGATGTAGCCATCGAGTCTTGCACTCCAAAGTGTTTGTTTGCTTTTAATAAGAAAATTATCTTGGATTCATCTTTTTATATTTCTCTTTTTTCAACCTTTTTTGGCCATTCACTTATAGAATGTAAATCACCCTCACCTGCCTTCATCTAGGAGAGCCAGAACAGAGGTGTGATGAGGATGAGCAGTGTTTCCTTCCTAAGTTATTAAACATCCCACCTGACTTCTGAATCCAGTGAAACTCTGTGGTAAGGGCTGGCTTGTCCTGTACCTAGAGAGTCAGGGCAGATCAAACGAAGCCACAATGGGACCGTCTTTCTTAAAAGGATGGGACTATTTTGGATATTTAGACCTCTAAGGGTGTTCCATTTGATATTTCAGAAAAAAAAAACCTGCATCATTTTAACACAAATGATAAAATGACTTAAAATTACTAGCTTGGTGGAGCTCCAAGTAGCTGTTAAATAAAACAATGGATGACATTTTACTCTGTGTTCAAATCAATATTAGATTATGATGTTTTTATTTCTCTCTAGTGGCCTAAGGAACAAAATATGAACTTATTAAGCTTCTTAAGTGAAATATCACAGGGTAAGCACACTGAATACATGCATATTAGTCATGGATGCAACAATTTGATTCATTTTTTGCAGAAACATGGCTCTTTATACTGGTATAATTCTTCTTGATCTATTTTATTATAAATTTTCCTAAATGCTATCAATACTTCCTAAAAACTTGAATTTTATAAAATTTCTGTATTTTCATATTATATAAAACTTGATCTATAATGAGCCTAGAGCCCTAGAAAGATTTACATATGTGTTTAAAACTTGAACATATGTCTAATTAAATGTTTACATTCATTTTGAAGTATTTTTCAAAGGTTCCCAAAGGAAACAACCAATAATTGACTCTCTTCTGAAAAATACACTGTAATTCCTGAAAGAGGGCATGTGACCACTATATGAAAGTGCATTAGAAATGAAGTGCATTTCCCTGATTGCAAGTGATGTTGAACATTTTTTCATATGTCTGTTGGCCATTTGCATTTCCTCTTCAGAGAAGTTTCTTTTTAGCTCTTCTGCCCATTTTTGACACCAGTGAGAATGGCACATATTAAAAAAACTAGCAACAACAAATGTTGGCGAGGATGTGGAGAAAAAGGAACTCTTCTGCACTGTTGGTGGGAGTGCAAACTGGTCCAACCACTATGGAGAGCTGTGTGGAGATTTCTGGACCTACTAAACATAGAGCTTCCATATGATCCAGCAATTCCACTCCTAGGTATTTACCCAAAGGACACAGAAACATCAATTCCAAAGAGCACCTGCACCCCTATGTTTATAGCAGCACTGTTTACAATAGCTAAGCTTTGGAAACAACCCAAATGCCCAAAAGTAGATGACTGGATCAAGAAGATGTGGTACATATATACCATGGAATATTACTCAGCATTCAAAAAAGATAAACACATGCAATTTGCAGCAACATGGATGGCGCTGGAAGGGATCATGCTCAGCGAAATAAGCCAAAAAGAAAAAGAAAAATACCGGATGGTCTCACTCATAGCAGGAATCTAGAAAACTTAAATAAGGGACCAGGAAAATGAATATAAGAAAGTGAAAATCAAAATCAACAAAAAACTATGAACCAGAGACACTTTTTGGGGGGTGGGGGGCGGGAGGGGAAGGATTGGGGTCAGAATGGGGCGTTTGCAATTGTATGGGGGAATATAAAAATAAAATTTAAGATTAAAAAAAAAAAAAAAAAAAAAAAAAAAAAAAATGAAGTGCAATTGGGCCTCCCCTGGTGGCGCAGGCAGTTGAGTGCTGTGCTGTGAAGTTGTCTGCAGCCTCTGCAGCACGGGTTTAATCCCAGCCAGCCAGAGAGGGTCTCACATGGCAAGCAGACGACTCACCTGCTGCTCCTCTCAGCAGTGTGTTTCATCAGTGTGTCTGTTCTGCTCCCCACTCTGTCTCTGGTGAATACTCTCACCCTCCCGCAAATCTGGCCTGTACCCCGGTCTTGTATAAATAAATAAATAAATCTTTAAAAAAAAAATGAAGTGCAGACACTTAGAATTGTAGCTAAATATGAAATATTAATTGAGCACAGACCTTGTGTTGCAAAATCACTTCCTTTTACTGGGGATTATCAGAAGACAATGTACATTTTATGCTCATTAAATCTCACAGGATAAATCATATGTATTAGTTATACTTATATACTTGAAGATTTATTTGTCATTAATTCTTTGTTAAGATCAGTAGAGAAAAAGGAAGAAAGAAAAATGTGAGATAATTATCTTCATGGAGTTTGTCTATGTAGCACAAACCTTCTACATGCTGAAACTTATCATCAAGGTCTTTTTTGCAACTACCCTGTGAGGTGGGTTCTCTTATTCACTTAATTTTATAGAAGATGGATAGAAACTGTAACATAAATTGTTTGAATAACAAGACTGATATCATCTAAGTGGCAGAGACAAGCCATCAATCCAGACAGTTCATCTTCACACCCTGTGTTGCCAATTACTCACCACATTAAACTGTGGAAATGAAGACAGGAAGCCAGAGTGTTACTATTTTAGCATTTCCCAGAGTCTCATTAAACTGACCTCTACAGACATTGTGATCTACTTGATATCATTGAGAATCACAAAAGGATGTGTTTGCAATAAATGGAGTGAAATTTCAATACATCACTTGTATTGAGGGCATGTGCATGATGAGGCCCCTCTAACTTCCCTAATGGAAAATGACTTTGCCTGAAACAATCTTTTTATACTTTTGCCAATCATTTTGTCCCATCCTATTTCTGTCTTTAAAATCCCTCCATGATGTGTAAGCCCTGCATATCCTTTCTGTGTGCTAGTCAGGATGAAGTACATTTGAAGAATCATATAAGAATCCAATAAGAAGTTTGTATTTATTCATTATATTTTTTAATAATACATTTGACTATATGAAGAAATATTTGGTTCCACAAGTAGATTTCACTCTATCTGCTTACATTGCGTCATGTGTACATATCAAGAAAATAGCTGATAACAAGTGAATTCTCAAATCTCTCCTACAAATAAAAGTATGACTCAGACATTTCTAATATTACCTTTTTTATTTCCATACATGTTGCAGGAGATATTGCCTGGATATCTTTTTGCATTATATGAATTCTGAATCACTAAGGGAAATGAGAAAGATCCTTTTTAACCTCAAAGAGAAAATTAATCAAACAATCCTTTTTGCCAAACATTATATTTACGTAGAAAAAACAAAAGTGATTAATGTTTTGCATTGAAGAAACCAGTGTAATACTGACATTAACATAAGAATCAAACTATATTATGACAAGTCCATACAGCAATTGTGCAGAAGACAGAAATTCTATTCATGTAACAGTCTGAGCAAGCTTCTCACAGTGAGATAAAATAATTTTCTGAAGAAAAAGAAGGAATTTTTCTTGTAAAGCAAATATGCCAACTGATAAGCATTAAGTAAAGTTCATGATATATTTTAAATTGAACAACAATTCTATCTATTTGTAAGGTATCACATTCAGTCTCTATAGAGATTATTTTATATGGTCAAGGAATAGAGTGGATCAAAAATGCATTATTGTCAAGAGATTTTTCAATATGAATAGAAAAGAAGTGTATTTCTATGTTACACAGTGACTTACACTTCATAGCTAAGAATCCAGCAGACACAAGTAGCGCCAGGCAAATGATCTCAGAATCACTGCAAGGACTTTCCATGAAGAAGATGAAGTAGAAAGATCTAGAAAAGAAGTAAATAAGCCTGTTACATCAAGTCTAAAATTCCCTGAGTTCAGCTTCTTTTTTAGGTGTGCAACACAGCTCACACCTAAAAGAAGGAAAAGCAAGGTAGTTTGCAAAGTCATTATTCATTCTGAGTGAGAAAGCACAATTCAAAAGCACTACGTTGAACTGAATTCTAAAGAGACATCACCTGTGCCCATGGAGTGACAGAACACAGACTCTACTACACTTCTCAAATCAGAGGAGAAAAGGAGGCAGCCATGAAGCACTGGAGAATTTTAACAAAGTCTCTGAGGGGTGAGCAAGTTATTTTAAGATTAGAATCCCTTTATCTGTAGAGCAAGGTGAGTCCATTCTCTTTCCAACAGAATATGTTGATTTCTACTGGGTACTCATGGAAAGAGGAGAAAATTTCAGAAGAACTAGGAGACCCCCTTCTGTGGCACAGTTCTTCTAAGGGACTGCCATGATTTGTGGGTGTAGCGTGGATAGCTGGGGACCACACGTGACCTGATAGTTAAGGTAAAAGTGACAAATAGTGATGTTTGAGGAACAAACATCAAATCCATAGAAGCCAGAAATTCCTGATTTGAGGACTGTGATGGAGACAAGATGCCTCTGGAGAAGGAATGTTCACTCCCCACTACAGCAAATATAAAATTTTGTTCCTTTGAGATTCTTCTGTTTGCTTAGTTATTAGTATAAAATTTTTCCACAAAAATCTAATGGTAACTACATACATTGGAAAATTGAACTGTTCATTAGTATTAATTTTCTTAAATTTTAATACATTACAGGCAATTCTAGTTTAAAAAACTTAAAAAATTGAAAATACAGTAAAATAATAATACAATTAATTTTAAAAATATCCAAAATAGCTTCTTAAGCTCACGCACACTTAATTTGCCTCCTATCATCTCCTTTTAAATATTTTTCTCTTGTCGTTTTCTCTATGTCCTCTTTCCCTATCTGTAAGTCATATTTTACTGTCTTTTCAAGGAGAGACATAAATTATAGGTATAGATCTTGAAAGTTCTATATGCAAATGTATAATTTGTAGCTATATATATATATCCCACACATTTAAATCTTCTGTCTTCAAATGTATATGCCTTTAGTTTCCTTCAATCTCATTTCCCTCAAAATTATTTAAAAAAAAAGATATTGAGACATAGAATAAATATCTGGGAAATTATAATTACCTGAAATTTTGAAGAAAATATCTGATCTTTTGGGAGAGTATATATAATATCCTGGAAAGAGGCAAGCGTTAACTCTTACTATTTTATATATGTTTGCCAAATTTTATCAAAGAAATTTTGAGAGGATTTTCTGATAGTCTCTTTTGCATTTTCATTCACAAATGGATCAACTTGCAATTGGAGGCCCTCTAATTATCAATTGTTGGTAAATATTTGTGATTTGCACAAAATAAATTGGAGACATCACCTCTATTTAGAGGTTCTACAATATTTGAATTGGATAGCAGCAAATTTTTCTTATAATTTAAATAAAGTCCATATGAAATATTACATGGACCTTTTATTTTATCATTAGAATTCTAATTCTTTTTCTAACAATTTCAATGCTTATTATTGTGTTCATGTTTTCTTCCTTTGTTTTCAGCAATCATATGCTATATGTTGCTAGCTAATGACCTATTACCATTCAATTTTTCCAATTCACCACTGCAGATAGCCAAAATAGTGATACATTTTAGACTATCAATTTGTGACACAGAGTTAATTTTTAACTTATTAAACCTGTGCCCTGTAGTACTAAATTTTACTTCCTTCATCAAATGCCTTAGTAATTCTTTTTATATGACAGTTCCAAATTTCAGCTTTTGGTTATATATATGGATTAAGTCAATATGTGTGTGTATTTATGTTTGTGTGTGTATATGTATTTGTATATATTTGTGTATACATGTGTATTGTCACTATATTTATTTTTTTAAAAATCATTAAAGACTTAATAGCTATTGCACAGAAAATGATATCTAAATGGACACAAATGTCAGCACCATTTTTCATAAAATATTTCTCATAAATGCAGATTTAAGTTGCAATTACATCAAGAGCTGTCCTTTTTCAAGAGTTACCTCATTGGCATAAAGCAAAAAAAAAAAAAATGATAGCACTGTGTCCTTAACCCTTGCACACCAGGGAGGCCAGGCGAAAGGAATCTAGTAGAAGAGAAGAGAAAATACGAGTCAGGGAGCAGTGGGCATGGGAGGGCAGGGAAAGGAAGGAGATGGAAGAAAATTCCCTCCATGATGGTGTACCATTTAGCATTCCCCCCTGCAACATATAAAAATGTGTTTTCTCCTCAAACTTCATCAGCTTTATAAATGTTTGCCTAACTGAGAGATGAGAATTGGAATTTCATTGCCATTTTACTTTTCAAATTAACTTTCCACAGGGATTTGACCATTTTTAAAAAGAATTTTGATTTTTTTCCCCTCAGGTTTTAATCATTCTTTCATCTTATCTGTAATGTATGTTGAAGATATTTTTCCAAGTTTTCATGTGTATTTTGACCTTGCTTTAGGTGTTTTCTGCTATGCCAGATCTTCCTATCTTTACAGTCATTATATTTATTTTTTAGGATAATTTAAGAATTCTTTCTCCAGAAAGTAATGATTGTGATTTTCTTCACATATCTATGCATATTCCTTTAATATTATAAGATCCATGAGCCATTTGAAGTTATTTCCTACATATGAGGAATATATCCAATTTTAACCTTTACAAGTGACTATACAGATGTGTGACAGAATATCTATTAAGAAGCCCATGTTTGACAGTAGTGTCTTTTCATATAGAATTTCTTTATGTAGTTGAGACTACTTTTGGCCTTTTAATTCTATTCCATTAGTCTGTCTATTTCTTGTTACTAGCCAGAAAAGTGTTATAAATGGGGAAATTTGAAATTTGATTCAATATTAGTAGACAGTCATTCCTCAGAGCTCAGCTTGTGTAATCTACATAGTCCATTGACTGCTTTCACATGAACTTCAATGTCAATTAGTTCAGTCCCATCAGTCATTGGATGTTTATTGGGATCACTTCACAGATATAAATTAACTTAAGCTATGGTCTCATCCAAAAACAGATGTCTTTACCTTTCTAAACTCAACTGTTTTATCTTTCTGAAACCTTTCACATATTTTTCATAAACATTATGAACAGCCTTTGTTAAGTATATTTCCAAATACTTCATCAGTTTTTCACCATTGCAAATAAGGTTTTTCATGTATTATGTCCTGCATATGATTTGAAGGTTGAGGCAGCTGTATCTCTAGAGATACTGAGAGAGCAGGATTTGTGTGGTTTTATTTGATTTTTTAATTTTTAGATTGAAGGTAAGATATGTAATAAAACTACTCTTTTTTTTTTGAAGATTTATTTATTTTTATACAAGAACCAGGGTACAGGCCAGATGTGTGGAAGGGTGAAAGGATTCACCAGAGAGAGCACGGGGAACAGAACAGGCAGACTGACAAAATACATTGCTGAGGGGAGCAGCGGGCAAAACAAGAGAGGTCTACCGCACCGTGTGGGATTGTCGCCAGCCAGCAGGGATAAGCCCCACACTGCAGAGGCTATAAACAGCTTCACGGTGTGGTGCTCAACAGCCTGCGCCACCAGGGAGTCCCAAAACTATTATTAACACATTAAAGATACTGATATCAAACAAGTAACTTTATTTCTTTTTTTATCCAATGGCATGAAAGTAGAAATCCATAGCAGAAGAAACCAGAAAGTTCCCAAATTTGTGTCACATCTGTTTTTGTAAATAAGTTATTTGTAAAACAAACCATTCATCTATTATCTAAGTCTACTTTTTAATAATAGTGCCAGAGCTGAAGAGTTCAACAGATTGACCCAAAAGTTTGAAAAAAAATTTCTATCTACTTTCTTTAAAGAGAGATTTCCAAGTACTAGAATTTATATTTTCAAAGTTCAAAAGGTATAAAAAATTATGAAATTAGAAAGTGTATTTAAATATTAAAATGATTTCCAATTTATGAAATGGAATGAAACTGTAAGTTTCCAAAGATTATTTCAAGTAACCTGTGTTTAAATAAAGGCAAATAAAATGAGCCAGCAGGAGAAAGAGAATTCATTTTAGCAGTGGGAGCCATGAAACCTCCAGGAACAAGCTCCCCGACATTCATATTTACATGGAGACATATATATATATATATATATATATATATATATATATATATATATGTCAACTCTGGTGAAAAATATATATGTATGTATTATGTATTTATTTATTTATTTATTTTCAACTCTGGTTAAGCTGCTGATATTTGTGTCCTGAAAGTGGTTTCAGGAGAGCTCAATGAAAAGTTTCTAATTTTTTTAAAACTTTATTTTTTTCTTTTTAAAGATTTATTTATTTATACAAGCACTGGGCACAGTCAGAAGTGCGGGAGGGTGAGAGAATTCACCAGAGCCAGAGCAGGGAGCAGAACAGGCAGACTGAGGAAGTACACTGAGGGAAACAGTGGGCATGGCAGGAGAGGTCTGCGCGCCCTGTGGGACCTTCGCCTGGTTGCCGGGGATCCAACCTGTACTGCAGAGGTTGCGGGCAGCTTCACAGCCCAGCGCGCCACAGGGGAGGCCCTCAATGAGAAGTTTCATCCAGAGTCCCATCAAACAGAAACAGGCACAGAAATAACTGTCTAAATTGCAAGCTGACATTCAAATATTAAATTGTCCCTAGGTACCACAAGGAATTTTGAACTGTAATCAAGTTACCACATCTTCTTAGTTAGTTCACTGTCCTTATTTTTGCCAACAGCCAAAAACTGACCTTGAAGCATTTCTGGATATAAGCGTGAACTCTCAGTCCATCTGCAAAATAACTATCTTTATTATAAAAGTTTTATCACATTAAAAAAGAAACTAAGAGCTAAATATTAGGAAGAATAGAAAAGGATTACTTGTCCTGCAATCTGTGAATTAAATCCTTGGTTATTTTATCAAGAATCAAAAGTCCTTCTTTAAATTCAATATCCAAGGACTTTGAAAATGAAGTATTGAATCCTAACTGAAGTTTGAAACTCAGTCCCAACATATGCCCACAGGACTTTCCACAACACCAAAATATTCTTCCATGTACCAGACCTTACAAGATTACATACATCAATATTTAAAGAAAAGTATGAAGAACTGCTTAAACTAATGATTGAACCCCTATCTAGATCAACACAGAGAGAAATTTACTGAAGTAAAAACAAGTTCTTCAAATCAGAGACAGAAAAATTCCACTGCAAGTCACACAATCTTAATGAACTTGCAGTGACCAACACAAGGAGGGGCCCTATGTGTGATGTATGATATCCCTACTATTGGGCACCAAGTTGTTAGAGGTGGACAACCCCAGGGCTATGTGGGTGACCTGCGTATGTCTTCACCCTTATGTTTTAGGACATGGGATGAGACTGAAAAGCAGAAACCACAGAGAACGTTTAAAATGTTTTATTTACAAGGGGATAGAAAAAGGGATAGGGAGAGGGAGAGAGATCAACTGGATATTTCTTTTTTATTTTATTTTGTTTTTATATTCCCCAAACAATTGCAACCCCTTTATTTTGACCCCAATCCCTGCCCCCCTCCCCCCCCCGCCGATATTTCCTACCAAAAGTATCAACTGAGGTGAGACGCCAGGGTGTAAGTCAAATCTGGAAAAGCAAAAGAGTGACAGCTCGCATTTTCAGTGTTTTTTTTTTTATTAATTAATTTATTATTTATAGAAGCACTGCGTACAGTCAGAAGAGCGGGAGGGTGAGAGAATTCACCGGAGCCAGAGCAGGGAGTAGAACAGGCAGAAGGACAGAGGTACACTCCTGAGGTCTGCGCGCCATGTGGGACCCTCGCCAATGGCCAGGGATCAAACTGGCCTTGCAGAGGCTGCAGGCAGCTTCGCAGCCCAGCGCTCAACCTGCGCCACCAGGGAGGCCCATGTTTGCTTAGGTTTTAAGGCAAATATGTCTGCTTAACTCTCCCCAAGTTCCAAGTGGACCCTGTAAAGGAAGCCAGATTCAAGGAATGCTGGGAGTTGTAGTCCTAAGTGTCTGAGCTCAGTAGCTTGGAGATGGGTGTGTAGTCTGTAAAGATGTCAGCGGGTGAAGTTCATTTAGCATTGCAATCACAACGACTAAGCAAGAACTAACTATACAATTTCATGAAAATAATAGAATACCTAGCAATCTAAATGCAAAGGTCATACACCAAGGCACATAATAGAAAATTGTCAATTATCAAACATAAATATACAGATATCCAGAAAGACCTAATTTCAAGAAACAGGAAACAAAATGTCTCTTCCAAATTTAGTATGCATACAAAAGACTGAAGTGATGTTGATATATATCATTTAATGTGAATCTTTTTTATTTAAATTTCTACGGAGAGATTGTATAAAATTATATAATAAAGCATACTCAATTCAATGTTGAACATGCATTTATCGAAATATCCATTACAATATTAATCTTGATGCTTTATAATTTTAAGTATAGGAGCACAAATTTATCAATTTTAAAACATTTCAAATATGTCAAACTCATACATACAATCAGACCCAATTAGAAACATTTTACAGATTTTAGAAGTACATAATTGTAATACCATTCTTAAGATGAAACTTCATAGTCCACTTCTGTCCCAAGAAACACCTACATAAGTTCTTGCTTACAGATACAGAAGTTTGTCCATATGCAAGATTGATCCTGAATACCAAGATTTGGGTTGTATACTATGCAGTTCTTTGAACTTGAAATTTTATGGGATGACAATCTGTAATGACAAATAAAATATTAACATATGGGAAAATGAAATGAGAATGTTCATTGATGGGTTTTTATTAAATAATAGAACTTTTCAAAGGGGGATGTAGGCTAAGCCTATTGACCACCAGCAAAAAAATGTTATCATGGACATTGTTTTCACTGGATGGTTCCAGTGAATATAACATTTGTGCCTCCACCCACACCCATCAAAGCAAAAAAGCCTATCTCACAAGTTCTTTCATGGCCACAAGTACACAAATTTCATGTTAATTGACTGGGTTTTCCATGTTAATTGACTGGGTACAGTCAGAAGCGCGGGAGGGTGAGAGAATTCACCAGAGCCAGAGCGGGGAGCAGACCAGGCAGAAGGACCGAAGTACACTGCTGAGGGGAGCAGCGGGTGGCAGGAGAGGTCTGCGCGCCACGTGGGACCCTCCTCCGGGGATCGAACTAAGTTAAAAAACTAAGTTTTTTAGTTCGATCCTCCAGCCAGGGATCGAACCGGCGCTGCAAAGGCTGCGGGCAGCCTCGCAACCCAGCGCTCAACCACTGCGCCACCGGAGAGGCCCTATTTTATACAATTCTTAAATCGTTTTTCATTTTTGCACAATGTATGCATTATCATTTTGGTTATTTCCCCATAAAATTGCAACCCCCCCCCTTATTTTGACCCTAGTTGTTCCCTCTCCCCTTACCCCCCCCACCCAGTGAAACTTACAGATCTTGAGAGAGAGCAGAGCCATTCAGCCACACCCAGGTTTGTTGTTTTTCACTGTAGGTGGCTCCAATCCAGAAGAATTTTCTACTGAATTTCATAAAGTGGTGCTTAGAGACAGAAAAAAAATAACAATTAGCATAATTTAAATCTACTCTGGAAGAATTTTTTTTTTTAACTTAGTGTTTTAAACTTAGTTTTTTAACTTAGTTTTTTAAACTTAGTGTCCAACATCGATTTCAGCCCTTCAATCATACACACATAAAAACGTTTTTAATGCTTAGTTTAGGGGGTGATCACAAGCCTATTTTTCCTCAAATATCAACCCTATCTACTTATGGGGGAAAATAACATAAAAAACTCAGGTCTTCACAGAATGAAGACTATCATATATATTACTATGTATTATATAGCATATTATAAAGGGAGTTAGAATTTTACTTCACAGGAGTCCGTCATGCAAATTTGACTCTACATCAGAAGCTTAGGGAATAGATTTTGTGGGTAAAATCTTCTGAACCTATATTCAGTACAAATTCTGCATACAGCTAGAGAAACATTTCACTTTTTCTTTAGAACCGGGTAATTTTTATGAGCATACATTTCATTTTCATTGCATATCCCATAATGATGACAAAATACACAGAATGACGAAATAAATTATACAATTAATGAAAGCACTGAGATTCAGCTATTTAGTTTTTTAGAAAAATACTCATATATTAGATTCTCTTTGAATTCTCTCTAAAATATCTCTTGTACTTTATCTGACATTTCTCTTCCAGTTTTTTCACAGTAAAACTCTGATTTATCAAATCCCTTGATAAAATTGTATAGGTTTTATAATGATTAAGTTAAAGACTGTTAAGAAGTCATTAGTTCAAAAAAAATTCTTCATTATCTGATTAAAGATTGAATCCAATTCAGCTTACTTAAATAGCACACATTCCTAGGTCAAAAAATATGTAGGAAACCAGAATTAAATACATGCCAATTCATTTCTGCTGTACATCTGAAGAAGTATGGAGTTCTTAGAAACACAGAAATCCCTGCTTTCTTGCCAAGTTTTCTTTTCACTGGAAATGAAGTAACAGTTGCAGCTGTACAGGATCCATCTTTCCTGGCAAGAACACCAGTAGGAGTCTAAGAAAAAAATATATAGCATAACTCTTGTTATTGGAGATTCTGATTTTTTAATACTCTTTACTTCTATAAAAATATTGTTTTTTCCCTAAAATTTTCTAAAAAACTAAATTCAGTGTTGAACATCCATTATAATATTTATCTTGATGCTTCATAATGTCAAGTGTAAGTGCACAAATTCATAAATTTTAAACATTTCAAATATATGAAATTCTTGTGATCCGACACAATTAGAAACATTTTACAAATTCTAGAAGTACATACTTGTAATACCATTCTTAAGGGGGACACCTATTGCCCACTTCAGCCCCAAGAAGTACCTAAATAAATTGTTGCTAAAAAAAAAAAAAGAAAAAAGAAGAGGAAATTCTTTGAACATCTATCTGAACATAAACTTGGATGGTCAAGAGGCAGTTAAAAAGTTTTTTCTGTTGAGTCTTAAATGTACACAATATTCTGTTTCAATTATATCCCCAAGTAGAAACAAATTGAAGGAAAAAAGAATAAAATAAAGTGAGAAATAATCACAGAAGATATTGAGACAACTTTGAAAGCTCACTAGGTAAAATACATTAAAAATTGTGCATTGAAATGCTGAAATCTGTGTACTACATTCTGAGTCATGGGAGAAGCAGAAGCAAAGGTATAGATATAAATTCATGGGTTATGAGCAAACACAATTAAGCAATTAGAATTAACTGGGATATATAATAGAACTTATTATTTATTTATTGCTTGAGTATGATTGCTCATGTAGGAAAAACTAGGTTATTTCACCTTAATATTTTCCTTATTTAAATACACAAATGATGCATATTCAAGTAATTTAATAATTCTTACAATGGAAGACAAGGAAATGAGACAATCCTGCAATTAATATCTCAACTTGCATAACAAGATCGCAATTTTCCATCATGATTCTGTGTGAGAAAAACAGGAAACTACATATTTCATCCTCTATCAACCCCAATTTACAAAGTATGTAATTTACCTTCCTGGGATATGGGGGTGGTTCCTGGAGAACGTGTTGGTTCAATAACTGCTTTAGGAAATACTATCAGAAATGATAAGAAATTAACTATTAGATACAAGTTTGTGAAACAATAAAATACTTCACATTAGTAAATGAAAGCTTTATTAAATGAATTCATCAGTGCTCTGAATTTTATATAAACTTGACCAGGAAAACTTACAGTTTTTCAACACAATTCCCAGAATAGCCATCAACAAAAGACACAATACTGCTAAGATCCCAGAAATCCACCTCCATGGAGTGGTACAAAAACCTATAAAGAAAGAGAGGTAGGGTAATGACTTCAAGGAAAGAAATAGGAGCCAAGGATCTCAAAGACAGAAACTAGCACAAGAGAATTGAAAAAAAAAGGGTTTGGTTTGGAAACCCCATCATCTTCCCAATGAAACATTAAAAATATGAAGACAATGCATAGGAAACTGAAAACAAAAATCTATTCTTCTGTGAGAGTATACACACTTTCTTTTTGCCAAATGCATGCCATTAATATGATTTACCAATTATTATTTTTTGTTTTGGATTAAACATACCTGCCATGAGGAGAGATGCCCCACTCCATGCAGGGAAGACTCACATGTGCTTGTTCCAGAAGATCGAGGTCATGCCATGGACTGAGCTCGAGGCTGAGCAATCTTGAGTTTGTGAAGGAAAAATGTAAAAGAAAAAGGGAAACTGTGCATTCAAACAATGTTCTTATATCACCTATGTACTGGTGAGAATGGATGGACAGTCTGAACCAGAAGCAGCAAAATCACGAGCATCTGAATGTTCTGGCACCACAATACAGGAAGTTGTCACTGTAACTGCCAACGCCTTCCTTTGTTTATGGTAAAAGGTCAGCATCAGTTTCTTTGTTTTAATGACTAAAGATCAAAATAATTTTTAAAAAATATTTTGGGGCCACCCTGGTGACGCAAGTAGTTAAGTACTGCACAGAGAAGCTATCTCCAGCCTCTGCAGCACAAGTGCGAGCCTTGGCCAGCCAAGGAGATACCCACAGGGCACAGGAAACCTCTCCTGTTTCACCCGCTGCTCCCCTCAGCAGTGTGTTTCAGTCTATCTGCCTATTCTGCTCCCCACTCTGTCCATGGTGAATCCGTTCACCTCCTACACCTCTGGCCTGTACCCCAGTTCTTGTATGCATAAATAAATAAGTCTTAAAAAATATTTGGGAAACAGGAGAAACATGGGGAAATCTAAATATGTAATTAATGTAATAAAGTTCCACATCATAAAAATTTCCTTAATAAGAAACAGTCATTTCTTACATGGCTAAAGCACTTAAACATAGTTTAGATTTATTTCTGAAACTGACTTAATAATGAAGATATATAAATAAACTCATTATTGGTGAAAAACCAAAGGCATGAAAAATTGTCAAGAAGACTTACATTTGAAAGTTGGTAGTGTATCTCCATAAACACATGCAATTAATTTTAAATCAAGCCTTTTTGCCACATTTGTATATTTTGTGAATATTCATTTTCTTAGCACAGAGTGTTTGGCATTTCCATGTCTTATTCTGTGCTGTGATCCCTGCCTCTGTAACTCAGCTAGGGAAGTCAGGGATAAAAAAATTTAGAAGTACTGTGATCTCCCGCTATTGCTCCATGCACACACACACACACACACACACACGCATGTGCTCTAGCACAGCCTCAGCTGGCCTGAGCCGACACTCAGTGTCTCATTCACATTGACCTTCAAACCTTCTTTCAACACTTGCCTCCCCAGTGTTCCCTTCCCTTCAGGGCTTTGAAAGTGGCTATAGTCCATACAGGAAGACAGATCAATAATAATATTATTAAGCTAATTAAATAATCTAATGGAACCCAAATGATGAGGTGAAAAAGATTTCGGAACCTTGAATTCCTGAGATAAATGACTTCCAAGATTCATGCTGGGCTGGAAAATAATAACACCTCTTTATACCTTTACAGCAGAAAACAATAAACATATAGAAATCAGAAATAGTATCAGTAGCTCCTTAGTAAAGTAGCAAAGAACAAACAGAAGAAGAATCATTGATTTTACTGCCAACCTCTTTTATAATGTGAATTTTTAATGAATATTCAAGTTTAGCTTTGGAAACAAAATAGACTTTTGACCAAAAAAGCATAAATCCCCCAAAAGAATAATTCATGTAACATACATATTTTGAAAAATGGTATTTTGTAATCTGCATCTATCATCATATGAATAATGTTGCTACTCCTAATTTTCACCTTACTGAAAAATAAAATTGTTTTAGTTTGATACATATTGTCCTTATACCTTAAGAAAGAAACGAAGTTTTCTTTACTCCACATGAGCACATTTTTGGTGAAAATGTGAAACCAAATCATGTGCAGCCTATCTGTATTCTTAGTGCTTGTAACATACAATTAGGATCAAAATAAAATCACCAGCCCAAGTTTACTAAGAAATGTTAGTGACTTTATCATAAAAGTTTTATAGCATATGACACATGACATTTAGGAAAGGTGTTCTCTCTGGGTTGATCAGTGGAAAAAGAGCAAAAGCTCCTGTAGTAGGAGCAAGAACATCAAAGTAAAAAAAAAAGTCCTGAGTCTAGTCCCCACATCATTTTATTTTGAATGATACTTTTTGCTTTATTTCTATTAATGTAGATGGAATTACTTCTTTTTTATAATTTTATTATATATATATATATATATTACATCATTCTTCCTTTTTGTACATGCATGCTCTCTCCTCTCAGGTGCAGTCCCCACATCTTAAGTAAGTTTTCTTTTGGCAAAATCTGGAAGCAATCACTGTGATCCATGACTTCAAAGTGAGAGGCTCAAATTGTTTTATAAAATACATTCAAATCAGGTGTTTTATAATTTTTTATATTTATGCTTCAAGCAGAGACTTAAATTATATAAAATACAATATTTCAGTTTAAAATTTATATAATACCTATTACAATAAGATAAAATACACATTGATACAATTCATTGTGTTAGAGAGGTGGGAAATGATGCTGAGGTGTTTAAATGTAAGTGGTTCCTTTTTTCTCAAAATAGCCCTGAACTCTCCCTAAGAAAACTGTTATAAATATAATGGCTTTCATTTTACATCCTTCCCCTTTCCCTACATTGTGAGACTGATGATGATAATGTGAAAAAAGGAGAGAGAGTGTGTGTATGTGTGTGTGTATGTGCGCATGTGTGCGCGTGTGCATGGATCACATCTGTGTGGACACACAGACACTTTCATCCCTTGGGCCAACTGGGGTAAACTGGATGGAGAAGAATAATTATTATTCTGTTTTCTTTCTTTCCTTCTCTCACATTTCACATCCGGAGCTTGGCTTCACTATGAAATGTGAATGACTGACGTCATATCTAAAGTTAAATGCAAAGGAAAAACACCCACAAAAACGCTCAGACACTTAACACATTATAGAAAGGAAAATAGCACCTCCATCACCAGGTGTTGAGTAAATGTGACCCTGTCAAAAACTGAGAGGAAGTTTATAAAGCCCTGGTAGAAAGAGAACCAATTAAACAATTGAATCCGAACCCTGCAGCTCAGAGACACAAAGATTCATATATTCACTTTTGCTCCTGCAACTCAGGGCACCTTAGATTTTGTAAACTAAATACCTGCCATCAAATGTAGCCATTGAGGTTGCACTCTAGAGTGATTGTTCTCTTTTAATAAGAAAATTATCCTGTGATTCATCTTTTTTATGTTTTTTCAACTTTTTTTTTTGGCCATTCATTTATAGAATGTAAATCACCCTCACCTGCCTTTGTCTAAGGAAAGTTGAGAACAGAGATGTGATGAGCAGTGTTTCCTTCCTAAGTTATTAAAGATCCCATCTCCTGACACCTGAATCCAGTGTAACACTGTGGGAAAGCTCTGGCTTGTCCTGTAGCTAGAGTGTCAGGGCAGGTTAAATGAAGCCATAACAGGATCTTCTTTCTTAAAAGGGTGGGACTATTTTGGATACTTAGACCTCTAAGACAGTTCCATTTGCTACTTCAGGGAAAAAAAAAAAAACACTGCATCATTTTAAAACAAATGATAAAGATGTTTAAAATTACTAGTTTGATGAGCTCCAAGTAGCTATTAAATAAAACAATGTATGACATTTTACTCTATGTTCAAATCAATGTTATATTATGATGTTTTTATTTCTCTCTAGTCACCTAAGGAATAAAATATGAACTTATTAAGCCTCTTAAGTGCAATATCACAGGGTAAGAGCACTGAATACATATATATTAGACATATATTCACAATTTGATACATTTTTGCAGGAACATGGGTATCTACACCGATATAATTATTATTGATCTATTTTATTATAAATTTTCCTAAATGCTATATATATTTCCTAAAAACTTGAATTTTATAAAATTTCTATGTTTTCATATTATATAAAGCTTGTTCTAGTATGAGTCTAGAGCACTGGAAAGATTTACATGTGTTCAAAACTTCAATATCTAGCAGTCATATTTAATGTTTACATTCACTGGAAAGCAAACCAGTCTCTACAGGTATAGTTCACTGTGGAAAGCAGAAGTCCTCCATTCCTGCGAAATAGTTTATCGGTCCAAGGCAAAAACAAAAAACAAAACAAAACAAAAAAAACATCTGGAGTCATTAGCCAAAAAAAACAGGAAAGATAACCAATCACAGGAAAAATATTAAAACTGATTCAACTTATGCAAAAACAGTTTCTCTCAATCTTGATCCCAAATTGTCTCAACAGCATAGCAAAAGTTTGCAATCCAAATCTACTTTTAAACCATATTACCCATTTTTGCATAAAATCACAGGGCAGAATAACTAAACAGCAATTTTAGCTGCTTTGTTGGAATACTCAATAAAGTATCAGACCAAACTCTTGACATACAGTGCATGTAGGCTTCAAGAACAAAGTTGGTCTCATCAGACTCCACCTGGGCTTCCTCTTCTCGGGGATACCAGGGTTTTTTCTTTTTCCGGGTTGTCCAGTCCTGCCCATGGAGGCAGCTTCCTCACCTCCCTTAGGGGGTCTCTGGAACCTATGGACAAAGCAACAGGTTCTCCTCTTCTTGGTCCAGCTCTGTTTCAACTTCTTGGAAGATTCCACTCAAAGCCACACAATGACACTCATGTCCAATTGTTTTAGTTTAAGCAAACAAAATCCCTATGGAAGTTATGCAAAAATAGATTCTGAAATAAGTAGTAAAAAAATTACTATCACTATTTTCATGCTGTGTTGGTATCAAGGGGAGAGAAAATGTGAACACAGGTTAGCTTTGCTGGAAAAACAAAACAAAACAAAAAAACATTGTTGTAGATCCTGGTCACTCAAAACAAGAAAACTTTGTGGATTCAGAACAAAATGCAAAAAAAAAAAATTATCAGTATTATGTCAAAGAAAACTTAGTAAAAATCAGGTATATTTCCAGGTCTATTCATTCTTTGTAGGAAATTTTTACTCTCAACAGTTCCATCAATAGGAATCTGTTGAGGCCTTTTCTCCCTATTTTTTCCAGAAACAATTTCTGTACTATATAATTTTGCAAGCTTTCCAATGGGAACCCTGAGAAAAATTTTCATCTGAGACTGTACCCCAGCATCCATACATTTGATCTTCAACACCATGGAAATGATGGCAAAAAGTGAAGCTAATTCCATACAGGCTTTGTGGATGCCACCCCCACTCCATCAAGACACCAGGATCTACAAATCCCAAAGGGAAGTGGTGAGGACCTAAGGGTGAGTTAAGCAGCCATTTTCTCTGTTTGTAAATAAAAATCAGCCATGTTAAAAAAAATAAATAAAATACAAATAAATACATAAATAAATAATATAAAAATAAAACATTAGACCCTGACAACACCATTGTGTTTTCCAGAGGGACAGGAGTTTGGGGGTAGGAGGTTTAGGTGGAGGGGTCAATTGATTGGCCCAGTCCATTTATTAGAATTCTTTGGTGGTTTTGGTGTGTAAAATGTATTTGCGGAGGTGTTAAACTATACTCACCCAGCATACACAGTGTTATAAACTAATATTACCTCAATAAAATTTAAGGTTAAAAGTGGAAAAAATAAATAAATGTTTACATTCCTTTTGAAGTATTTTTCAATGTCTCCCAAAGGAAACAATCAATACCTCTTGTGAAAGTATGTTGATTTATCTCTATTCAACAGCTGAAATACCCTGAAAATTTAAATTACAGATACTCTAGCTCTGCATGGATATTTTTGCTTCTAGTAAAGAGGTAAAAGATGACTGTCCTCCCAATTCACTCAGGACCAGAACAGTGTCACAGAGAAAATAAGGACATGTTTGGAAGAAATGAAAAAAAAACCTCATTATAAAACTGAAATTTGAGTGTGATTTTGCAAGATAAATAGCACTTGGAATAAGAAAGTGAGAAACATGTAACAGACATATGTATACAAAAGCCTAAATAAAAAAAAGTATCAACAATCATGTCCTTTCTTCTAACCTTTTTAAATAAAATATATGACCCATATTGAAAAATAATTGAAGCATAAAGTTGAACCATTATCACAGAATAAATACAGTGTCTCTGTCATCTTCCCATTTTTCATTCACTTTTTATTTTGATGTTAAAATAGATAGTAGAAAGTAACAATAATACCATACAGGGAGCTCCCTTGCATCATGTATTTGATTTCTCCAATAGAAATATCTTACATAACTGGAGCACAATGCTCTTTGATATTAGTATATTCAGATTTCACCAGTTTTACATACATTAATTTGCTTGGGTGTATACATGTGTGCTTACAGTTTAAGAAATTTTATAACATGTAAAATCATGTAACTATCATCACATAACTTGTGCTTTATTTATGGGGTATAAGCCAGAGGTGCGGGGGGTGAGAGGATTCACCAGAGACAGAGTGGGGAACATAACAGGTGGGTTGACTGAAATACACTTCTGAGGGGAGAAGCAGGCAAGAAAGGAGAGGTCTGCTGCACCATGTGGGTAGCTCCCTGGCCGACCGGGGCTCAAACTTGTGCTGCAGAGGCTGCGGATTGCTTCATAGTACGGTGCTTAACCTCTTGCACCACCAGGGTGGCCCTCACCTAACTTTTGTACTAACGTCTCAATAATTGAGGGGCAATGAATTTACACATTCCCATACTGTCACCAAACAGGTAAGAAGGTTGATAAATAGATATTCAGATAGATAGGTAGGTAGATAGACAGACAGACAGACAGACAGACAGATAGATAGATAGACAAATGGACAGACAGAGGAAGATATTACAATATGATAGTATTTTAACAATTTTGACATTTAGTAATCTGGGTAAAATGTATACATCAATCTTTTCTGCTACTTTTTTCAGGCATGTTCAAATTTGAAAGTATACCAAAAACTTAACAAGCAAACAAAAGCTATAGTCACACTTGAAACCTTTTTTCTGACATACTACATCTAATACATCATTAAATATGATTTGTATATATTTTAGAATTTACATAAATATGTAAATGTGCATGTGTGTATCTTAGTCATTTCTTATTGCTGCCATTACTATCAGGCCCGCAATTTTGAAAAACTGTAAAAGCTTGATTTTCTTAAATGCTTAAAGTTGTAAATGTGTGCTATTAAGTTCCCATCTAAAATCAAATTCTATTTTGCCTTATTTATTTTAGAGGTTATTTGCATCTTCAAAGTCTACAGCAGTGGTCTGTGTCTGGCACAAATCACCAAGTGTCTGGCAGCCCCATGTGTGACTGTGAATGGGGTGGAGCACTAGGCTTCTTTCTGGCCTGGGTCAGTTTGGGAACTTTAAGTGTTGAGAGTAACTTGAAGATGTCAGAGTCTTTCTTACAGTGTTTAATCTCCATATTTACTGTCTTCCCTTCACCCAAGATTATATCAGACTATTTTCACCCCTACTACCGAACTCCAGGATCCAATCTTCACTTCAACATAAGGCCTTTCCTCTTGCTGCTTGTTTCAAAATACTGTTCTGAATCCCTGCTGTCTTTTGCTATTCATTTCTCAGATCTCTTCATAAATATAACCATACCAGGAAATTTTCACTAATTCTTTTGTTTGAATCTGATAATTCTTCCTCTTTTTAAGAATTATTCTTATTTGCATTGTGTACTTATTATTGTGATTACTGTCAATCCTCCCTCTAGTGTGCAAGCCCTGTAGAAGCAGACACAGCTCTTTGATTTATACAAATGTGGGTCACAAGACTTAAAGCTCAGTCTGTGACCAATGGCAGGAAAAATCCTTCTGATGAATGAAGTGAATTTTATTCATTTCTTCCACTGCACTGTACACTATTCATTTTCAATCTCTTTGTAACCATATGACTAATGGCCCTCTAGACATATTTAACCATTACCTGGTCTTCTCAAAAATGTATGTGACAACACTGACAAGGTTTACTTTGAAAGTGTTAGACCATCTTAAAATTACTAAATACCTCTGTCCCAACATAGAGGGTTTCATATAACATTTAGTCCCAATGATGTTCTTTCACATTTTATTATTTTTATTAGTTCTTATGTTACTAATCTGGTATTGTATCTATACAGTTAAATTATTATGAAGTAAAATTAAAGAATACTACATGGACATCAATATATGTATTAATAACATAGATTTTTAGCTAAATCAGTAGTTCACATAGTTGAAGTCATCACCATGGGAAATCTTAAATGTTCAGTTTCTTTTCATTCTTATGAATTTTTTAGATCTTAAAAGATTTTCTTCTTACAGATGCAATAGCCATCAGTTTGGCGATCTACAGCATTTATCCGGCCATTTGTCACATGTATGCATTTATTATCAGCATTTTGAAGTGTAGGAAGACGCCTAGAAAAGAAAATAATTTCCATTAAGTACTGAATTTGCTTTAAATAGCATTTTTATTTTTAAGATTGGTATTATTTTAATGTCTTATAAAGAGGAAAAATGTAACTTTCCCAGTTCTTCACAATTAAACAAGTAATTAATGTATTTTAAAATTTAATATTAACCCTGTAATTTGTATGCCAATGTCTTTAATTCTAAGATAATCTCCACGACCTCAACAATTTCAGTGTCTTCTATTTTCACTGGGATTTACAGATGGCTTTTATCCATTAACCCTTTGATAAATATGAAACTCATTCTACTATTAATATAGTACAGTAAAATTATTGTTAAACATCAATAATAATTAACTCTCTTCTGAAAAATGCACTATAATTCCTGAGGAGGGCATGTGATGACTATGAGAGGGCACCATTAGAAATGAGAGGCAGTCACCTAGAGTTGTAAGTAAATCTGCAGTATTAATTGTGACCTTATGTTGGAAAATCACTCCTTTTACTTGGGATTATTGGAAGGTACTGTGCAGATTATATTCATAAGATCTCAGAGGATAAATCATATTTTGGTTAGATTTCTATACTAGAAGATTTGACATTAATGCATTGTTAAGATTTGGTAAGGGAAGAGGAAGAAGGGATAAATGTGAGACAGTATCTTCATGGAGTTTGTCTACGTAGCAGACACCTTCTACTTGCTGAAATTTATCATTAGGGTGTTTTTTTGGCAAGTACTTTTTGAAGTAGGTTCTTTTATTCACCTTATTTTATAGATGACAGAGAGACTGAAATACAAATTGTTTGAATAACAAGACTAACATCTGGGCCTCTCTGGTGGCATAGGAGATAAGTCTCAGTGCTATCACTGCTTTGGTCTGAGTTTGATGCCCGATCAGGGAGCTAATACACATATTGTTGCAGCAGACATTTCCTGTCTCATCAGTTACTGCCCTTAGCAGTGTATTTCAGTAGATCGGCCTGTTCTGCTCCCCACTCTGTCTCTGGTGAATCCTCTCACCCCCAACCTCTGGCCTACACCCCAGTTTTCTATGCATAGATAATAAATAATTTTTTAAGGCAAGACTAATATCATAAAAGTGGCAGACTCAAGAGATGGATCCAGATAGTTTAGCTTCTCACCCTATGCTATTGATGCAATCATTGAGTAGAAAAGTCTAGGATGGAAGGTCTCACAAGGACAAACACTAGAGATGGGGGGCAGGGATAATTAATGAATCTTGTACTAAACCTGGCTGTGGGAGTTTCCAGGAATCTAAGGTAGGGTCAGAAACCACTATCAGCCAGAGGTGGGCACAGAGAAGATTATCATCTTAGAAGACCAACCCAGTCTGACCATAAAGGATTACTTTCCACAATAATGCCATCAAAGAACATTATAGAAGAACATCCCTTGCCCTGGCAAAATGCAGCTATTGCCTTTTAAGACTGTCCATCAATGTCTATGTAGGCCTCTCTCTTTCCTTGTTCTTCTTTCCTCCATAAACTCGTCATGTGTTGAAGAATTGGAATGTCTGTTGAATACTATCTCAGGGGAACCCAAGAAACCCACTCACAAAATCCCATCATTTGAACTCACTATCAATTACTCACCACATTAAATTGTGGAAGTGAAGAGAGGAAGCCAGAATATTAATATATCAGCAGTTTCCCAGAGTCTTACTAACTGAACTTTAGAAATATTGTGATATATTTTGCAGTAAATGATATGAAATTTCATACAAAGAAATTGGATTTAGAAAAAGCATCATGCATAAAACATAAAACATACACAAATGATAACTACAGTGAATCAGAATTTCAGATATAAACGATAGAATGGAAAGTTTCATTTTATATTGACTGCTACGAACATGTTTTTGTAACATATTTGGCATGTGTTTATGTATACATTGCAACAGGGGTTTGAAATGAAGGTGTAAATTGGACTTGTTGTTTATTGGAGACATAATCTTAAAACATAACTCATCAAAGCAGCATCTATTTCTTCATAATCAATTCTATTTTGCTGCATAATTATCACTAAGTTTCATAAATGTATTAACAATACAAATCATTCTCAGCTTTTCACACCAAAGCAATAGGAAATAGATAGGATAGGAAATATCATCAGTTGAAAACCTATTTAATACCACTTACCTCCTAAACATGGAATCTTAGCCTCACCTCCCTTAAATAAGCCAGAGCACTTACATTAGCCTACAGTTTTGCAAATCATCCAACACAGCCTATTTTAAAAAGTGTTGACTTTCGCATGCAATTTGCTGACTACTGTACTGAAAATGATTGAGTCTGAGGGGTATGAATGTTGATGCTTGAGCTGACCTGGCGTCTGCTGCCTGCATAATGAGTATTATATCACATCTCATCAGCCAGGAAATGATTAAAATTCAAAGCACAGTTTCTACCAAATGCCTATGATTTTTGCATCATAATAAAATTCTTAAGGAAAATCTTAAGGAAAATCATTGTAAGTCATGAACTGTCTGAAATAGATCATAACATGGAATGTGTATGTATACGGGCATCTGATATTGAGATATTGACTGGGGATAATTCCGTGATTGCTTCATTAAAATCTTCTGCCACAACTACATGCATGGTCTCATAATAAGATAGTCAACTTCATACATAATTAACTGTAGACAAATGTTGACACATTCCAAAAAGCTTGTTAGGGATTTTTTGTTTTTCTCTTTTCCAACATCACAGTAAGATATTATTATTTTTAATATTCAAATCAATTATTTGGCTAATTTTATCACTAACAGTCAGAAATTTCTTCTGCACCACCACCACATGCAATTAATAATGGTCTGACTTCAAATGTATGAGGAAGTCCATGGAAGTATCTATGGTGAGAATATTAACATATGGATTTGAGCTATATCATCATTGTGCAATGGATTCCAAACTCTAGTATATTTTATAATTTATAGAAATATTTTTTAAAGATTTATTTATTTATGCATGCAAGAACTGGGGTACAGGCCAGAGGTCCAGGGGGGTGAGAGGATTCACCAGAGACAGAGTGGGGAACAGAACAGGTATATTGACTGAAATACACTGCTAAGGGGAGCAGCGGGTGAGACAGAGAGAGGTCTGCTGTTCCATGTGGGTAGCTCCCTGGCAGGCTGGAGATGGAGCTCCTGCTGCAGAGGCTGCAGATAGCTCCATAGTGCTATGCTTAACACTGCGCCACCAGGGAGGCCCTATAGAAATATTTTTTAGAATGCAATTCTATGCCTCTCACTCTAGGTAGCCTAATGAAATCAAAAGAGATGAGGTCAGTAATATTTTTGAAAAAGTATGTAGTGGGTTGAATAATGTCCCCTGAAAATGCGTGCCCCCCGCCCCAGAGACTTAGAATATGATGTGACCTAGAAATAGATCTTTGTAGATGTAATTGAGGTAAGGACTGAGATGAAATTTTGTTGGATTGAGCTTAATTCCTTATATATCATCCTTATAGGAGAGAAATGGGCATAGCAAGAAGCAAACTAAAAGCATCATGAAGTGGAAGCTGTAAGTTTGGGTGACACCAAGGGTCACCAGGCAAGATCTCTGTGGCTCAGGTCATGTAATATCTTCCATTTTCACTGAGGTTTACTTTATTTCCTTTATGTTGATTTTTTTTAAAGATTTATTTATTTATTTATTTATACAAGCACTGGGTACAGTCAGAAGCGCGGGAGGATGAGAGAATTCACCAGAGCCAGAGCGGGGAGCAGAGCAGGCAGAAGGACCGAAGTACACTGCTGAGGGGAGCAGCGGGCGGCAGGAGAGGTCTGCGCACATGTGGGACCCTCCTCCAGTGGCCGGGGAGCAGCGGGGGATCTAACCGGCGCTGCAGAGGCTGCCGGAAGCTTCGCAGCCCAGCGCTCAACCTCTGCGCCACCAGGCGAGGCCCTATGTTGATATTTTGATTAATAATTTCTATAGCACATACAGTACAGCAAATTGTTGTTCAACATCAATTACAAATATTTCCCTAGAAAATTTCAGCTAACTCCGTCAAGACAAATGAACTTTTAAAGGAACAAATGTACTGACTTCTACCTTCCCAACTAAACAAACTTCATTGCTTTCAGCCAGGCAGTTTGTGGCTTAAGACAAAAACAAGTAATAGTTTTGGACAACAAATATAAAGAACACTGGGTGAGATCACAAGAGGAAGAAAAATGTTTCAAGAAAATTTCCTTGGAAGTCCATGTTTTTGGAGTAAAAAGCTACATTAATGGTAAAATGACAACTCTGATGTATAATCTTGAAATCTTGTGCAAGATTATCTATTTAATTACCTAATAATACATAGAAGAATGGTAAACTTCAATCGTGACACTGATGAGTAACTCAAATAAGTTATGAGCTAAAAGTTTAGCCTAGTACTGTTATCTTTCACTTATTTTTTAACTTTTATCCTTTCTTTTCTTGGTTGATTTGTTATGGCTACATCTGGATATAATCTAACTTCTGTTTACAGATGCCCAGTAAATATTTAGGATTGGAAGAAAATATGAGCTTCTGGTCTGGAATTTTAAAACAGCAAAAGACTTACTTGCTCAGGGTATAATCTGTAGCATCGAACCAAACCCATTTTTTCCATTGGCTGTTGTAGGATAAACTGAGGAAAAACTTTTCTTTACGCATTTCACACTGCAACTTTGACAACTGCATTACAAAATCCTGCAGAGAGAGGAAATGAATATGAAAATAGAACTTTCCCTGAGGAAGAGGAGCATAATTGCTTAAATACCTTTTTTAATTTTTCAACTTCCCTTTAAAATCTGTTGTATTATATGCAAAAAATGTGGATGGATAAGCCTTAGTTTCTTTACACAAGAGTTGGATTGTCAACTATTTATATATCTCCTTTATTCATGAGGAATTTTTTTTGGCCTACATTATATTTTAGTCATTTACTTGGTGTTTTAAAAATGATCAATAAACCTCATAAGTATAGTCACTTAAATTAGAACACTTAAAAAATAGAACAACATTCATTAGCTTAGGCAATACATAGTGACACATGTCACAGTGGAAATAGGTAATGAAAGGAGAAGAAATAGCAGGGGTTTTATCTGGTTGTACTGAGCCCAGGATGTTTTGCAAGGGATTGTCTACTAAACTAAAATCTTAAAAAAGAGCGTGCATTAACCAAGAGAAGAGATTTTGGAGTAGGTAATGGAGTAGATAAAATTTGTCACAGGCGAATGAAACAATTTTTTTTTTCATTTTTTGAATGTGTATTTTATTTATTGGTTTTGTTAATACATATGTTAATACATATATGGACATAATACATATGCTAAAATTTTCAAGTTTTAATAGTTTTTGCTTCAAGACTTCTACTCCCTCTATTTTATGTTGGCTTAGATCCATATACAGAAAGCAGGAAAGCTTACTTTCTTTGTTTTAGAGGTGAAAAAATATTTAATATGCAATATAAGTACAATAAAAGATGAAAATCATTTACACATTTATTCAGTATGGTCAGGAACCTGCTAAGAAATGTTTGCTGATCCAAATAGCTCAATATTTTGTAAAGTGCAAGGTCAAGAAAAGATTCATTTAGGTTTTCTTTTCTTTTTTTTTTTTGCTTTTGAATTTGACGTTGGTTTCCTGTACTTCTGATTCAATTTACATTAGTGTGTTCTAACCTTTTGTAAGAAATTACATTAAGTTTTTCTAAATAAGAATAAAATATTTCAAAATAAAATATTTCAAAATAGCTTGTATGTTCCAGGAATACACTCCTGTAGCTATGGGAAAAGAACACTTTAAAGAAGAAAACTTCAATCATGCTCCTGCCATTATTTGGATATAATCCTTGTTGATAGTCTTCCCTCTAGTCTTTCTATTAATATATAAAATATAAATTTATGTATTGAATGTGCTTTTATTTATAAAACATAAATATATGGCTCTTACATATCATAATTGAGCCTACATTGGTAGATATATATGCATATATGTATATTTACATATGAACATATATCTTTTTTTTTTTACTAATTCGATGACATATTACTCTTGTGGATTACAATGGTCATAGATTCTTTGTCACCTCTCTCACTGAGAGATGCAATCTGTTTCCTTTCCCTTGAATTGGAGATTAGCCCTGGAATTTGTTTTGACCAGTAAAATGCAGATGAAGTGAATTTAACTTCTGAGGCCAAGTCTTAAGATATCTATAGCTACTACATTTATTACTTAGAACATTTCTTCTTGGATTCCAGTCCCCATTCTTTGAAGAAGTATAAAAAACTGCATTAAGAAACCCATGTGGAAGAGAACCAAAACTCAGGAACATGAAAGAAAACACTTTGACCCCTCCAAATTGTCCCAGGACTCCAGTCAAATTTAGCCCATAGAACTGTGAGACATAAAAACTTGTTTTAAAGGAGTAGGTTTTGGGTGGCTTGTTTTATAGCAACCTAACTGGGCAATCACATACATTTTTATGTCATTAAAAAGTTAACATACACAATTGTGATAGCTTCAGAATGTTGCTTTATAAATACGCTGTAGATTACCACTTCCTTATTACTAGACAAATAAAGGATTATTCTTCACTATTTTTAAATATTCTTTTATTTTATATATTTTTACATCATTTTTCATTTTTGCACAATGTATGCATTTTCATCTTGGTTATAGTCCCCATAAATTCCAACCCCCTTTATTTTGACCCTAATCCCCACCCTATCCCCATCCCATAGTGTGTCTCTGGTTTATAGTTGCTTGTTGATTTTGATTTTTACTTTATTATAATTAGTCTTTTTCCTGGTACCTTATTTAGGATGAAACAACAATTTGAGAAAGACATGAAGGATCACAGGGTCCTTTATGCATGTAAAGAAGTGCATGACCATGAGCCCAGGGCAGGCTGCTCTAGAACAGGTGCTGGGGGGGGGTCCTTTGTGGCAGAGGAGGCCGGGAAACAGGTAAGAGTCAGATTCAAAATTAACTTAAATACATTACTTGTACTTTCTCCTAAGTGCTGACAAAAGCCATAAGCATTTGTTAAAACTAACTGCCATTTTGCAAAGATTCCTGTGACTGTCATATAAAAGCTGTTTTAGAGGAATATGAAACTTCTGTGACTGCAGTCATTTTTAATTTTCCATAAAAAAGTCACTAAAATTTAAGAAACAAAATCTTATTCTTACCATTGCTTCTTCAGTATCCACTTTAACAAAGCTTGAATGTAAGTCAGCGCAATAACCAAAACATTTACTCCAAAGAAGCATCTTTCTTGAGAAAAAGTAGCAGTTTCCTCCATGCTGATACCAGCTAGTTGAACAAGTAGAATATTTCCAAGCTATTATAAAAGATAGAATACTCATGAATCCCTCCCTTCAGTGCAAGTCACATCAGTAAGTTACACCAAATCTATTCTCTACAGACAGAATACATTTGTTTTATACTACATTTGTAAGCACTTAAAGTGTAAGCACTTAAAGTGTTAGATTTTTCTCACATTAATAATTCATCTCATTGAAAATATTTTGGTCTTTCAGATTGATAACAATGCATAAGGGAGACAATTTCTTAAATTACAAAATTAGAAATGTATCAGGAAAAAAACCCAAATATTAACATACAGTTGTTAAAAAAAAAGTTTAAAAGAAAAAGCAACATGGGCTTCCATGGTGCTATTCATCCAAGATATCATAACTAACCAATTACAGTTTTATCCTCTCCCAAAAGTGGAATTCTAAGCCAATCCATCTCAGGGTCCTCTACTGAGGTCATCTCATCATTTTATAATAATGGAATTTCCTCAAATGGAAGGTGGCTTGCTGAAATAATCTTTCTTTCCTTTCACCAATAACATTGGCCCACCCTTTATTTGTCTTTAAAATTTTCAATTTTGTGTCAGCCCTTGCAGATTCTTTTCACTTGCTAGACAGGACACTGCCCAGTACATGAATCATATAATAAAACCAATTAGATATTTATACATGTTAATTTTGTATTTTAACAATTCATGTGACTACTGACAAGCACTAGTGTTACAGGTAAATTTCACTCAAATATGCTTACATGTATACAGCTAAAATATCAAACACAATAGCTGATAACAAGTGAATTCTTTCCTCTCTCTCCTCCCAATATAATTACTAAAGCCTTCCAAAATTACCTGTTTTATTTGCTTCCTTGTTGCAAGAGATATTTTGTGGGTGTCCTTCTGCATTAAATGAGTTCTGATTCACTGAAGAGAATTCAGAAAGATCTATTTAAACTCAAAGAGAAAAGTAAAAGGACAAATCCTGTGTGCCAAATACTGCAATATATTTTGAAATTTAGAAAATGATTAATGAAATATCACTTACATTGAGGTTATCCTGATGAGACTCCAATATAGTCTCCTAATAAAAGAATGCTTTGCCTGAAATCATTTCTTTACTTTTGTCAATAATCTTTTTCTTACCCTCTTTCCATCATTAAAAACCATCATTGTGGGTAAGCCCCTGCAGATCTACACACCCTTCCTGCTTGCTAGACATGACACTGCCCAATTTTTGAATCATGTAAGAAAACCAATCAGATATCAACATTTGTTAATTTTTAAATAATATGTATGACTGAGAAATGCTTGACCCTAGAAGTAGGATTCACTCACATCTGCTTATGTATATACACTTGTATGTATCACGCAAGATAGCAAGTCAACGTGAATTCTCTCTCCTGCAAATAAAATTAGGAACTGAGACATTTCCAAAATTACCTGTTATATTTCTTCCCAAGTTACAAGAGAAATTTCCTGGCTGTCCTTTGGCATTAACTGAGTTCTGCTTCACTGAAGAGAATTCAAAAAAATGATTTTTTTAACTCAAGTGAAAAAAATAATTGGATAGCCAGACACTATGCTATATAGAAAATACAAAAGTAATTATTGAGATATCACTTGCATTAAAGAATTCAATGTAATAGATACATAAACATAAATAGCAAACTGCAATATAATTATGATAAGATCATACAGCAATTGATCACAGAAGAAGCAAATTATGTTACAACATTGTTAAGTAAGCTGATCACATTCATAAAAATATTTTAAATGGAACAAAAGACAACACTTTTGACAAAGTAAATGTGAGAATAGACAGTAAGAGTCATGATATACTTTATTTGAAATCATCTTCAGTTTTTTGTCACAGAATCTTATGCTTGGTCAAGGAATAGAGTGAATTAAAAACATAATCAACAGATTTCACAATGTGAGTAGAGAAAGCATATTTCTTTTTTAGTTAGTACTTACACTTTATAACTAAGAAACCAATAAATGCAAGCAGTGCCAGGCAAATGATCCCCAGAATCACTGCAATGATTTTCCATGAAGAAGTTGGAGCAGGACAGTCTAGAGAAAAGGATGAATACATCTTGTGACATCAGGCTAAATGTCAAACTTGAATTTCTTGAATTTTCATTTTCCAATGACTCCAACATTATCACTAAAATCAATTGCAGAGTAGGATCAGAAAAGGTAGTTGGTTCGTTCCAACTTGAATTTATCTTACTAAATGTCATTTATTGCATTTCAAACATCAAATTTGTAAAAGATGTGTAATCACCATGGCAAGCATACTTATATTTGTGACCATTCCCTCCCTTTGCCTCTTCAACCCCAATACCAAGAGGACATCATCTTCACTCAGATTACTGTTCACTCTTATCCTATATTTAAAGACAGCTTTCCCCCTCCCATGTCTGACTTGTGGCTTTTCTATAATTTTTGTTTTAAGTAATCAGTGAATATTTTTAAAAAGTCAAAAGAAACCAAAAAATAAATTCTAATCTACATAATAAAGATGTTAGTTGAACTACTGGGTAGTAAAGAATAAGGAATACATTATTTAAATTAGTAAGAGATCCGGAATGAAGGTTTTCAGAAAACATTTATCTTGTAAAAGAATTGGACAATGGAAAATGAAGACAATTGTGAAAAGATTACTATGACATATATAAACCCTCCACTCTACCAAACATAAAATTGAGTCCTTAGCAAATTCTTTAGCTTGCTTCATTTTCCTATTTTAGACATGTGTGGGCAACATTGGGCAGTTGTTTGATATTACATGAGTTACTTAATTGCAATAAACTTGAGATCTTCCTCATGAAATGGGAACTATGACATTAAATTCTTTCTAGCTTCTACAATGCTCCTTTATTAAGGAATGATAGTCATTTGGGCAAACATTCTTCTATCTTGAAGCTCTATTAAAAATCAATAAATAAATTAAAACATATACACAAAGAGACAGAATATGAGAGAAGAAAATGATGGAGTAGATATTTTTAAACAGGGTTTTGAGACAGACTGTGCGTGGCATGGGGGCATGAATTAGCCATCAGCACTGCATTGAGGTTGAAAGCAAGGGACTGGAGTTGAGGCCACTTACTAGCTGCATGGACTGGACAATTTACTTAAATTCGCCTTGTCATAGGTGCATAATCTGTAAAATTGTGATAATAGTGCCTAAACTATGAAATTGTTCAGAGAGTTAAACACATAATTTTAAAAGCTTACAAGAGCCCTAGTTTACAGTAAATGAACAATGAAGCATGTAATGTAAATGCTCTATATGAGCAGGAGCTTGAGACTTGGATGTGGGAGTAGGAAGTTTGGATTTTTCTTTTTTTTTTAAGATTTATTTATTTATGCACACAAGAACTGGGGAATAGGCCAGAGGTGCAGGGGAGGGAGGGTGAGAGGATTCACCAGAGACAGAGTGGGGAACAGAACAGGCAGATTGACTGAAATACACTGCTGAGGATAGCAGCAGGCAAGTCAGGAGAGGTCTGCCGAGCTATGTTGGTCATCTCCCTGGCTGCCCAGGAATCAAGTTCATGCTGCAGAGGCTGGGTTTAGCTTCACAGTGCTGTGTTAACCCCTTGCACCACCAGGGAGGCCCGAGTTTTGCTTTTTCTCTGATTGAACTGGGAATGACCATCTGGCTTTATTTCAATAAATGAACCCTGATCACTTTTGCTGCTACGGACATAGGGTACTGAACAGATGTGGATGTAGAAAGGGGTACAAGGACAGGATGAAGGACACAAGGTAAGCAGCTACTGGAGTAATACACAAGAGAAATTGGCAGCTTGGAGCAAGTGTTGATGGAGAAATTCTGATATTTTGAAATAAAAGCTGGCAGGATTTGCTGATGCAGATTGAGAGCAAAAGTGTCTAGTAAGCAACACATCAAGGAATGTATTTAAAGTTATAATTAGAAAAGGCAAAAAAAACACAGAGCTCCTTGTTACATTAGTTGAGAGCCACTGGTCTCTAGAGGAGAAAAGGCTTTAGGCTTCCCAATTACAGACTTCAACCATTACAGACTTTATTCAACAATTACAGACTTTAAGTTTCAAACATGCTATTTTAACCATCAGGTCTCTATATTTGTACATTAAGTATAAAAATAATTTAGCTTGGGGCCTCCTTGGTGGCCCCAAGTCTCAGCGCTACCACTTAGCTGGCAGCCCTGAGCAGCGTGGCCTGAGTTCAACTCCAGGCCAGGGAGCTGGCCCACATGGCACAGCAGACCTCATCTTTCTCACCCACTGCTCCCCTCAGCAGTATATTTCAGTAAATGTACCTGTTCTGTTCCCCACTCTGTTTCTGGTGGATCCTCTCATGCCCATACCTCAGGCCTAAACCCCAGTTCTTATATGCAAAAATAAATTTTAAAAAAATCTTACAAAAAACTGAAACTAAATAAATAATTTAGCCTGTAGTGTTCTTTTAGTATGATTTACATATAAGAAAGTACTTATAAATTGAGAAAAACTTAAAGGTATTATTATGCAAAAATAAATAATGGTGAAAATATGTGTGTTCATGCACATACCCACACCAAATAATTTCATTAAGAAAGTTTTCCTATATAAGTCTGTTGGTAACTACATATGCTGACAGATGAACTGTTCATTAGGAATGAAAAAAATGCAATCATTTCTGAATCATTATAGGTAGTTTCTAGTGCAGAAGTTTTAAAAAATTGTTAAGACTATAGTAAGTAAAATTAGAAGATATTGTTCTTGCCTTATTAGTCATGTTCTCTGCTTTTTAAAAGAAACATTTAAATTGTGTGTGTGTGTGCATGTGTAGGAGCATGATAATGCACAATCTTGTGTATTTTTAATATAATTTTCAGAAAGAACATGTAGAAAACAAAAATACCTTCATTCATACAGTCTGATGGAGCATTTTTTTTAGATGTTTCAAGATCTTGTTTGTTCTGTTGCTTAGATGGATGTTGGAATCGCAAATCTGAATAAGTTACTTCACTCATTACTGAAATGTAGAAAGATGATAAAATGAACAGAAAAAAATATATTCTCAATCAGTTATGGTTGTGAAATTGTAAGTAAAATTGGTGTTGAATAAAACTATTAGGAATGAATTCAAAGACCTACGAATTTAGTTATAATCTTACACATGAAAATATTTATGGAAGGAAATTTTTTTTTTTTCAATTTATAACTTGCTATGATACATCATTGCTAGGCTCTTTAATGTTATCTATTCACAAGTATAACATAGAAAATTATAAATCTTTACTTTATAAATGACAAACATGTCACTCACTGATAAACGAAAATGTAACAGGTGATGTTTCTGTGCTGACATCCACGGAAGCAGTTTGTCTGCACAGCCTGCATCCAGGTCCCTCCTCACCTTCCCTGCTCCTGCCTCCTTCTCAGTATCCCCTTTACTTTTACCTTCCTCCATTTTCCCATAATTCCAGTGATACACTTCTTCTTTGTCAATATAACATAAGTATTTCTCCAACCTGTATATTTTATTCCAATTCTTCTTTATCAAGTGTGTTTTCCTCCTATTTTTGTTCATTATAAGTTTAGTGTATTTGATTTATAAATAAAATTCCACCACCTATAATAAAAGTTGCTGATCGTTTAGCACAAACCTGTTCCAATTTTTCTCTTTATCTTTTAAATGTCATCATTCTATCAAATATCTTCTCTCATTTTGTTAGTAAGTTCTCCCCATTATGTTATAAAGTCCCTGATCTATTTTGCTTATCTTTGTTATGTCATAATTGATGATTTCTTTATGTGGCATGAAGTTATAATTTACCTTAAAAGATAATATATACTAAATAAAGTCTAGCTATGATGAAATCTGGAAAAAATTTTTCCTCATTACAACATTTTAGAAAATTTGAAATCAATAGATGTGAGACTTTTTTTATTCTCTACTAGAAGATAATAAAACCAAGTTCCTATAATCAAGACACAGCCTATTGAATTTTGATTAATTATGATTTATCCTATTGAATTTTGAATTTCCTTATTTGTTTCTTTAAATCCATATTCCATACAACTTAAAAATTACTAAATGTTATAAAATGCTACAGCAAAAAATAAGTGATAATAATACAGTGTTAAAATAAATAATATCTAAAATAGATTCTTCAAAGTCTCTTAAACACAATTTCCTTCCTGGCACCTCTCTTTTTAACCAATCTTTTCTCATGACCTTTCCTACTCTCTGAACCATACATTTCTTTCTTTTTCTTCCTAATGACACATACACATACATTAAAAAAAAAACATATATATGCTTAAAAATTCAATGTACCAAAGTATTACTGTGAGACAATATATAGAGGATATATATGAACATTGAATAAGCAATCTGTCTTTGACTATAGACCTTCAATTTCTTTCAGTCTCATTTTCCTCAAAATTCTGAACAAACTCATGTTGAGAAATAGAATGAATATCTGAGAAATTATAATTACCTGATGTTTAGAAGAAAATGTCTGATCTTTTGTAGAGTGCGTCTCTCTATCCTGGGAAGAAGCAGATGCAAACTCTTATTAAAAAAGTAGGAATTTAAAATTTTGGAGAGTCCATAGTATGGAATTAGAGACCAGAACAGAAGATAAGAAGAGAAATAAAATGCACAGGCTAATAATGCCTTTGACTCTCCTATGAGACACTCTGATAGGTGAGAACAGAGCTCAAGAGTAAGAGAGCTCTGGATGCAACCACACAGGAAACTTACTGCTGCTCAATTTAGCTCAGTATCATCTCTAGATTGGGCCTTTCTTCAGTCTGAGGTATACAGGATACCTAACATATTTGCATAATCATCAATCGCCTTCACTCAATCTTTGCATTGTCAAGGAAATAACTGAATATCAGTGATTAGTAGCTTCAGATATGTTTATTAATTTCAATGTACTTTATTACATTCTAATTTGTAATAATTTGTAATATAATTTTCATAAAGAACATGTAGAAAACATAAATAGTCTACATATATTCTTTCCAGCACTTTTGTGATGTCTCTTGATGAACCTTTCAGACTAGGCAGGTGCTGCATGTCATCACTAGGTACATGTGCTGCCTGTCTCAGTCCCCTCAGCATTTCTATTAGTGGACATCACTCCCCAAGAAACAGTCCTAGCAACATGCACAACCAACTAACAGAAAAATACTACTCAATGCATTTCTCACATTCATATCAAATACAATATTTCAAAATTATTTTATCATTTGTGTGATAGAAAACATTTCAAGCATTTTTACCATTCTACCATTCTTTAGTTTATGTTAGTTTAAAATTGTATTCATTTTACCTTTTCCTTTAACATCTTGAAAGATTTCAGCTAACAAATCTGGGTCATTTCTTCATCAGCTGCAGGAAAATAATCATATTTCTGCTACTAAGTTAATAGAAAAGATATTCACATAAATAAATAATATGGACAAAAGGTCAATAACCATTTTGAACTACATAATAAATTTAGGGAAAAGGATAATTCTAACAAAGTATCCTTAAATGTAAGGAAGTATGAGAATTTTGTGAACAAATGAGATGGAATAAATTTCAAAGGAAAAAGCATTTTTTACCTCAAATATTTAACGTCCTATTTAATTTTTAATTTCACATTGAAAATAAACTGTAGTAATTATATATGTAATTGATAGATATAAATAATTATAAAATATTTCTTGAAATTCTGAGGCTACTTTACACCAGAAGACAGAAAACACAAAATTTACAGACGTTAACTGCTAAAAATCAAAGTCATTAACATTTTAAAATGGAAAAAAGTCCTCTGAACCACATGCAGTGTTGTAACCAATGTTACCTCAATTTAAAAAAAGAAAGAAAACCCTAACTATAATAAGATGCAACTATTTATAAGATGCAACTATTTAATTAGTCATATTTACAAATATTGTTTAAATAGAAACAGCAGGCTGTTTAGGTATTGAATCTATTAGACCAATATTTGAAAATTTGACCTAACATTTATTATCTCTCACAGAATTCTTTCCTTCTATCACATTTCACATCTGGAGCTTGACTTCACTATGAAATGTGAATGACTGACCTCATATTTAAGGTTAAACTCAAAGAAAAACACCCACAAAAATGCTCAGACACTTAACACAATATAGAAAGGAAAATAGCACCTCCATCAGCAGGTGCTGAGTGGATCTGACCCAGTCAAAAGCTGGGAGGAAGTTTATAAAGCCCTGGTTGAAGGAGAGTTAATTAAATGAAATGAATCCCAACCCTGCAGCCCAGAGACACAAAGATTCACATATTCATTTTTGCTGCTGCAACTCAAGGCACCTTTTGTTTTGAGTAAACTAAATTCCTGCCATCAGATGTAGCCATCGATAAAATGACTTAAAATTACTAGCTTGGTGGAGCTCCAAGTAGCTGTTAAATAAAACAATGGATGACATTTTACTCTATGTTCAAATCAATATTAGATTATGATGTTTTTATTTCTCTCTAGTGGCCTAAGGAACAAAATATGAACTTATTAAGCTTCTTAAGTGAAATATCACAGGGTAAGCACACTGAATACATGCATATTAGTCATGTATTCAACAATTTGATTCATTTTTTGCAGAAACATGGCTCTTTATACTGATATAATTCTTCTTGATCTATTTTATTATAAATTTTCCTAAATGCTATCAATACTTCCTAAAAACTTGAATTTTATAAAATTTCTGTATTTTCATATTATATAAAACTTGATCTATAATGAGCCTAGAGCCCTAGAAAGATTTACATATGTGTTTAAAACTTGAACATATGTCTAATTAAATATTTACATTCATTTTGAAGTATTTTTCAAAGGCTCCCAAAGGAAACAACCAATAATTGACTCTCTTCTGAAAAATACACTGTAATTCCTGAAGGAGTGCATGTCACCACTATATGAAAGTGCATTAGAAATGAAGTGCAGCACGGGTTCAATCCCAGCCAGCCAGAGAGGGTCCCACATGGCGGGCAGACGTCTCACCCGCTGCTCCTCTCAGCAGTGTACTTCATCAGTCTGTCTGTTCTGCTTCCCACTCTGTCTCTGGTGATTCCTCTCACCCTCCCGCAAATCTGGCCTGTACCGCGGTCTTGTATAAATAAATAAACAAATCTTTAAAAAAAATGAAGTGCAGACACTTAGAATTGTAGCTAAATATGAAGTATTAATTGAGCACAGACCTTGTGTTGCAAAATCACTTCCTTTTACTGGGGATTATCAGACGATAATATACATTTCATACTCATTAGATCTCATAGGATAAATCATATGTTTTAATTATACTTATATACTTGAAGATTTATTTGTCATTAATTTGTTGTTAACATCAGTAGAGAAAAAGGAAAAAGGAAAAATGTGAGATAATTATCTTCATGGAGTTTGTCTATGTAGCACACACCTTCTACATGCTGAAACTTATCAAGGTCTTTTTTGCAACTACCCTGTGAGGTGGTTTCTCTTATTCACGTATTTTTATAGAAGATGGATAGAAACTGTAACATAAATTGTTTGACTAACAAGACTGACATCATCCAAGTGGCAGAGACAAACCCTCAATCCAGACAGTTCATCTTCACACCCTGTGTTGCCAATTACTCACCACATTAAACTGTGGAAATGAAGACAGGAAGCCAGAGTGTTACTATTTCAGCATTTCCCAGAGTCTCATTAAACTGACCTCTACAGACATTGTGATCTACTTGATATCATTGAGAATCACAAAAGGAAGAACAAACTAGGCAGCAAGCGGGACTGTGAGCGGAAAGGAACTATTGCAGCCACCACACCCCGTGAACGGGAGCTGAGGCGAACCCTGCAGGATCCGCCGCGGCGGTGAGCGAACGGCTCCGGGCGCCATTAGAGAAGAACAAAGACCCCCGGAGACGCGCACACAGCCCGGGCTGCCGGTAAGCTGGCGCGGAAACGCGGAGTGCTCGGCGCGCTTGAAAAGCAAGTGCAGACCTGGATCGCGGCTGCCCAGGTCCCCGCGCCTGCGACCTAGGCTTGCGGGGAGACTACCTAGGCTTGCGGGGAGACGCGCGGAGGTCCTCACTGAGGTGAAGGTCCCTCCCTGAGTAAGCAGGATCCAGGCGCCCAGGCACGGGAGCGGTGCAAAAGGCACCATTCCCGCACCACTGAACTGGGCTACAGCCCGCGTCCTGGAACTGAGGGCTTTGAACTGAGACCCGGGGCACGAAAATTCGGGGCGTGGTTTCTCACGACGGTGGGGCACAAGGCAGACACAGCACCCCAAAGCTGTTGAGGTGTACCCTACCATTCCCGCTCTGTTCTCTGTCCCACGGGGTGGGGGGAGGCGAAAAACAGCCCCCCAAGGACAATAGGAGAGATCTCTGGCGCCACCTAGCGACCAGAAAAAAAAAAGTCACTAACACCCTATAAAACAGGACATTTCTTAAGACTGCTTGAAAAGGGCAGAAGGTTTCTGGAGGGCCCAGTGGCCAGCCGGGAAGTTATTCCACGCCAGGCCCCTTCCGACCAGCAGTCTGAGCCCACAGAGGGAGCAGGCACCCACGTCCGGGGCAGACCGGGTGCGCAGAAGAGTGTGCCTGAAACCGGAGGCGCAGGGACTGCATCCCGCTTCGCCATTTGAGAACAGGGACATTTCTTCAGTAAAAACTGCCTAAAACCAGCAGAAAGCTCCCCCAGAAGACAGAGATGGCTCCTGGAAGAGCCAGAGGGGAGCGGAGAAGTTCACCCAAGATGTCAGTCAGTCCGAGCAACACAGTGTCCCAACGCATACGACAAATTAGAAAACAGACAGTAGGGAGTAGAAGAACCACACGCAACCTAAAAACTCCTCAGGAAAGAAGCACACCACAAAAAGAAAACCACTCCCCAGATTGCAACGACAGCAACTTGGAAGAACTTCTGAGCCTTCCAGAAAGAGAATTTAAAATTGCCATGATTAAAAAAGTGATAGATCAGAAGAAGGAAATTGAGTCCCTAAAGAGGGAAGTAAGAGAAATGCAGGAGATCAAAGAATTAATGGAGGAACTAAAGAACTCTGGGAAAAGCAATGAAAGCAGAATAGATGAAATGGAAGAACGAATAAGTAATCTTGAAGACACAGAAATAAAAAGAACCAAAACAGAAAAGGAAAGAGAAGTACGAAGGAAAAAGAATGAAGAAAGACTTCGGGAACTATCTGACTCCATGAGGAAAGGAAATATAAGAGTTATAGGAATTCCAGAAGGAGAGGAGAGAGATGTAGGAACAGAGAAAATATTCATGGATATAATTGAAGAGAACTTCCCAAATGAGAAGAAGGAGCTGAAAATTGATATACAAGAAGCAAGAAGAACACCAAACTTCCACGACGAAAGGAAAAACACAGCAAGACACATAATAGTAAAGCTCCCAAGAATCCAGGACAAGGAAAAAATAATGAAGCTGACAAGAGGGAAGAAACAGATAACATTCAAAGGAAAACCAATCAGGCTGACATCAGACTTCTCTGAAGAAACACTACGGGCAAGGAGAGAGTGGAGGGACATAGTCAACAGACTCCAAGAAAACAGATGCCAACCAAGAATACTCTATCCCGCAAAGCTCTCTTTCCTCCATGAAGAAAGAATATGGACCTTCCCAGACAAAGAGAAACTCCGGAATTTCATTGCGACTAAACCCCCACTCCAAAAAATACTACAAGGAATCCTAAAGCCAGAACCTCAGAGGGACGAATAACAACGAAAGAAGACCAAAAAAAAAAAAAGTTATTAAAAGAATAAATAAATAAAATCAAAGGAAAGACAAACATAATGGCAAATACAGATGCTAACATATCAATATTAACTCTAAATGTAAATGGACTAAACTCTTCAATAAAAAGACACAGAGTTGCAGCCTGGATTAAGAAACAAAACCCAACCTTTTGCTGTCTCCAGGAAACACATTTAGCTACAAAAGATAAAAATAGGCTCAAAGTCAAAGGATGGAAAACAATCCTACAAGCAAATGGGCCAAAAAAGAAAGCAGGAACAGCTATACTTATATCAGATAAAACAGACTTCAAACTCAAAAAAATAAAAAGAGACCCCAATGGTCACTACATTATGATTAAGGGGACAATACTTCAAGAAGAAATAACACTCATTAACATATACTCACCAAACGAAAGAGCACCAAAATATATCAGACAACTGTTGTCCTCTCTGAAAACAGACATCAGAGAAAACACATATGTAGTGGGAGACTTCAACACACCACTATCAACAATGGATAGATCAACAAGACAAAAAATAAGTAAAGAAACTAAAGCTCTAAATAAGGACCTAGAGCATTTGGGCTTAACAGACATCTATAGAACACTAAACCCAAAAAAAACGGAGTACACATTTTTCTCAAGCGCACACGGATCATTCTCCAGGATCGATCACATACTGGGGCACAAGACAAACATCAACAGATACACCAAGATTGAAATCATACCAACCATCTTTTCTGACCACGAAGGCATCAAACTAGAAATAAATCATAAAAAGAAGGCAAGGAACTATCCTACCTCATGGAGATTAAAAGCCACACTACTGGAAGACCACTGGACTAACGAGGAGATCAAAGAAGAAATTAAAAAATTCTTTGAATTGAATGACAAGGAGGACACCAATATCCTAAATGTATGGGATGCAGCAAAAGCAGTAATAAGAGGAAAATATATAGCAATAGAAGCTCACATCAAAAAACAAGAAAGAACTCAAAGAAACAACCTAATCTCGAAGCTCAAAGATCTAGAAAAAGAACAACAAAAAAACCCCAGAACCAGTAGAAGAAAAGAAATAATAAAAACCAAAGCAGAAATAAATGAAATTGAAACTAAAAAAACAATCCAAAAGATCAATGAAACCAAGAGCTGGTTCTTTGAAAAAATAAATAAAATAGACAAACCCCTAGCCAGGCTCACAAAGGAAAAAAGGGAGAAAGCACAAATACACAGAATCATAAATGAAAGAGGAGAAATCACAACGGACACAGCAGAAATCAAAAGAATAATCAGTAACTACTATGAACAGTTATATGGAAACAAGTTCAACAATCTAGAGGAGATGGACAAATTCCTACAACTCTACAATCACCCAAAGCTAGATAAAGAAGAAATAGAACACCTAAACAGACCAATTACAAGCAGCGAAATTGAAATGGTAATTAAAAACCTCCCCAAAACAAAAGCCCAGGACCTGATGGATTTACAAATGAATTCTACCAAACATTCAGAGACGAATTAGTGCCTATCCTTCACAAACTCTTCCAAAAAATTGAGAAGGAAGGGACAATACCAAACACGTTCTATGAAGCCAATATTACACTAATACCAAAACCGAATAAGGACAACACAAAAAAGGAAAACTATAGGCCAATCTCCCTAATGAACACTGATGCAAAAATCCTCAATAAAATTTTAGCTATCAGAATCCAACAATGTATCCATAAGATAATTCACCACGACCAAGTTGGATTCATTCCAGGGGCACAAGGATGGTTTAACATCCGAAAATCAATCAACGTTATCCAACACATCAACAAAAAGAAATATAAAAACCATATGATAATATCAATAGATGCTGAGAAAGCTTTCGACAAAGTGCAACACCCATTCATGATAAAAGCCCTTGAAATTCTTGGGATACAAGGAACATACCTCAACATCATAAAGGCCATCTATGACAAGCCAACAGCCAGTATCATTCTCAATGGTGAAAAGCTGAAAGCAATTCCATTAAGATCTGGAACAAGACAAGGATGTCCACTCTCACCACTGCTTTTCAATATAATACTGGAAGTCCTAGCCAGAGCAATAAGACAAGAGAAAGACATCCAAGGAATCCAAATAGGAAAAGAAGAAGTCAAACTATCACTATTTGCAGATGATATGATAATATACATAGAGAACCCCAAAATCTCCACAGAAAAACTAATTCAACTCATCAATCAATTCAGTAAAGTGGCAGGATACAAAATCAACACGCAAAAGTCAGTGGCCTTCCTATACACAAACAATAAATCTGAAGAAGAAGAAATCAAAAAAACCACCCCTTTTATTATCGAAACAAAAAAAATCAAATATTTGGGAATAAATCTAACAAAAGAGGTAAAGGACCTATACAAAGAAAACTATAAAACACTGTTAAAAGAAATAGAAGAAGACACAAAGAAATGGAAAGACATCCCCTGCTCATGGATTGGAAGAATAAACATTATTAAAATGGCCATCCTACCAAAAGCAATATACAGATTCAATGCTATTCCAATCAAAATCTCAATGGCATTCTTCAAAGAAATAGAACAATTATTGATGAAATTCATATGGAATCACCAAAAACCCCGAATAGCCAAAGCTCTACTGAAAAAAAAAGAAGGAAATGGAGGCATCACACTCCCAGACTTCAAACTATACTACAAAGCCATAATCATCAAAACTGCATGGTATTGGCACAAGAACAGACATACAGACCAATGGAATCGAATAGAAAATCCAGAAATAAACCCACAGATTTATGGTCAACTAATCTTTGACAAAGGAGCAAAGATTATGCATTGGAGCAAAGAAAGTTTGTTCAATAAATGGTGCTGGGAAAACTGGGTCGCTACATGCAAAAGAATGAAGCTTGACCACTACCTCACACCATACACAAAAATCAACTCAAAATGGATTAAAGAACTAGACATAAGACCTGAAACCATAAAATACATAGAAGGAAATATAGGCGAAACACTACGGGATTTGCACATCAAAGACATCTTTACAGACACATCACCCAAAGCAGTGATAGTGAAGAGAAAGATAAACAGCTGGGACTACATCAAATTAAAGAGCTTCTGCACAGCAAAAGAGACAATAACAAAAACAAAGAGAAACCCCACCAACTGGGAGAACATTTTTGCACCCAACACTAATGATAAAGGACTGATCACAAAAATCTGCAAAGAGCTGATGAGACTCAGCAACAACAAAGAAAATAATCCAGTCAAAAAATGGGCAGAAGAGCTAAAAAGAAACTTCTCTGAAGAGGAAATGCAAATGGCCAACAGACATATGAAAAAATGTTCAACATCACTTGTAATCAGGGAAATGCAAATCAAAACTACCATGAGATACCATCTCACACCAGTGAGAATGGCACATATTAAAAAAACTAGCAACAACAAATGTTGGCGAGGATGTGGAGAAAAAGGAACTCTCCTGCACTGTTGGTGGGAGTGCAAACTGGTCCAACCACTATGGAGAGCTGTGTGGAGATTTCTGGACCTACTAAACATAGAGCTTCCATATGATCCAGCAATTCCACTCCTAGGTATTTACCCAAAGGACACAGAAACATCAATTCCAAAGAGCACCTGCACTCCTATGTTTATAGCAGCACTGTTTACAATAGCTAAGCTTTGGAAACAACCCAAATGCCCAAAAATAGATGACTGGATCAAGAAGATGTGGTACATATATACCATGGAATATTACTCAGCATTCAAAAAAGATAAACACATGCAATTTGCAGCAACATGGATGGCACTGGAAGGGATCATGCTCAGCGAAATAAGCCAAAAGAAAAAGAAAAATACCGGATGGTCTCACTCATAGCAGGAATCTAGAAAACTTAAATAAGGGACCAGGAAAATGAATATAAGAAAGTGAAAATCAAAATCAACAAAAAACTATGAACCAGAGACACTTTTTGGGGGGTGGGGGGGCGGGAGGGGAAGGATTGGGGTCAGAATGGGGCGTTTGCAATTGTATGGGGGAATATAAAAATAAAATTTAATATTTAAAAAAAAAAAAAAAAAAAAAAAAGAGAATCACAAAAGGATGTGTTTGCAATAAATGGAGTGAAATTTCAATACATCACTTGTATTTAGGGCATGTGCATGATGAGGCCCCTCTAACTTCCCTAATGGAAAATGACTTTGCCTGAAACAATCTTTTTATACTTTTGCCAATCATCTTGTGCCATCCTATTTCTGTCTTTAAAATCCCTCCATGATGTGTAAGCCCTGCATATCCTTTCTGTGTGCTAGTCAGGATGAAGTACATTTGAAGAATCATATAAGAATCCAATTAGAAATTTGTATTTATTCATTATATTTTTTAATAATACATTTGACTGTATGAGAAATATTTGGTTCCACAAGTAGATTTCACTCTGTCTGCTTACATTGCTACATGTGTACATATCAAGAAAATAGATGATAACAAGTGAATTCTCAAATCTCTCCTACAAATAAAAGTATGACTCAGACATTTCTAATATTACCTTTTTTATTTCCATCCTTGTTGCAGGAGATATTGCCTGCATATTTTTTTGCATTATATGAATTCTGTATCACTAAGGGAAATGAGAAAGATCCTTTTTAACCTCAAAGAGAAAATTAATCAAAAAATCCTTTTTTGCCAAACATTATATTTACGTAGAAAAAACAAAAGTGATTAATGTTTTGCATTGAAGAAACCAGTGTAATACTGACATAAACATAAGAATCAAACTATATTATGACAAGTCCATACAGCAATTGTGCAGAAGACAGAAATTCTATTCATGTAACAGTCTGAGCAAGCTTCTCACAGTGAGATAAAATAATTTTCCAAAGAAAAAGAAGGAATTTTTCTTGTAAAGCAAATATGCCAACTGATAGGCATTCAGTAAAGTTCATGATATATTTTAAATTGAACAATTCTATCTATTTGTAAGATCATATTCAGTCTCTATAGAGATTATTTTATATGGTCAAGGAATAGAGTGGATCAAAAATGCATTATTGTCAAGAGATTTTTCAATATGAGTAGAAAAGAAGTGTATTTCTATTTTACACAGTGACTTACACTTCATAGCTAAGAATCCAGCAGACACAAGCAGCGCCAGGCAAATGATCTCAGAATCACTGCAAGGACTTTCCATGAAGAAGATGAAGTAGAAAGATCTAGAAAAGAAGTAAATAAGCCTGTGACATCAAGTCTAAAATTCCCTGAGTTCAGCTTCTTTTTTAGGTGTGCAATACAGCTCACACCTAAAAGAGGGAAAAGCAAGGTAGTTTGCAAAGTCATTATTCATTTTGAGTGAGAAAGCACAATTCAAGAGCACTACGTTGAACTGAATTCTAAAGAGACATCACCTGTGCCCATGGAGTGACAGAACACAGACTCTACTACACTTCTCAAATCAGAGGAGAAAAGGAGGCAGCCATGAAGCACTGGAGAATTTTAACAAAGTCTCTGAGGGGTGAGCAAGTTATTTTAAGATTAGAATCCCTTTATCTGTAGAGCAAGGTGAGTCCATTCTCTTTCCAACAGAATATGTTGATTTCTACTGGGTACTCATGGAAAGAGGAGAAAATTTCAGAAGAACTAGGAGACCCCCTTCTGTGGCACAGTTCTTCTAAGGGACTGCCATCATTTGTGGGTGTACCGTGGATAGCTGGGGACCACATGTGACCTGATAGTTAAGGTAAAAGTGACATATGGTGATGTTTGAGGAATAAACATCAAATCCATAGAAGCCAGAAATTCCTGATTTGAGGATTGTGATGGAGACAAGATGCCTCTGGAAAAGGAATGTTCACTCCCCACTACAGCAAATATAAAATTTTGTTCCTTTGAGATTCTTCTGTTTTCTTAGTTATTAATATAAAATTTTATTAGTTAAAATTTTATTAGTTTTCTTAGTTATTAGTATAAAATTTTATAAGTATAAAATTTTTCCACAAAAATCTAATGGTAACTACATACATTGGTAAATTGAACTGTTCATTAGTATTAATTTTCTCAAATTTTAATACATTACAGGCAATTCTAGTTTAAAAAACTTAAAAAATTGAAAATACAGTAAAATAATAATAAAATTAATTTTAAAAATATCCAAAATAGCTTCTTAAGCTCACGCACACTTAATTTGCCTGCTATCATCTCCTTTTAAATATTTTTCTCTTGTCGTTTTCTCTATGTCCTCTTTCCCTATCTGTAAGTCATATTTTACTCTCTTTTCAAGGATAGACATAAATTATAGGTATAGATCTTGAAAGTTCTATATGCAAATGTATAATTTGTAGCTATATATATATATATATATATATCCCACACATTTAAATCTTCTGTCTTCAAATGTATATGCCTTTAGTTTCCTTCAATCTCATTTCCCTCAAAATTATAAAAAAAAAGATATTGAGACATAGAATAAATATCTGGGAAATTATAATTACCTGAAATTTAGAAAAAAATATCTGATCTTTTGGGAGAGTGTATATAATATCCTGGAAAGAGGCAGGCGTTAACTCTTACTATTTTATATATGTTTGCCAAATTTTATCAAAGAACTTTTGAGAGGATTTTCTGATAGTCTCTTTTGCATTTTCATTCACAAATGGATCAACTTGCAATTGGAGGCCCTCTAATTATCAATTGTTGGTAAATATTTGTGATTTGCACAAAATAAATTGGAGACATCACTTCTTTTTAGAGGTTCTACAATATTTGAATTGGATAGCAGCAAATTTTTCTTATAATTTAAATAAAGTCCATATGAAATATTACATGGACCTTTTATCGTTAGAACTCTAATTCTTTTTCTAACAATTTCAGTGCTTATTATTGTGTTCATGTTTTCTTCCTGTGTTTTCAGCAATCATATGCTATATGTTGCTAGCTAATGACCTATTACCATTCAATTTTTCCAGTTCACCACTGCAGATAGCCAAAATAGTGATACATTTTAGACTATCAATTTGTGACACAGAATTAATTTTTAACTTATTAAACCTGTGCCCTGTAGTACTAAATTTTACTTCCTTCATCAAATGCCTTAGTAATTCTTTTTATATGACAGTTCCAAATTTCAGCTTTTGGTTATATATATGGATTAAGTCAATATGTGTGTGTATTTATGTTTGTGTGTGTATATGTATTTGTGTATATTTGTGTATACATACGTATTGTCACTATATTTATTTTTTTAAAAATCATTAAAGACTTAATATCTATTGCACAGAAAATGATATCTAAATGGACACAAATGTCAGCACTGTTATTCATAAAATATTTCTCATAAATGTAGATTTAAGTTGCAATTACATCAAGAGCTGTCCTTTTTCAAGAGTTACCTCATTGGCCTAAAGCAAAAAAAAAAAAATGATAGCACTGTGTCCTTAACCCTTGCACCACCAGGGAGGCCAGGCAAAAGGAATCTAGTAGAAGAGAAGAGAAAATACGAGTCAGGGAGCAGTGGGCATGGGAGGGCAGGGAAAGGAAGGAGATGGAAGAAAATTCCCTCCATGACGGTGTACCATTAGCATTCCCTCCTGCAACATATAAAAATGTGTTTTCTCCTCAAACTTCATCAGCTTTATAAATGTTTGCCTAACTGAGAGATGAGAATTGGAATTTCATTGCCATTTTACTTTTCAAATTAACTTTCTACAGGGATTTGACCATTTTTAAAAAGAATTTTGATTTTTTTCCCCTCAAGTTTTAATCATTCTTTCATCTTATCTGTAATGTATGTTGAAGATATTTTTCCAAGTTTTCATGCATATTTTGACCTTGCTTTAGGTGTTTTCTGCTATGCCAGATCTTCCTATCTTTACAGTCATTATATTTATTTTTTTAGGATAATTTAAGAATTCTTTCTCCAGAAAGTAATGATTGCAATTTTCTTCACATATATATGCATATTCCTTTAATATTATAAGATCCATGAGCCATTTGAAGTTATTTCCTACATATGAGGAATATATCCAATTTTAACCTTTACAAATGACTATACAGATGTGTGACAGAACATCTAATAAGAAGCCCATGTTTGACAGTAGTGTCTTTTCATGTATGAGTTTCTTTATGTAGTTGAGACTACTTTTGGCCTTTTCATTCTATTCTGTTAGTCTGTGTATTCTTTGTTACTAGCCAGCAAAGTGTTATAAATGGGGAAATTTGAAATTTGTTTTAATATTAGTAGACAAAGTCATTCCTCAGAGCTCAGCTTGTGTAGTCTACATAGTCCATTGACTGTCTTTCACATGAACTTCAGTGTCAATTTGTTCAGTCCCATCAGTCATTGGATGTTTGTTGGGATCACTTCAAATTCACTTAAGCAAGGTCTTATCCAAAAACAGATGTGTTTACCTTTCTAACTTCAACTGTTTTGTCTTTCTGAAATCTTTCACATATTTTTCATATACATTATGAACAGCCTTTTTAAGTATATTTCCAAACACTTCAGTTTTTCACCATTGCAAATAAGGTTTTTCATGTATTATGTCTTGCATATGATTTGTGTGTTGTTACAGCTGTATCTCTAGAGATACTGAGAGAACAGGATTTGTGTGGTTTTCTTTGATTTTTTAAATTTTTAGATTGAAGGTAAGATATGTAATAAAACTACTCTTTTTTTTGAAGATTTATTTATTTTGTACAAGAACCGGGGTACAGGCCAGATGCGCGGGGAGGGTGAGAGGATTCACCAGAGAGAGAGCGGGGGAACAGAACAGGCAGACTGACAAAATACCCTACTGAGGGGAGCAGCAGGAAAAACAGGATCACTCTACCGCGCCATGTGGGATTCTAGCCAGTGGCCCAGCATAGACCCCACACTGCAGAGGATGTAAACAGCTTCAAAGTGCGGTGCTCAACGGCATGCGCCACCAGGGAGTCCCAAAACTACTCTTAACACATTAAAGATACTGATATCAAACAAGTAATTTTTTTTCTTTTTTATCCAATGGCATGAAAGTAGAAATCCACAGCAGAAGAAACCAGAAAGTTCCCAAATTTGTGTCACATCTGTTTTTGTAAATAAGTTATTTGTAAAACAAACCATTTATCTATATCCAAGATTTCTTTTTAATTACAATGCCAGAGCTAAAGAGTTTAAACAGATTGACCCAAAGGTAGAAAAAAATTTCTATCTACTTTCTTTACAGAGAGATTTCCAAATACTCACTAAAATTTATATTTTCAAAGTTCAAAAGGTAAAAAAATTATGAAATTAAAAAGGGTATTTAAATATTAAAATGATTTCCAAATTTATGTAATGGAATGAAACTGTACGTTTCCAAAGATTATTTCAAGTAATAATGTGTTTAAATAAAGGCAAAAAATGTGTTTAAATAAAGGCAAATAATATGAGCCAGCAGGAGAAAGAGAATTCATTTTAGCAGTCGGAGCCATGAAACCTCCAGGAACGAGCTCCCCAACATTCATATGTACATGGAGACATAGATATGTATATGTCAACTCTGGTGAAATATGTATATATATATATATGTATTATGTATTGTTATTATGTATGTATGTATGTATTTATTTATTTTCAACTCTGGTGAAGCTGCTATTTGTGTCCTAAAAGTGGTTTCAGGAGAGCTCAATGAAAAGTTCCCTATTTTTTTTTTAAGTTTATTTATTTTTTTCTTTTTAAAGGTTTATTTATTTATAAAAGCACTGGGTACAGTCAGAAGCGTGGGAGGGTGAGAGAATTTACCAGAGCCAGAGCAGGGAGCAGAACAGGCAGACCGACGAAGCACACTGAGAGAAACAGCGGGCGTGGCATTAGAGGTCTGCGCGCCCTGTGGGACCTTCGCCTGGCGGCCAGGGATCGAACTGGCACTGCAGAGGCTGTGGGCAGCTTCGCAGCCCAGCGCGCCAAGGGGGAGGCCCTCCATGAGAAGTTTCATCCAGAGTCCCATCAAACAGAAACAGGCACAGAAATAACTCTCTAAATTGCAAGCTGACATTCAAATATTAAATTGTCCCTAGGTACCACTTGGAATTTTGAACTGTAATCAACTGACCACAACTTCTTAGTTACTTAGGTCACTGTCCTTATTTTTGCCAACAGCCAAAAACTGATATTGAAGCATCTCCGGATATAAGCATGAACTCTCAGTCCATCTGCAAAATAACTATCTTTATTATAAAAGTTATATCACATTAAAAGAGAAACTAAGAGCTAAATATTAGGAAGAATAGAAAAGGATTACATGTCCTGCAATCTGTGAATTAAATCCTTGGTTATTTTATCAAGAATCAAAAGTCCTTCTTTAAATTCAATATCCAAGGACTTTGAAAATGAAGTATTGAATCCTAACTGAAGTTTGAAACTCAGTCCCAACATATGCCCACAGGACTTTCCACAAAACCAAAATATTCTTCTGTGTACCAAACCTGACAAGATTACATACATCAATATTTAAGGAGAAGTATGAAGAATTGCTTAAACTAATGATTGAACCCACCTCTAGATCAACACAGAGAGAAATTTACTGAAATAAAAACAAGTTCTTCAAATCAGAGACAGAAAAATTTCACTGCAAGTCACACAATCCTAATGAACTTATGATGACCAACACAAGGAGGGGCTCTACTGTGCCATGTATGATGTCCCTACTATTGAGCACCAAGTTGTTAGAGGTGGACAACCCCAGGGCTATGGGGATGACCTGCATGTGTCTTCACCCTTATGTTTTAGGACATGGGATGAGACTGAAAAGCAGAAACCACAGATAAATTTTAAAATGTTTTGTTTACAAGGGGATAGGAAAAGGGAGAGGGAGAGAGAGAGATCAACTGGATATTTCCTACCAAAAGTATCAACTGAGGTGAGACGCCAGGGTGCAAGTCAAATCTGGAAAAGCAAAAGAGTGACAGCATGTATTTGTTTAGGTTTTAAGGCAAATATGGCTGTTTAACTCTCCCCAAGTTCCTGGTGGACACTGTAAAGGAAGCCAGATTCAAGGAATGCTGGGAGTTGTAGTCCTAAGTGTCTGATCTCAGTGGCTTGGAGATGGGTGTGTAGTCTATAAAGATGTTAGCGGGTGAAGTTCATTTAGCATTGCAATCACAGGCTCACTTGACTCCTACCATTCCTATAACAACTAAGAAAGAACTGACTACACAATTTCATGAAAACAATAGAATACCTAGCAATCTAAATGCAAAGGTCATACACCAAGACACATAATAAAAAATTGTCAATTATCAACATAAATATACAGAAATCCAGAAAGACCTCATTTCAAGAAATATGAAACAAAATGTCTCTTCCAAATTTTGTATGGATACAAAAGACTGGTGATGGCGACATATATCATTTAATGTGAATCTTTGTTTTATTTAAATTTCTACAGGGAGATTGTACAAAATTATATGCATAAATCATACTCAATTCAATGTTTAACATGCATTTATGGAAATATCCATTACAATATTAATCTTGATGCTTTATAATTTCAAGTATAAGAGCACAAATTTATCAATTTTAAAACATTTCAAATATGTCAAAATCATACATACAATCAGACACAATTAGAAAAATTTTACAGATTTTAGAAGTACATAATTGGAATACCATTCTTAAGATGAACCTTCATAGTCCACTTCTTCCCCAAGAAACACCTACATAAGTTCTTGCTTACAGATATATAAGTTTATCCATATGCAAGTTTGATCCTGAATACCAAGGTTTGGATTGTATACTATGCAGTTCTTTGAACTTGAAATTTTATGGGATGGTGATCTATAATGAAAAATAAAATATTAACATATGGGAAATGGAAATGAGAATGTTCATTGATGGGTTTTTATTAAATAATAGAACTTTTCAAAGGAGAGTGTAGGCTAAGCCTATTGACAGCCAGCAAAATAAAAAGTTATCATGGACACTATTTTCACTGGATCGTTCCAGTGAATATAACATTTGTGCCTCCACCCACACCCATCAAAGCAAAAAAGCCTATCTCACAAGTTCTTTCATGGCCACAAGTACACAAATTCCATGTTAATTGACTGGGTTTTCCAATTGCACCAAAATTATTATTCTGTTGAATCAATTTTTTCTGTATCCTCATACTTTAGGGAAACTATCTTAGCTACTGTCTCTGGAAAGATGAAATAAGTTCACAAAGAACAGAAAAACTCTGGACTGATAGAAACTTACAGATCTTTTTTTTTGATTAATATTTTATTTTATATAATTCTTACATCATTTTTTGTTTTTGCACAATGTATGCATTATCATTTTGGTTATATTCCCCATACAATTGCACTCCCCTTTATTTGGACCCTAGTTGTTCCTCACCCCTTCCCACCAACCCCCAATGAAACTTACAGATCTTGAGAGAGAGCAGAGCCATTCAGCCACACCCAGGTTTGTTGTTTTTCACTGTAGGTGGCTCCAATCCAGAAAAATTTTCTACTGAATTTCATAAAGTGCTGCTCAGAGACAGGAAAAAAAAAAAGACAATTAGCATAATTTAAATCTACTTTGGAATAATATATTTTTTAAAAAACTTAGTATCCAACATTGATTCAGCCCTTCCATCATACACACATAAAAACATTTTTAATGCTTGTTTAGGTAGTGGTCACAAGTATATTTTTCCTCAAATATCAAGCCTATCTACCTATGGGGGAAAATAACATAAAAATCTCAGGTCTTCACAGAATGAAGACTTTATCAAAATATTACTATGTATTATATAGTATATTATAAAGGGAGTTAGAATTTTACTTCACAGGAATCCAACATCCAAATTTGACTCTACATCAGAGGCTTAGGGAATAGATTTTGTGGGTAAAATCTTCTCAATCTATATTCAGTACAGATTCTGCATACAGCTAGAGAAACATTTCACTTTTCTTAAGAACTGGGTAATTTTTATGATCATACATTTCATTTTCATTGCATATCCCATAATGATGAAAAAAATACAGAATGACAAAATAAATTATAAAATTAATGAAAGCACTGAGATTCAGCTATTTAGTTTTTTAGAAAAATACTCATATATTAGATTCTCTTTGAATTCTTCATTATCTGATTAAAGACTGAATCTAATTCAGCTTACTTAACTAGTATACATTCCTAGGTCAAAAAATACGTAGGAAACCAGAATTGAATACATGCCAATTCATTTCTGCTGTGCATCTGAAGAAGTGTGGAGTTCTGAGAAACACAGAAACTGAGAATTTCATTCCAAGTTTTTTTTTCACTGGAAATGAAGTAACAGTTGCAGCTGTACAGGATCCATCTTTCCTGGCAAGAACAGCAGTCAGAGTCTAAGAAAAAAAAAAAAAAGCATAACTCTTGATATTGGAGATTCTGATTCTTTAATACTCTCTACTCCTATAAAAATATTGTGCTTTTTCCTAAAATTTTCTAGAAAAGTAAATTCAGTGTTGAACAACCATTATAATATTTATCTTGATGCTTCATAATGTCAAGTGTAAGTGCACAAATTCATCAATTTTAAACATTTCAATTGATCCGACACAATTAGAAACATTTTACAAATTCTAGAAGTACATAATTGTAATACCATTCTTAAGGTATCCCCTCATTGCCCACTTCAGCCCCAAGAAGTCCCTAAATAAACTGTTGTTAAAAAAAAAAAGAGGAAATTCTTTGAACATCAATCAGAACATAAACTTGGATGGTCAAGAGGTAGTTAAAAAGTTTTTTCTGTTGAGTCTTAAATGTACATAATGTTCTGTTTCAATTATATCCCCAAGTAGAAACAAATTGAAGGAAAAAAAGAATAAAATAAAGTGAGAAATAATCACAGATGATATTGAGACAACTTTGAAATCTCACTAGGTAAAATACATTAAAAATTGTGCATTGAACTGCTGAAATTTGTGTACTACATTCTGAGTCAAGGGAGATGCAGAAGCAAAGGTATAGATATAAATTCATCGGTTATGAGCAAACACAATTAGGCGATTAGAATTAGCTGGGATATACAATAGAACTTATTATTTATTTATTACTTGAGTATGATTGCTCATGTAGGAAAAACTAGGTTATTTCACCTTAATATTTTCCTTATTTAAATACACAAATGATGCATCTTCAAGTAATTTAATAATTCTTACAATGGAAGACAAGGAAATAAGACTATCCTGCAATTAATATATCAACTTGCAAAACTAGATCACAATATTCCATCATGATTCTGTGTGAGAAAAACAGGAAACTGCATATTTCATCCTCTACCAACCCCAATTTACAAAATATGGAATTTACCTTCCTGGGATATGAGGGTGGTTCCTGGAGAGAGTGTTGGTTCAATATCTAATTTATGAAAAGCTATCAGAAATGATAAGAAATTAACTATTAGACACAAGTTTGTGAAACAATAAAAAACTTCACATTAGTAAATGAAAGCTTTATTAAATGATTTCATCAGTGCTCTGAACTTTTTATAAACTTGACCAGGAAAACTTACAGTTTTTCAACACAATTCCCAAAATAGCCATCAACATAAGACACAATACTGCTAAAATCCCAGAAATCCACCTCCATGGAGTGGTACAAAAACCTATAAAGAAAGAGAGGTAGGGTAATGACTTCAAGGAAAGACATAGGAGTCGAAGATCTCAAAGACAGAAACTAGCACAAGCGAATTGAAAAAAAGGTTTTAGTTTGGAAACCCCATCATCTTCCCAATGAAACACTAGAAATATGAAGACAATGCATAGGAAACTGAAAACAAAAATCTATTCTTCTGTGAGAGTATACACACTTTCTTTTTGCCAAATGCATGTCATTAATATGATTTACCAATTATTATTTTTTATTTTGTATTACACATACCTGCCATGAGGAGAGATGCCCCACTCCATGCAGGGAAGACTCACATGTGCTTGTTCCAGAAGATCCGGGTCACGTCATGGACTGATCTGGAGGCTGAGCAATCTTGAGTTTGTGAAGGAAAAATGTAAAAGAAAAAGAGAAATTGTGCATTCAAACAATGTTCTTATATAACTATGTACTGGTGAGAATGGACGGACAGTGTGAACCAGACGCAGCAAAATCACGAGCATCTGAATGTTCTGGCACCACAATACAGGAAGCTGTCACTGTAACTGCCAACGCCTCCCTTTGTTTATGGTAAAAGCTCAGCATCAGTTTCTTTTTTTTAATGACCAAAGATCAAAATAATGTTTAAAAAATATTTTGGGGCCACCCTGGTGATGCAAGTAGTTAAGTACTGCACAGAGAAGCTATCTCCAGCCTCTGCAGCACAAGTGTGAGCCCTGGCCAGCCATGGAGCTACCCACAGGGCACAGGAAACCTCTCCTGTCTAACCCGCTGCTCCCCTCAGCAGTGTATTTCTGTCTATCTGCCTGTTCTGCTCCCCACTCTGTCCATGGTGAATCCTCTCACTCCTACACCTCTGGCCTGTACCCCAGTTCTTGTATGCATCAATAAATAAGTCTTAAAAAAATATTTGGGTAACAGGAGAAACATAGGGAAATCTAAATACGTAATTAGTGTAATAAAGTTCCACATCATAAAAATTTCCTTATTTAATAAGAAACAGTCATTTCTTACATGGTTAAAGCACTTAAACATAGTTTAGATTTATTTCTGAAACTGACTTAATAATGAAGATATATAAATAAACTCATTATTGGTGAAAAACCAAAGACATGAAAAACTATGAAAATTGTCAAAAAGACTTAACTTGAAACTTGGTAGTAAATCTCCATGAACTCATGCAGTTAATTTTAAATCAAGCCTTTCTCCACATTTGTATATTTTGTGAATTTTCATTTTCTTAGCACAGAGTGTTTGGCATTTCCATGTCTTATTCTGTGCTGTGATCCCTGTCTCTGTAACTCAACTGGGGACGTAAGGGATAAAACAATTTATAAACACTGTGATCTCCCGCTATTGCTCCATGCACACACACACAGACACAGACATGTGCTCTAGCACAGCCTCAGCTGGCCTGAGCCAACACTCAGTGTTTCATTCACACTGACCTTCAAACCTTCCTTCAACAGTTGTCTCCCCAGTGTTCCCTTCCCTTCAGGGCTTTGAAAGTGGCTATAGTTCATACAGGAAGACAGATCAATAATAATAATACTAAGCTAATTAAATAATCTGATGGACCAAATGATGAGGTGAAAAAGATTTTGGAACCTTGAATTCCTGAGATAAAGGACTTCCAAGATTTCATCCTGGGCCGGAAAATAATAACACCTCTTTATACCTTTACAGCAAAAAACAATAAATATAGAAATCAGGAATAGTATCAGTAGCTCCTTAGTAAAGTAGCAAAGAACAAACAGAAGAAGAATCATTGATTTTACTGCCAACCTCTTTTATACTGTGAATTTTTAATGAATATGCAAGTTTAGCTTTGGAAACAAAATAGACTTTTGAGCAAATAGCATAAATCCCCCAAAAGACTAATTCATATAACACACTTACATATTTTGAAAGATAGCATTTTGCAATCTGCATCTATCATCATATAAATAGTGTTGCTACTCCTAATTCTCACCTTATTGAAAAATAAAATCATTTTAGTTTGACACATATTGTCCTAATACCTTAAGAAAGAAATGAAGTTTTCTTTACATGCGCACATTGTTTGGTGAAAATGTGAAACCAAATCATGTGCAGCCTATCTGTATTCTTAGTGCTTGTAACATACAATTAGGATCAAAATAAAATCACCAGCCCAAGTTTACTAAGAAATGTTAGTGACTTTATCATTAAGAGTTTTATAACATATGAAACAAATGACATTTAGGAAAGGTGTTCTCTCTGGGTTGATCAGTGAAAAAAGAGCAAAAGCTCCTGTAGTAGGAGCAAGAACATCAAAGAAAAAAAAGTCCGGAGTCTAGTCCCCACATCATTTTATTTTTAATGATACTTTTTGCCTTATTTCTATTAATGAAGAGGGAATTACTTCTTTCTTATAATTTTATTATATATACATATATTACATCATTCTTCCTTTTTGTACAGTGCATGCTCTCTCCTCTCAGGTGCAGTAAGTTTTCTTTTGGCAAAATCTGGAAGCAATCACTGTGATCCATGACTTCAAAATGAGAGGCTCAAATTGGTTTATAAAATACATTCAAATCAGGTGTTTTATAATTTTTTTTATATTTATGCTTCAAGCAGAGACTTAAATTATATAAAAAATAATATTTTGGTTTAAAATTTATATAATACCTTTTACAATAAGATTAGGGAGGTGAGAAATGATGCTGAGGTGTTTCAATGTAAGTGGTTCCTTTTTTGTCAGAATGGACTTGAATTCTCCCTAAGAAAACTGTGAAGTGGAAAGTTTCTTTAAATATAAAGGCTTTCATTTTAAACCATCCCCTTTCCCTACATTGTGAGACTGATGATGATAATGTGAAAAAAGGGGAGGGAGAGAGAGAGAGAGAGAGTGTGTGTGTGTGTGTGTGTGCACACTCACATCACATCTGTATGGACACACAGACACTTTCATCCCTTGGGCCAAGTGGGGTAAACTGGATGGAGAAGAATAATTATTATTCTGTTTTCTTTCTTTCTCTCACATTTCACATCCGGAGCTTGACTTCACTATGAAATGTGGATGACTGACGTCATATCTAAGGTTAAACGCAGAGAAAAAACACCCACAAAAACGCTCAGACACTTAACACATTATAGAAAGGAAAATAGCACCTCCATCACCAGGTGTTGAGTAAATGTGACCCTGTCAAATGCTGGGAGGAAGTTTATAAAGCCCTGCTATAAAGAGAGTCAATTAACAAAATGAATTCCAACCCTGCAGCTCAGAGACACAAAGATTCATGTATTCACTTTTGCTCCTGCAACTCAGGTCACCTTAGATTTGTAAACTAAATACCTGCCGTCAAATGTAGCCATCGAATCTTGCACTCTAAAATGATTTTTTTCTCTTTTAATAAGAAAATTATACTGTGATTCATTTTTTTATATTTTTTCAACTTTTTTTTTTTGGCCATTCATTTATAGAATGTAAATCACCCTCACCTGCATTCCTGTAAGGAAAGTTGAGAACAGAGATGTGATGAGCAGTTTTCCTTCCTAAGTTATTAAAGATCCCACCTCCTGACACCTGAATCTAGTGAAACACTGTGGGAAAGCTCTGGCTTTTCCTGTAGCTGGAGTGTCAGGGCAGGTCGAATGAAGTCACAACAGAATCTTCTTTCTTAAAAGGATGGGACTATTTTAGATATTTAGACCTCTAAGACAGTTCCATTTGATAGTTCAGGAAAAAAAAAAAACTACATCATTTTAAAACAAATGATAAAGATGTTTAAAATTACTAGATTCATGGAGCTCCAAGTAGCTGTTAAATAAAACAATGGATGACATTTTACTCTATGTTCAAATCAATATTAGATTATAATGTTTTTATTTCTCTCTAGTCACCTAAGGAATAAAATATGAACTTATTAAGCTTCTTAAGTGCAGTGTCACAGGGTAAGAGCACTGAATACATATATATTAGACATATATTCACAATTTGATACATTTTTGCAGGAACATGGGTATCTACACCGATATAATTATTATTGATCTATTTTATTATAAATTTTCCTAAATGCTATATATATATTTCCTAAAAACTTGAATTTTATAAAATTTCTATATTTTCATTTTACATAAAACTTGTTCTAGTGTGAGTCTAGAGCACTAGAAAGAATTACATGTGTTCAAAACTTCAATATCTAGCGGTCATATTAAATGTTTACATTCACTGGAAAGCAAACCAGTCTCTCCAGGTATTGTCCACTGTGGAAAGCAAAAGTCCTCCATTCTGGGAAATAGTTTATTAGTCCAAGCCAGAAAAAAAAAAATCTGGAGGCATTAGCCAAAACAAAACAGAAGAGATATCAAATCACAGGAAAAATATTAAAATTGATTCAACTTATGCAAACACAGTTTTCTCTCAAACATGATCCCAAATTGTTTCAACAGCGTAGCAAAAGTTTGCAATCCAAATCTACTTTTAAACCATATTACCTATTTTTGCATAAAATCACAGGGCAGAATAACTGAATAGCAATTTTAGCTGCTTTGTTGGAATACTCCATAAAGGATCAGAGCAAACTCTTGACATCCTGTCCACATAGGCTTCAAGAACAAAGTTGATCTCATCAGCCTCCACCTGAGCTTCCTCTTCTCGGGGATACGAGGGCTTTTTCTTTTTCCGGGTTGTCCAGTCCTGTCCATGGAGGCAGCTTCCCCACCTCTCTTGGGCGTCTCTGGAACCTACCAACAAAGCCACAGGTTCTCCTCTTCTTGGTCCAGCTCTGCTTCAACTTCCTGAAAGATTCCACTCAAAGCCACACAATGAAACTCATGTCCAATTGCTTTAGTTTAAGCAGACAAAATCCCTATGGAAGTTATGCAAAAATAGACTCTGAAATAAGTAGTAAAAAAATTACTACCACTATTTTCATGCTATGTTGGTATCAAGGGGAGAGAAAATGTGAACACAAGTTAGCTTTGCTGGAAAAAAATATACAACACTGCTGCAGGTCCTGGTCACTCAAAACAGGAAAACTTCGCGGATTCAGAACAAAATACAAAAAAAAAAAAAATTACCAGTATTTTGTCAAAGAAAACTTAGTAAAAATCAGGTGTATTTCCAGGTCTATTCAGTTCTTTGTAGGAAATTTTTACTCTCAACAGTTCCATCAACAGGAATCTGTTGAGAGCTTTACTCCCTATTTTCTCCAGAAACAATTTCTGTACTATACAATTTTGCAAGCTTTCCAGTGGGAACCCTGAGAAAAATTTTCATCTGAGACTGTACCCCAGCATCCATACATTTGATCTTCAACACCATGGAAATGATGCCAAAAAGTGAAGCTAATTCCATACAGGCTTTGTGGATGCCACCCCCACTCCATCAAGACACCAGGATCTACAAATCCCAGGATCCCCAAAGGGAAGTGGCGAGGACCTAAGGGTGGAGTTAAGCAGACATTTTCTCTGTTTGTAAATAAAAACCAGCCATGTTAAAAAAATAATTAAAATAAAATATAAATACATAAATAAATAATATAAAAATAAAACGTTAGACCCTGACAACACCATGGTGTTTCCAGAGGGACAGGAGTTTGGGGGTAGGAGGTTTAGGTGGAGGGGTCAATTGAATGGGCAGTCCAATTATTAGAAATCTTTGGTGGTTTTGGTGATAAAATGTATTTGGTATATAAAATGTGTTAAACTGTACTCACCCAGCATACACAGTGTTGCAAACTAATATTACCTCAATAAAATTTAAGGTTAAAAGTGGGAATAAAACAAATGTTTACATTCATTTTAAAGTGCTTTTCAATGTCTCCCAAAGGAAACAATCACTTCCTCTTCTGAAAGTATGTTGATTTATCTCTACTCCACAGCTGAAATACCCTGAAAGTTTTAACCACAGATATTCTAGTTCTGCATGGACATTTTTGCTTCATTAGTAAAGATGACTTTCCTTCCAATTCACTCAGGACCAGAACAGCGTCACAGAGAAAGGAAGGACATGTTTGGAAGAAATGAAAAAAGACCTCATCATAAAACTGAAATTTTAGCATGATCTTGCAAGATAAATAGCACTTGGAATAAGAAAGTGAGAAACATGTAACAGACATATGTATACAAAAGCCTAAAAAAAAAAAAAAATTCGGACCTTTCCTGGTGGTGCAGGCGGTTGAGCGCTGCGCTGTGAAACTGCCTGCAGCCCCTGTAACACCAGTTCAATACCAGCTGGCGGGTGAGGATTCCACATGGCGCAGCAGACCTCTCCTGTCTCTCCTGCTGCTCCCCTCAGCAGTGCATTTCAGTCGGTCTGCCTATTCTGTTCCCCACTCTGTCTCTGGTGAATCCTCTCACCTCCCCCCATATCTGGCCTGTACCCCGGTTCTTGTATAAAATAAATAAATCTTTTTTAAAAAATAATAAAATAAATAAATAAATAAAAATTCGACAATCATGTCCTTTCTTCTAACCCTTTTAAATAAAATATTTGACCCATATTGAAAAATAATTGAAGCATAAAGTTGAACCATTATCACAGAGTAAACACACTGTCTCTGTCATCTTCCCATTTTTTCTTTCACTCTTTATTTTGATGTCAAAATAGACTGTAGAAAGTAAAACCAAAATACCATATAGGGAGCTCCCTTGCATCATGTATTCGATTTCTCCAACAGAAATATTTTACATAACTGGAGCACAATGCTATTTGATATTAGTATACTCAGATTTCACCAGTTTTACATACATTAATTTGCTTGAGTGTATACATGTATGCTTACAGTTTAAGAAATTTTATCACATGTAAAATCATGTAACTATCATCACATTTTTTCATATTTTAGAAAAAACATTAACAACATTTATTTTGTCACTGAAGTTGTTTGCTAAAGAAAAGACAAGATAAATGATTTAAATCCTTTCCTTTGTTTACCAGATTTCATGTTAATAATTTAGTCCTTTAGAAGAGAATTTTAATATTACTGAGCATACGTTACAGCCTCTATTATACTAAATGTGTATGTTTTATAATCCCAGTGAAGAATTTTGACTTTCACTATTTTACTGATGTAGAATTTTATAATAGACCAGAAACTCTGCTCAATGCAATACTTTTCCTTAATGTAAAGATCCAAAACATGCATGTTCTAGGAAATGACTCCAATTTTGCCTGACTCTGAACAACCTTGTCCCAGTGTTAAAGCTCCTGACGTTATTATAAATCCAGTAGCCAACTTCTAAAGTTCATTCAGTTCCCCAAATAACTTTTCTGAGAGTTTACCAGGATTGATGCTTGCAGGTTTTCCCCTGCCCTTCTGAGGGATAGAGGTGATCACTTGTAGCACCAAACAAATGAGGCAGTATTTGTCATTGGCTGACAGGCTGATTTTCAGTACCTTTTCAACACATTATTTATACTTGATCTCTGTTATCAATTATAGTTGAGATTATATTACAAATTTAGGATACTACATTGTTTAACAAATATGCTAACATTTTACAATTGCAATATTAAGGGGATGTTACAATTTCAATCAGGGATATTGAACAGAGACAGACACAAGAAAGTTTCCTTTTTTCATGAAGTTAAAAGCACCAAGAGAATTGCTTTCCATCAAGAAATACAAACAGATAAATATTAAAACCAATGGGACAGTCAATTCTGTTTCAGAGAAAGATAGAGAACAATGTGTCAGTTTAGATCTTTCTCATCCTTGACATATCTTTATAGCTATTTTATAAAGTGAGATGTCTGCACAGAAAGAAAAACATCCATATAATGGTGACGTAGTTGGTAACATATATTTTGGATGAAAATTGGCATTCTCCAGTTGTGTTTGCTAGGGCAAGGAATATAAAGCTAAGGAGAAAACATGTCTTGTATCAAAAATTGTAATGTCAGCCCTTACTGTACATCTCTTCTCACTAATAAGCCCATCACCTGGACTGAAGCAAGAACCTCATCTTGGAGCTGGTCTGATGTACCCTGACCATATCATGCACTTCTCAAGTCCAATGAGTCTCTCTCGGGTGAACTGTGTGTGCACCTTGGGTTCTCAAACTTATCTGACACACCAAGGTGACAAGTTGGTCACTTGACCTCTAAAGCTCAGGTTTTTTTTTTTTTTACTATCACCCAAATGGTACTGAGCCTCTTTCTTGACCTTTAGACAAAACCCTTACATTGTAAAATTTTGTTTTTTAGGTTTTTTTAAGATTTATTTATTTATACATATAAGAATCCGGGCACAGGCCAGATGCGAGAGGGCGAGAGGATTCACCAGAGACAGAGCAGGGAACAGAACAGGCAGACTGACTGAAATACACCACTGAGGGGAGCAGTGGGCAAGGCAGGAGAGGTCTGCTGCACCATGTGGGATTCTCGCCGGCCAACCGGGCATCTAGCTCATGCTGCAGAGGCTGTGGACAGCCTCACAGCGCAGCGTCAACCACCAAAGTTTGTTGCCAGTAGCTGTTGATAAAATCTAGGCATAAAGCCAAGACCAGGGAGTAAAAGATCTCAAGATTACTAAGATACATCGGTACCCAAACAGGATACTATTATTCAGTTCAGTAAAAATTCATCAGTCTAGGGAGCTCACCTAACTTTTGTACTAAAGTCTCATTCATTGAAGGGCAATGAATTTACACATTCCCATACTATCACCAAACAGGTAAGGAGGTTGATAGATAGATATTCAGATAGCTAGGTAGTAGATAGGTAGCTGATAGATAGATAGAAAGATAGATAGATAGACAGACAGACAGATAGAGGAAGATATTAAAATATGATAGTTTTTAACAATTTTGACACTTAGTAATCTGGGTAAAATGTATACATCAATCTTTTCTGCTACTTTTTCAGGTATGTTCAATCTAAAAGTATACCCAAAACTTAAGCAAACAAAAGCTATAGTCACACTAGAAACCTTTTTTCTGACATACTACATCTAATATATCATTAAATATGATTTGTATGTATTTTGGAATTTACATAAGTATGTATGTGTGCACATGTGTATCTTAGTCATCATTTCTTATTGCCCCCATTACTATCAGGCCTACAACTTTGAAAAACTGTAAAGGCTTAATTTTCTTAAATGCTTGAAGTTGTAAATGTGTGCTATTAAGATTCCATCTAAAAACAAAATTCTAGGGCCTCCTTGGTGGCGCAAGGGGTTGAGCACCTCACTATGAAGCAATCCGCAGCCTCTGCAGCACGACTTGGATCCCCGCCCGGCCAGAGAGCAACCCACATGACGCAGCAGACCTCTCCTGTCTCGCCCGCTGCTCCCCTCAGCAGTGTACTTTGGTCAATCTGCCTGTTCTGTTCCCATCTCTGTCTTTGGTGAATCCTCTATCCCCCTGCCCCCACATCTCTGGCCTTTACCCCAGCTCTTGTGTGCATAAATAAATAAATCTTTAAAAAAAATAAAAATAAAAACAAATTCTATTTTGTCATATTTATTTTAGAGGTCCATTGCTTCTTCAGTCTTTACAGCAATGGTATGTAGCCCCAGGTCACCAGGTGTCTGGCAGCCCCATGTGTGACTATGAAGGGGGAGGAGCAGGGGCTTCTTTCTGGCCTGGGTCAGTTTGGGAACTTTAAGTGTTGAGAGTAACTTGAAGAAGTCAGTCTGTCTTACAGTGTTTAATCTCCATATTTTCTGTCTTTCCTTCCCCCAGGATTATATCACACTATTTTCACCCCTTCTACCCAACTCCAGGATCCTGTCCAGTGATCTTCACTCCAACACAAGGCCTTTCCTCTTGTTGCTTGTTTCAAAATACTGTTCTGAATCCCTGCTGTCTTTTGCTATTCATTTCTCAGATCTGTTCATAAATATAACCATACCAGGAAAATTTCACTGATTTTTGTGTTCAAATATGATAACTGCTACTCTTTGTAAGAATTATTTTTGGGTCCTTCCTGGTGGTGCAGGTGGTTGAGCACAGCGCTGTGAAGCTGTCCGGCGCCTCTGCAGTGCAGGTTCAATCCTGCTGGGGGAGATACCCACATGGTGTGGCAACAGACCTCTCCTGTCTTACCTGCTGCTCCCCTCAGCAGTGTATTTCAATCAGTGTGCCTGTTCTGTTCCCCACTCTGTCTCTGGTGAAAACTCTCATCCTCACACACATCTGGCCTGTACCCCAGTTCTTGTATGCATAAATAATCTTTAAAAAAAGAATTATTTTTATTTGCATTGTGTACTTATTATAGTAATCACAATAATAAGTACTTATTATTAATAATAAGTCCATGTACTTATTATAGTAATCACATAATAATTATTATGAAGTAAAATTAAGGAATACTACATGGACATCAATCAATGTACAAAGACATAGATTTTTAGCTAAATCAATAGTTCACATAGTTGAAGTCATCACCTTGGGAAATCTTAAATGTTCAGTTTCTTTTCATTCTTATGGATTTTTCAGATCTTAAAAGATTTTCTTCTTACAGATACAATAGCCATCAGTTCGGCAATCTACAGCATTTATCAGGCCATTTGTCACATGTATGCATTTATTATCAGCATTTTTAGCTGCAGGAAGAAGCCTAGAAGAGAAAATAATGTTTATTAAGTGCTGAATTTGCTTTAAATAGTATTTGTATTTTTAAGATTGGTAGTATTTTAATACCTTATAAAGAGGAAAAAGCAATTTTCCCAGTTCTTCACAATTAAACAAATAAATGATTTATGTATTTCAAAATTTAATATTAACTCTGAAATGTGTATGATGCCAATGTCTTGAATTCTAAGATAATCTCCACAACCTCAACAATTTCATTGTCTTCTATTTTCACTGGAATTTACAGGTGGCTTTTATCCATTAACCCTTTGATAAATATGAAACACATTCCACTATTGATATAGTACAGTAAAATTATTGTTAAACATCAATAATAATTAACTCTCTTCTGAAAAGTGCACTATAATTCCTGAGGAGATCATGTGATGACTAGGAGAGTGCAGCATTAGAAATAAAGAGGCAGTCACCTAGAATTGTAGGTAAATCGTAAGTATTAACTGAACACAGAATTTGTGTTGGAAAATCACTCCTTTTACTTGGGATTATTGGAAGGTAATGTGCAGATTATATTCATAAGATCTCATAGGATAATGTATATTTTGATTAGATTTCTATACTAGAAGACTTGACATTAATTCATTGTTAAGATTTGATAAGGGCAGAAGAAGAAGGGACGAATGTGAGATAATATCTTCATGGAGTTTGTCTATGCAGCAGACACCTTCTACTTGCTGAAAAATATCTTGAAGATATTTTTTGCAACTACTCTTTGAAGTAGGTTCTTTTATTCACCTTATTTTATGGATAGCGGATAGACTGATATACAAATTGTTTGAATAACAAGACTAACATCAGAGCCTCTCTGGTGGCCTAGGAGTAAAGTCTCTGTGCTATCATTGCTATGGCCTGAGATTGATCCCTGATCATTGAGCTAATACATATATTGTTGCAGCAGACCTTTCCTGTCTTACTGGTTGCTGTCTTAGCAGTGTATTTCAGTAGATTGGCGTGTTCTGCTCCCCACACCATCTCTGGTGAATCCTCTCACCTCCCAACCTCTGGCCTACACCCCAGTTTTCTATGCATAGATAATAAATAAATCTTTAAAAAAAAAAAAAAGGCAAGACTAATATCATACAAGTGGCAGATTTAAGAGATCGATCCAAATAGCTTCACTTCTCACCCTAGGCTATTGATACAATCATAGAGTAGAAAATTTTAGGATGAAAGGTTTCACAAGGACAAACACTAGAGATGTGGGGCAGGGATAATTAATGAATCTTGTACTAAACCTGGCTATGGGAGTTTCCAGGAATCTAAGGTAGTGTCAGAAACCACTATCAGCCAGAGGTGGGCACAGAGATTATCAACTTAGAAGACCAACCTAGTATGGCCATAAAGCAATACTTTCTACAATCATGCCATCAAAAAACATTATAGAAGAGCATCCTTTATCCTGGAAAAATGCAGCTATTGCCTTTTAAGACTGTCCACCAGTGTCAATGTAGGCCTCTCTCTTTCCTTTTTCTTCTTTCCTCCATAAATTTGTCATGTGCTGAAGAATTGGAATGTCTGTTGAGTACTTTCTCAGAGGAACCCAAGAAACCCACGCACAAAACCCCATCATCTGAACTCCGTCACCATCAATTACTCACCACATTAAATTGTGGAAGTGAAGGCAGGAAGCAAGTATTAATATTTCAGCAGTTTTTCCAGAGTCTCAGAACTGAACTCTAGAAACATTGTGATCTACTTGATCACATCAGGAATCACATATATATATGGATGTATTTTCAGTAAATGATATGAAATTTCATACAAAGAAATTGGGTTTAGAAAGAGAAACTATCAATTATAAAACATAAAACTTAAACACAAAGGTGAACTTTAAATGATAACTATCATGTGAATCAGTGAATCAGAATTACAGTTGTAAATGATAGAATGACTGCTATATTGACTGCTAAAAAACATGTTTTTGTAACATATTTGGCATGCATATATGTATACATTGCAACAGGGGTTTAAAATGAACATGTAAATTGGAGTTGTTGATTGGAGACATAATCTTGAAAAACATAACTCATCAAAGCAGCATCTATTTATTCAAAATCAATTCTATTTTGCTGCACAATTGTCACTAAGTTTCATAAACGTATTAACAATACAAATCATTCTCAGCTTTTCATGCCAAAGCAAAGTATTCATGATAGGAAATATTATCAGTTGAAAACCTATTTAATACCCCTAACTCCAAAACATGATATCATAGCCTCACCTCCATTAAATAAGCCAGAGCACTTACATTAGCCTACAGTTTTGCAAATCATCAAACGCAGCCTATTTTATATAAAGTGTTGACTTTCTCATGCAATTTGCTGACTACTGTACTAAAAATGATTAACATGCAGTTTGCAGCAACATGGATGGAGCTAGAAGGGATCATGCTCAGCAAAATAAGTCAGAAAGAAAAAGAAAAATACAGAATGGTCTCACTCATAAGCAGGAATTTAGAAAACCTCAATAAGGGACCAGGAAAAAGACTAATTAATACAAAGTAAAAATCAAAATCAACAAGCAACTATAAACCAGAGACACACTGCGGGGGGGAGGGAAGGAGAGAGGAACTACTAGGGTCAAAATAAGGATGGGGTGCAATTGTGGGGGGAATATAACCAAAATGATAATGCATACATTGTGCAGAAATAAAAAATGATGTAAGAATTATATAAAATAAAATATTTTTAAAAAAATTAATACAAATTTAAAAAAAAAGAGTCTGAGGGGTATGAATGTTGATGCTTGAGCTGACCTAGTAGGCTGCTGCCTACATAATGAGCATTATATCACATCTCATCAGCCAGGAAATGATCAAAATTCAAAGCACAGTTTCTACCAAATGGCTATGATTTTTCAGACCATAATAAAATTCTTAAGGAAAAATCTTAAGGAAAATCATTGTAAGTCATGAACTTTCTGAAATAGATCACAACATGGAGTGTGTATGTATACAGGCATCTGATATTAAGATATTGGGTGGGGATAATTCTGTGATTGCATCATTAAAATCTTCAGCCATAACTACATGCATGATCTCATAATAAGATAGTCAACTTCATACATAATTAAGTGTAGACAAATGTTGACACATTCCAAAAAGCTTGGTAGGGATTTTTGTTTTTTTCTGACATCACAGTAAGATATTATTTTTAATATCCAAACCATTTATTTGGCTAATTTTGTGACTAAAAGTCAGAAATTTCGGGCCTCCCAGGTGGCACAGCGGTTGAGCGCTGGGTTGCAAAGCCGCCTGGCGAGGGTCCCACAGGGCGTGCAGACCTCTTCTGCCACCCGCTGCTCCCCTCAGTAGTGTATTTCATCAGTCTGCCTGTTCTGTTCCCTGCTCTGGCTCTGGTGAATTCTCTCACCCTCCTGCACTTCTGACTATACCTAGTGCTTGTATAAATAAATAAATAAATAAATCTTAAAAAAAAAGAGAAATATTTTTCAGAATACAATTCTCTGCCTCTCACTCTAGGTAGCCTAATGAAATCAAAAGAGATATGGTCAGTAATATTTATGAAAAAGTATGTAGTGTGTTGAATAATGTTCCTTGAAATGCATGTCCCCCACCAGAGACTCAGAATATGATGTTACCTAGAACTAGATTCTTTGTAGATGTACTTGAGGTAAGGACTGAGATGAAATCTTATTGGATTGAGCTTAATTCCTTATATATCATCCTTATAGGAAAGTAATCAGCAGAGCAAGAAGCAGCCTAGATGTATCATGAAATGGAAGGTGTAAGTTTGGGTGACACCAAGGGTCACCAGGCAGCATCTCTGTGGCTCAGGTCATGAAATATCTTCCATTTTCACTGAGTTTTACTTTATTTCCTTTATGTTAATATTTCGATTAATAATTTCTATAGCATATACAGTACAGCAAATTATTGTTCAACATCAGTTACAAATATTTCCATAGAAAATTTCAGCTAACTCCGTGAAGATAAATGAACTTCTAAAGGAATAAATGTGCTGAATTCTGCCTTCTCAACTAAACAAACTTCATTGCTTTAAGCCATGCAGTTTGTGACTTAAGACAAAATAAGTAACAGTGTTTGACAACAAATACAAAGAACAGTGGATGAGACCACAAGAGGAAGAAAGATGTTTCAAGAAAATTTCCTTGGAAGTCCATGTCTTGGAGTAAAAAAAACTACATTAATGTTAAAATGACAACTCTGATATAATCTTGAAATCTTGTGCAAGATTATCTATTTAATTACCTAATAATACATAGAAGAATGGTAAACTTCAATCATAAAACTGATGAGTAACTCAAATAAGTTATGAGCTAAACATTTAGCCTAGTACAATCATCTTTCACTTATTTTTTGACATTTATCCTTTCTTTTCTTGGTTGATTTGTTATGGCTACATCTATATATAATCTAACTTCTGTTTACAGATGCCCAGTAAATATTTAGGATTGGAAGAAAATATGAGGATTCTGGTCTGGAATTTTAAAAAAGCAAAAGACTTACTTGCTCAGAGTATAATCTGTGCCATCGAACCAAACCCATTTTTTCCGCTGGCTCTTGTAGGATAAACTGAGGAAAAATTTTTCTTGACGCAATTCACATTGCAACTTAGACAACTGCATTACAAAATCCTGCAGAGAGAGGAAAATAAATCTGAAAATAGAACTTTCCCTGAGGAAGAATAGTATAATTGATTAAATACATTTATTTCATTTTTCAACTTCCTTTTAAAATCTGCTGTATTATATGCAAAGAATGTGGATGGATAAACCTTAGTTTCTTTACACAAGAGTTGGATTGTCAGCTATTTATTCCTGAGGAATTTTTTTGGTCTACACTGTATTTTATTTGGTGTTGTAAAAATGATCAATAACTCATGGTGTAGTCACTTCAATTAGACACTCAAAAAATAGAACAACATTCATTAACTTAGGTAATACGTAGTGACATATGTCACAGTGGGAATAGGGAATGAAAGGGGAAGAAATAGCAGAGGTTTTATCTGGTTGTTTTGAGCCTAGGATGTTTTTCAAGGGATTATCTACTAAGCTAAAATCTTAAATTAAAAAAAGGGGTGCATTAACCAAGAGAAGAGATTTTGGAGTGAGAAATGTAGGAAATAAAATGTGTCACAGGCACATGAAACAGCAATTTGAGAAACAAAGACATGAAGGAGCACAGGGACATTTATGCATGTAAAGAAGTGCATGGCGGTCAGCTTAGGGCAGGCTGCTCTAGAGCAGGTGATGGGGAGTCCTTAGTGGCAGAGGAGGCTGGGATACAGGTAGGAGTCAGATTTAAAATTAACTTAAATACATTACTTGTATTTTATCCCAAGTGCTGGCAAAAGTTAAAAGCATTTATTAAAACCAATAGCCATTTTGGGGGCCTCCCCGGTGGCGCAGCGGTTGAGCGCTGGGTTGCGAAGCTGCCCGCAGCCTCTGCAGCACCGGTTCGATCCCCGGCTGCTCCCCGGCCACCGGAGGCGGGTCCCACATGGCGCGCAGACCTCTCCTGACACCCGCTGCTCCCCTCAGCAGGGTACTTCAGTCCTTCTGTCTGCTCTGCTCCCCTCTCTGGCTCTGGTGAATTCTCTCACCCTCCCGTGCTTCTGACTGTACCCAGTGCATGTATAAACAAAACAAACAAACAAACAAATAAATAAAATAAAACATGCCTCTATTAAAAAAAAAAAAAAAAACCAATAGCCATTTTGCAAAGATTCCTGTGACTGTCATATAAAATCTGTTTTAGAGGAATATGTATCTTGTGTGACTGCTTCATTTTTAATTTACCATTAAAAAATTCACTAAAGTTGGGCCTCCCCAGTGTGGTGCAGCGGTTGAGCCCTGGGCTGCGACGATGCTCGCAGCCTCTGCAGTGCTGGTTCGATCCCCGGCTGCCAACGAGGGTCCCACATGGTGCGCAGACCTCTCCTGCTGCCCGCTGCTCCCCTCAGCAGTGTATTTCGTCCATCTGCCTGTTCTGTTCCCCGCTCTGGCTCTGGTGAATTCTCTCACCCTCCTGAGCTTCTGACTGTACCCAATGCTTGTATAAATAAATAAATAAATCTTAAAAAAATAATTTACTGTCCTCATTAGGACAGTAATTAATTAAAAAAATTTTTTTTCACTAAAATTTAAGAAACAAAATCTTATTCTTACCATTGCTTCTTCAGTATCCACTTTAGCAAAGCCTGAATTTAAATCACTGCAATAACCAGGACATTTATCCCAAGGAAGCATCATTCTTGAGAAAAAGTAGCAGTTTCCTCCATGCTGATACCAGCTAGTTGAACAAGTAGAGTGTTTCCAAACTATTATAAAAGATAGATAGAATTATAAAAGACAGAATATTATAAAAGATAGAATATTCATGAATCCCTTCCTTCCATGCAAGTCACATCAGTAAGTCATACGAAATCTATGCTCTACAAACAAAACACATTTGTTTTATACTACATTTGTAAGCACTTTTATTTAATGTTAGATTTATCTTGCATTACTAATTCATCTCATTGAAAATATTTTGGTCTTTCAGATTCATAACAATACATAAGGGAGACTTTTTTTTAATCACAAAGTTAGAAATGTATCAGAAAACAAACCCCAAATATAAACATACAGTTGTTTAAAAAAAGTCTGAAAGAAAAAACAACATAGGCTCCCATGGAGCTGTAGATTCAAGATCCCACCAAGACATCATAACTAATCAATTACAGTTTTATCCTCTGCCAAAGGGGGAATTCTGAGCCAGTCCATCTCAGGGATGTCTATTGAGGTCATCTCATCATTCTATAATGATGGAACTTCCTCGAATACAAAGTGGCTTTGCTGAAATAACCTTTCTTTCCGTTTGCCAGTAACATTGACCCACACTTTGTCTTTAAAATTTTCAATTTTGTGTCAGCCCTTGAGATTCTTTTTACTTGCTAGACAGAACACTGCCCAGGACATGAGTCACATAATAAAAACAATTAGATATTTATATATGTTAATTTTGTATTTATCAATTCATATGACTACTGACAAGCACTAGTGTTACAGGTAACTTTCACTCACATCTGCTTACATGTATACAGCTGGAATATCAAGCAAAATAGTGGATAGCAAGTGAATTCTTTCCTCTCTCTCCTGCCAATATAACTATTGAAGCCTTCCAAAATTACCTGTTTTATTTGTATCCTTGTTGCAAGAGATATTTTGTGGGTGTCCTTCAGCGTTAAATGAGTTCTGAGTCACTGAAAAGAACTCAGAAAGATGATTTTTTTAACTCAAATGAAAAAATATTTGGACAGCCAAACATTATACTATATATAAAATACAAGTGATTATTGAAATATCACTTGCATTAAAGAATTCAATGTAATAGAGACATAAACATAAATAGCAAACTACAATATAATTATGACAAGTTCATACAGCAATTGATCACAGAAGAAGCAAATTCTGTTATAATATTGTTAAGCAAGCTTTTCACATTCATAAAAAATATTTTAAATGGAACAAAAGACAACAATTTTGACAAAGTAAACATGAGAATAGGCAGTAAGAATAATGAAATACTTTAAAGTGAACAATAATTTGAAATAATTTTCAGTTTTTTGTGATAGAATGTTATGCTTGGTCAAGGAATAGCATGGATTAAAAATGTATATCAACAGATTCCATGATGTGAGTAGAGAAAACATATTTCTTTTTTACTTAGTACTTACACTTTGTAACTAAGAATCCAATAAACGCAAGCAGTGCCAGGCAAATGATCCCCAGAATCACTGCAATGATTTTCCATGAAGAAGATAGGGCAGGATGATCTAGAGAAAAGGATGAATACAGTTTGTGACATCTGATTAAACGTTTGTCAAATTTGGATTTTTTTTAATTTTTATTTTTCAATGACTTCAGCAATATCACTAAAATCAATTGCATGTTGGATCAGCAAAAGCAGTAGGTTTGTTCCAACTTGAATTTATCTTACTGTCATTTATTGCATTTCAAACATCAAATTTGTAAAGATGTGTAATCACAATGGCAAGCATATTTTTATATTTATGACTATTCCCCCCCTTTGCCTCTTCAACCCCAACACCAAGGGGATATCATCTTCACTCAGATTACTTTTCACTCTTATCCTGTATCTAAAGACAGCTTTCCCCTGCCCATGTTTGACCTGTGATTTTTCTATCATTTTCACTTTAAGTAGTCAGTAAATATTTTTAAAACTCAAAAGAAAGCAAAAAAATAAATGCTAATCTACATAATAAAGAGGTTAGTTGAACTACTGCATAGCAAAGAATAAGATACATGTTATTTACATTAATGAGAGATCCAGAATGAAAGTTTTGAGAAAACATTTATCTTGTAAAAGAATTAGACAATGGAAAATGAGGACAATTTGAAAAAGATTACTATGATTTATATATAAAACCTCCATTATACCAAATATAAAGCTGAGTCCTTTGCAAATTCTTTAGCTTGCTTGATTTTGCTATTTCAGACTTGTGTAGGAAACATTGGGCAGATGTTTGATATTACATGAGTTCACTTAATTGCAATAAACTTGAGATCTCCCTCATGAAATGGGAACTATGATATGAAATTCATTCTAGTTTCCACAACGCTCCTTTATTAAGGAATGATAGTCATTTGGGTAGTTGAACATTCTTCTGTCTTGAAGTTTTATTAAAAATCAATAAATAAATTAAAACATATACACAAAGAGATAGAACATGAGAGAAGAAAATGATGGAGTAAATGTTTTTAAAAAAGGTCTTGAGAGACAGAATGTGAATGCCATGTGGGCATGAATTAGTGATCAACACAGCACTGAGGTAGAAAGCAAAGGACTGGAGTTAAGGTCACATACTAGCTGCATGGACTGGACAATTTACTTAAATTCTTCTTGTCATAGTTGCATCATCTGTAAAATAGTGGTAATAGTGCCTATACTATGAGATTGTTCAGTGCTACCACTAGCAAGCAGTCCTGGGCAAAGTGGCCTGAGTTCGATCCCCAGCCAGGGAGCTGACCCACATGGCGCATCAAACCTTTCTTGTCTGGCCCACTGCTCCCCTCAGCAGTGCATTTCAGTCAATCTGCCAGTTTTGCTCTCCACTCTGTCCTGGTGAATCCTCTCACTCACTGCACTTCTGGCCTACACCCCAGTTCTTCTATGCAAATATAAATTTTAAAAATTCTTACAAAATAAATAATTTAGCTTGTAGTGTTCTTTAGTATTGATTTACATATAAGAAAGTACTTATGAACTGAGAAAAACTTAAAGGCATTATTATGTAAAAATAAATAATGGTGAAGTATGTATATTCATGCACATATCCACACATAATTTTATTCATAAGGTTTTCCTATATAAGTCTGATGGTAACTACATACACTGTCAGATGAACTGTTCATTAGGAATGAAAAAAAATGCAATGATTTCTGAATCATAATAGGCAGTTTCTAGTGTAGAGTTTTTTAAAAAATTGTTAAAAAATAAAACAGGTAAAATTAGAAGATGCTTCCTTATTAGTCATGCTCTCTGCTTTTTAAAAGATAAACACTTAAATGTTGTGTGTGTTCATGTAGGAGCATGATAATGCACAATCTTGCATATTTTTAATATAATTTTCAGAAAGAACATGTAGAAAACACAAATACCTTCATTCATACAGTCTGATGGAGCATTTTTTTTAGATGTTTCAAGTTCTTGCTTGTTCTGTTGCTGAGTTGGATGCTGGAATCGCAAATCTGAATAAACAACTTCACTCATTACTGAAATGTAGAAAGATGATAAAATGAACAGAAAAAATATATTCTCAATCAGTATCAGTTGTGAAATTAGTAAGTACAATTAGTGTTGGGTAAACCAGAATTAGGAATGAATTCAAAGACCTAGGAATTTTGATATAATCTTAGACAAGAAAATATTTATGGAAGGAAAAATATGAATTTTTTCAATTGATAAGTTGTTATGATATATCATTGCTAGACTCTTTAATATTATCTATCCACAAGTATAACTTACATAAAATTATAAATCTTTATTTTATAAGTGATAAACATGTCACTTACTGATAAGTGAAAATGCAGCAGGTGATCTGTTTCTGTGCTGACATCCACAGAATCGGTTTGTCTGCACAGCCTGCCTCCAGGTCCCTCCTCACCTTCCCTGCTCCTGCCCCTGTCAGTCTCCCCTTTACTTCCACTGTCCTCCATTTTCCCATACTTCCAGTGATACACTTCTTCTTCATCAATATAACATAAGTATTTCTCCAACCTATATATTTTATTCTAATTCTTCTTTATCAAGTGTGTTTTCCTCCTTTGTTCATTATAATTTTAGTGTTTTTGATTTATAAATAAAATCTCACCAACTAAAATAAAACTTACAGATTCTTTAGCACAAATCTGTTCCAATTTTTCTCTTTATCCTTTAAATGTCATCATTCTATCAAATATCTTCTCTCATTTTGTTACATTCACCCCATTATATTATAAAGTCCTTTATCTATTTTGCTAATCTTTGTTATGCCATAATTGATTGATTTCTTCATGTGGCATGAAAAAAGTTATAATTTATCTTAAAATATATATATATATGTGTACTAAATAAAGTCTAGCTATGATGAAATCTGAAGAACATTTTTCCTATTATAACATTTTCAAAAATTTGAAAGGAATTGATGTGAGATTTTTTTTTTCATTCTGTACTAGAAGATAATAAACCCAAGTTCCCATAATCAAAGATGCCTGCCTACTGAATTTGGATTATTATTAATCCTATTAAATTTTGAATTTCCTTGTTTGCATTCTTTAAAACCATATTACATACAACTTAACAATTCCTAAGTATCATAAAATGTTACAGCAAATAATAAGTAATAATAATAAAGTAATTATTATTATTATTATAAATAAGTAATAATAATAATAATTGATTACAATGAATAATATTTAAAATAGGTTCTTTAAAATCTCTTAAACACACCTGATTTCCTTCCGAGCACCTCTCTTTTTAGCCAATCTTTCATGACCTTTCCTATTCTGTGAGCATGCTTTTGTTTCTTTTTTTTCCTAATGACACACACACATAAAAAAAAAATAGATGCTTAAAAATTCATTGTACCAAAGTATTATTGTGAGAAAGTATTTATATAGATATATATGAATATTGAATAAACAATCTGTCTTTGACTACATACCTTCAATTTCTTTCAATCTCATTTTCCTCAAAATTCTGAACAAACACATATTGAGAAATAGAATGAATATCTGAGAAATTATAATTACCTGAATTTTAGAAGAAAATGTCTGATCTTTTGAAGAGTGTGTCTCTATATCCTGGGAAGAAGCAGATGCAAACTCTTATTAAAGAAGTTGGAATTTAAAATTTTTGAGAGTCCTTAGTATGAGACTAGAGACCAGTACAGAAAATAAAAAGAGAATAAAATGCACAGTGTAATAATGCCTTTGACTCCCATGAGACACTCTGATAGGTGAGCACAGAGTTGAAGAATAAGAGAGCTCTGGATGCAACCACACAGGAAACTCTTACTGCTGCTCAATTTAGCTTTGCCATCATCTCTAGATTGGGCCTTTCTTTGGTCTTAAGTTACACAGGATACCCAATATATTTGCATAATCATCAATTCCCTTCACTTAATCCTTGCATGGTCAAGGAAATAATTGAATATCAGTGATTTGTAGCTTCAGGTATGTTCGTTAATTTCAATGCACTTTATTACATTCTAAACTCCATTAGTAGTCTACATATATTTCTTCCGGCACTTTTGTGGTGTCTCTTGGTGACCCTTTCAGTCCAGGCAGGTGCTGGATGTCATCACTAGGTGGTGCATGCGCTGCCTGTCTCAGTCCCTCAGCATTTCTGTCAGTGGACATCACGCCTCAAGAAACAGTCCTACCAACCATGCACAACCAACTAACGGAAAAATACTATCTAATGCATTTCTCACATTCATATCAAATATAATATTTCAAAATTATTTTATCATTTGTGCGATAGAAAATGTTTCAGCATTTTTACCATTCTACCATTTCTTTAGCTTATGTTAGTTAAAATTGTATTCATTTTTCCTTTTCTTTTAACATCTTTAAAGATTTCAGCTAACAAATCTGGGCCATTTCTTATCAGCAGCAGGAGAATAATCATATTTCATGCTACTAAGTTAATAGAAAAGATATACACATAAATAAATAATATGTGGACAAAAAGTCAATAATCATTTTGAAACTGCATAATAAATTTAAGAAAAAGGGTAACAATAATAAAGTATCATTAAATATAAGGAAGTATGAGAACTATATAAACAAATGTGATAGAAAAAATTTCAAAGGAAGAAGCATTTTTACCTCAAATATTTAACATCTTATTTAATTTTTTTAATTTCACATTGAAAATAAACTGTAGTAAATATATACATAATTGATAAATATAAATAATTATAAAATATTTCTTGAAATTCTGATGCTAATTTACACCAGATGACAGAAAACACAAAATTTAAACATTAACTGCTAAAAATCAAAGTCATTAACCTTTTTCTTTTTCAATGGAAGCAAGAGAACCACATGCAGTGTTGTAAACAGTGTTGTAAACAATTTTACCTCAATTTAAAATAAAGACAAAAAGAAAAAAAACATAACTATAATTTAAAAAACCCTAACTATAATATAATGCAACTATTTATAAGATGCAAATATTTATTTAGTCATATTTACAAATAATGTTTAAATAGAAACAAGATGTGCTGTTGAGGTATTGAATCTATTTGACCAATATTTGAAAATTATATCTAACATTTATTCTTTTTTACAGAATTGTAATGTTGGAAATCAATTCATATGCAATGAGAGCTAAGAAAAAAAAAACACTTTATTCAAAGTTGTTCGCTGACAGAGCTTTTATAACTCAATGGGGAAATTATAACTAACTGAATGTAGTATAATGAAAAAAGATTTTGAAATTATTAAGTTAGTATGAAATGGTTTATTAATACAATATGAAATGACAATATGAAATCATAAAAAATTTGATCACTTAGTTAAAATATAAAAATATTTATGAAAATTTTTATTTGTTGACTTAAACACGAGTGACAGAATATAATGAGAAGGTAATTGCCTGCATTCATAATTCCTTGCAACCATGAAGACAGGGAGCTATTTTTCTTACAAATATTCAAAGCTCTTTGCCAACATAAACACATAAATGTACATTACAATACACACACATATTAAACATGCATAATCACCACTGTTTATTATTTTTTTAAGATTTATTTATTTATGGATACAAGAACTGAGCTGTAAGCCAGAGGTGGGGGTGGGGGCAGTGTGAGAGGAGTCACCAGAGAGACAGTGGGGAGCAGGCAGATCTATTGAAATACACTGTTGAGGGGAGCAGCAGGCAAGATAAGATACATCTGCTGTGCCTTGTGGCTTGCTCCCTGGCCTGATGGAGATTGAACTCATGCCTCAGTGCCTGGTGATAGCTTGATAGCACGGTCTTTAACCCCTGCACCACCAGGGAGGCCCACTGTTTATTATTTCTAGTTATATTCTTTATGAATAAAATGTAGTATGATTTGGATTTTTTAAATTTATTGAGATTTGTTTTATGGAAAAGATGATGATCTAGCTCAGAAAAGTCTGTGCACATTTGAAATAAAAAATCACATTTTTTTGGTTAGGTGAAGTGTTGTATTTTTGGGTAGGTTCTATAAATTTTCAATATTTTATTTCCTTCATAATATTATTAATTACTAAGACAGGGTTTTCTAAGTCCCCAATAAGAACTATACATATGTCTATGGCTTATTTTCTTTTTTGACCTGTGTCATTTTGTTTCATGGATTTTGAAAATCTACTATTGGATCCATGAAAGTGGGATTGTTATATCTTCTTGAAAAATTCTTTTCATTATGTAATATTCTTTTTATTATGTAATATTCTTGTTTTTCTCTTTTCTGATTAGCAGTCTGGCTTCATTCATTCACTTCTACTGACATGTATTACTACCAAAAGTAAAAATTGGCTGTTTCTTATCATTTTCTTAGACTTTATATCTTAGACTTTTAATTGGACATCATCAGTATATTTATATTTATTGATATAGTTTGGGTCCCATCTGTTATTTTGCTATTTGTCTCATCATTTTTTCCCTAATTTGACAAAGATTTTAGTGAACAAAGTTGAATTCAACCCTTTATATCCTCTTTTGACTAGGTTCTAACTTTTTTTTAAGAATTTATTTTTGCATAGAACTGGGGTGTAGGCCAGAAGTACAGGGAGTGAGAGAGTTCAACAAAGACAGAGCGGGGGGCAAAACAGGCAGATCTACTGAAATAAGCTGCTGAGGGGAGCAGCAGGTGAGACAGGATAAGTCTGCTGTGCCATATGTGTGTTAGCTCCCTGGCCGGGGATTGAACTCAGGCTACTGTGGTAAGCCTTTGTGGTGGTAGAGCCGAGACTTAACCCTTAGGCCACCATGAAGGCCCTAGGTCATAATTTTAGGTGCTTGACTTACAGAGTTGTTTTCAGTGAGAATCCTTTTGGATCACTGGATCAGATAGCAAATAGCCACCGCCCCCCTTGCAAAGATTATATATACACATTAAGAAAAGAGAAAAGAATATTCACATATAAATGAAGATTTATTTCATATATAAATTCAAATAAGGAAAAGTTATAGGCTTTTATTAAAAATAATAATGATGTTGAAATTTTAGGCATAATTCTATAGTTGTTAAAGCTTAGCTTAGTTTAAATTTTTTTTCACTTTATCCTCTCCTTTAACATTTTCAGAGATTTTTAACTAATTAATATGGGTCATTTTTTCATCACTACTAAGTAAATGGAAGCTACTAAGTAAATGGAAAATACATTCACAAAATAAACAATGTATGCAAAAGTCAATAACCCTTATAAAATTGCATAATAAAGTTAGAGAAATACTAAGGAAGTGAGAAAACTTTATAAATAAATGTGATAAAATAAATTTCAAGAAAGAAATATTTACCTTCCATTAATTTTTTAAATTAATTATTGAAAATAAACTGGTAAGGGGACTCCTTGGTGGCTCAGGGTTAAGACTCAGTGCTATAAAGCTATCTCCTTCCACTGAGGCATGAGTTCCATCCCCGGCCAGGAGCTACCCACATGGCACAACAGACCTCTCCTGTCTCACCTGCTGCTCCCCTCAGCAGTGTATTTCAGTAGATCTGTCTGTTCTGCTCCCTTCTCTGTCTACGGTGAATCCTTTCAACCCTCCCGCACCTCTTGCATACACTCCAGTTCTTGTATGCATAAACAAATAAAACTTTTAAAAAGTTAGCTTTAAGTGCATAAACTAAGTGGAGCAAGCAGAGACATAAATTTATCCACAGCAATGTATTTGGTTTAAAATTTACATAATATTTATTACAATTAGATAAAAAATATACTTTGATATAATTCACTGTCTGGTAGTAGAGAAATAAACATGAGTAGTTGAAATGTAAGAATTTGTGTATCAGAATAGACTTGAATTTTTCCAAATTAAACAGTTAAGTGAGCTAGATGTTTCTTATAAATATAATGGCTTTCATTTCATAACTTTCCCCTTTCCCTGCACTGTACAGGCTGATGATAATAATGTGAGAAAGAATGGGTGTGGGTGGGTGTGTTTGCGCACACATACTGCTACAGAAATACATGCAAGACTAAAATCTGTATAGACACAAAAAGACTTTCATCCTTTGAGCTGACTAGGGTAAATTATTATTCATCTTTTATTTCTTTTTCTCTCACATTTCACATCCCGAGCTTGACCTTCGGTGCAGGTTTATGAAAAGTGAACAGCTGATGTCATGTCTAAGGTTCAGCTCAAACAAAAACAAAAAGAAAAAATACCCACAAAAACTCTCAGAAACTAAACAAATTATAGAAATAAACAAATTAGCTCCACAATTTGGTGCTGAGTGAGTCTGTAGGGTAAAGAAAATATCAGGCTTTTCTGCCCTTCCGCCATCAGGATAGATGATGGATCCTTGTCCTGAATGCATGCCTGATGGCAGGCACCTGGAATAGGGTGTGGGCATAGGTAGATGGGATTCAGCTGAGCTAAGACTGTGCTTTTTAAGGGCGGCGTCACGGGGATGCCAGCAGCAGCAGTAGAAGCCGAAGCTGAAGCCAAAGCCGAAAGAGAAGCCGAGAAGCAGCAGAACGAACGCCAGAGAGCCCAGATAGAGTGAAGACTTGCACCCCTGCCTGCCATATGCCTGGTGAACCCCAATAAAAGACCTGCAAAACCACTGAGGACTCTGACTCCTCCTTTACCCGGTCTGCATGGGATCAGAAAACCTGCACTGTGGCCAGTCCTGCCCCTTACAGAGTCTGACCCATTCAAAGGTTAGTTGCGAGTTTCTAAAGCCCTGTTTGAAAATAGAGATAATCATTATAAAATGAATCTGAACCCTGCAGCCCAGAGACAAAAGATTCACATACATATTGCTGCTTAGGCGACTCGGGCACTTGGTATTTTGAGTAAACTAAATACCTGCCATCAGATGTAGTCATTGAATCTTAACCTACAAATTTTCTTTCAATAAGAAAATAATCCTAAGATTTATCTTTCCAGTTTATTTCTTGATTTTTTTGGGGGGGATGGGGCAATTTGTTTATGGAGTGTAAACCACCTAAGGATATTCAGAGCAGAAATGTGATGCTCAGTGTTTCCTTCCTAACTTAGTAGAGCTCCCATCTCCTGACACCTCAAAACAATGGAACTTTATTGGAAAGATCTGGCTTGTCCTATAGCTGGGAGAGTCAGGGAAGCATGAATGAGAACAGTGGAATCTTCTTTCCTAAAAGGACTGGATGAATTTTTATAGTCACAGCTTTAAGATGCTTCCACTTGATATTTCAGAGGTGTGAAAAAGAACTACATCATCTTAAATCAAGTGATAAAAGTCACTTAAAATTACCAGATTTAAGTAGTTCCAAGTAGTTGTTAATAAAACAATGAATAAAATGACATTTTACTACATACTAAAATCAATTGTTAGAATTATGATGCTTGTGTTTATCTCTAGTCACCTAAGGCACAAAATATGGAATTATTAAGTAACTTTAATGACATATCACATGGTAAGAGCATTGAATACGAATTTTAGTCATATATGCAGAAATATGTTTCTTTTTTGTAGAAACAGATGTCTGTGTTTATCCTTATTAATGATCTATTTTTATTATAAATTTCCCTAAATGTTTTATATATGATCTGTTACAGATTTAGAACACTACACTGTTGTTTTAACAAATAGGCTATCATCTACAGTGGCAATTTTAACTAACAGTTACAAGTTTTTCAAGGGTAATGACTGTAGACATGACACAGGAAAGTTTCCTTTTACCTGGTGTTAGCAAGAAGACAATGGTTTCCATTAACAGAAACAAAGAGATAAATATTACAACCAAAGTGACAATCAATTCTGCTTCATATTGCACAACAGTTTATTCAAACTTCAATGAAAAATATAAAACAATGTGAAAATTTTGAAATGTTTAGGTCTTTCTTAGCCCTTGACAGACCCTTATGTCTATTTTTATAAAGTGATATATCTACATGGACAAAGAAGCATCCAAACATTAGTGACCTGATTAGCAACATATATTTTGGCTAACTTGACATTCTTTAATTGTCTTAAATTGACAATCTTTAATCTTGCAGTAGGGCAAGATTAATAAAATCAACAAGAAACCATATAACTTGTTTCAAAATTTCATAATATCAGCCCTTAATACACATTTCTCCTCACTAATCCTCTGTCACATGGACTGAAGCAAAAACCTCATGTAGGAGCTGAAAGGAACTTGTTTGCACTGTGGCTTGTCCACCTCTCGTAGCTGGAAACAGTCTCTCTGTGGTGAGCTGTTGGGTGGATCTGGGTTCTCACTTTTATGGAACACACAAAAGGTGACAAGTTGGTCACTTCTTGACATGTAAAGCTCAAGTTTACTAAGTATCACTGAAATGGCCCTGAGCCTCTTTCTTGACCTTAGGCAAAAACACTGTCAACCTCTATGGTCAGTAGCTGTTCATAAAATTGAGGCATGAAGACAACACCAAGGAGTAAACAATCTCAAGAATTGTAAGATGTATCGGTTCTCTAACAGGATAGTATTCAGATCAGTAGAAATCTGTAACCTAGAGAACTCACCTACTAACTTTTGTATTATAGTCTCATTCAGTGGGGGTCAACCAATTTATTCCTTTCCAAATTTTCAAAAGGTAAGTAGGTAGATGAAAGGAGGAAGGAAGGAAGGAAGAAGGAAGGAAGGAAGGAAGGAAGGAAGGAAGGAAGGAAGGAAGGAAGGAAGGAAGGAAGGAAGGAAGGAAGGAAGGAAGGAAGGAAGGAAGGAAGGAAGGAAGGAAGGAAGGAAGGAAGGAAGGAAGGAAGGAAGGAAGGAAGGAAAATATTTTGACGATTTTGACATTGTGTAATCTGGGTAAAGGATATGCATCCATCTTTTCTGCTACTTTTCAGGAGATATTTAAATCTGAAATTATGTCAATAACTAAAATAATATCTAAAGTCACACATGAAGCCTTTTTCTCTTGCATGCTACATTTATCATCAAATCTGATCTGTATGCACTGAAGGATAAACATGTGTATGTATGTGTGTATGTGTGCACATGTGTACATCACAGTCATCACTTATTACCACCACACTACTATGAGGCCTGTAACTTTGAGAATTGGAAAAACTTCATTGTTTCACACTTATGTTTTTTAGCTCATGTTATTAATTAGTTTTATTTAAAAAATAAAAATTTTATTTTTGTTTTTATTTTGAAGGTTCTATGCTTCTTTGGTGTCTACAACAATGGTCCGTGGTCCCTAGTCATCTGGTGTCAGGGAGCCCTGTTTGTGACTGTGAAGGAAGAGGAGCCAGAGCTTTCTTTCTGGGCTGGATCAATTTGGGGACCTCAAGGATTGAAGGTAATTTATAGATGTCAGAGACTTTCTCACAGTCTTCAAGCTCAGTGTTTTCTGTCTCTTCCAGGATTGTATCAGACAATTTGCCCCCACCCCACCAAATCTGGACTCCAACCCCTGATCTTCTCTCCAGTCAAGACCTTTGCTGCTTGTTGTGCACTCAGACAGACTCTTACTTCTGGATTCCAGGCATCTATCTTAACAAAATTATTCATTTCTCAGATCTCTCCATCAGTATAACTATATATCAGAAATGTCTCAACTTTCCATCTAGACCAGGTCTTAGTTATACTCTGATTACTCTAGACCCCATTTGTAAGAACTTATTTTACTGGCACTGTGTATTACTAGTGTTGTTACTGATGTCCATAACCCTGTGATATAGAAGTCCCAAAGCAGACACAACCCTTTGATTTACTCAAGTGTGTGTCTCCAGTGCCAAAAGCTTGGTGTGACCAATGGTGGGATAATTCCATGTTTGTGAATGAAGTAAATTCTGTTCAATTTTTCACTCCTCGGGACGATGCATTTTCAAACTGTTTGTCCCTTGCATGGATAGTAAAAGTTAAATGTATATACCTTTATACAATCATATTTAACCATTATGTTATCTTCTCAAAAAAATGTTCTTGGTTGATTGTATCAGACAATTTAACTTCTTACCCTGACTATCCACCTCTCCATAGATGACCATCATAAGACAAAGAATGACCAGATTGTGTATAGGCTCCCATCATGAGCATGTGATTACAGTGACAAGATTCACTTTTTTAAAAGTACTGGAAGACTTGAGAATCTTAAAAATATTGAATTCCTCAACCAGCCTGTAGAGTTTTATTTAATATTTCTGTACAAATAAGGTTCCTTCACATTCCTTGGAATATTTGTATTATTTCCTAAGTTACTGATAGGTGTTTGCTGTAATCTTTCTGTTAGATATGATGAATTTATTTATTTATATTTTTTAATTTCTTTTTTTTCTTTTTTTTCAATTAATTAATTTATTTATATAAGCACTGGGTACAGTCAGAAGCGCGGGAGGCTGAGAGAATTCACCAGAGCCAGAGTGGGGAGCAGAGCAGGCAGAAGGGCCGAAGTACACTGCTGAGGGGAGCAGCGGGCAGCAGGAGAGGTCTGTGCGCCATGTGGGACCCTCCTTTGGTGGCCAGGGAGCAGCTGGGGATCGAACTGGCACTGCAGAGGCTGCGGGCAGCTTCACAACCCAAGCTCAACTGCTTCGCCACCAGGGAGGCCTAGATATGATGAATTTAAATTAAAGAATAATACATGGACTTCAATGCGTAAGGATATTGATTTTTACCAATATCAATAATAGTTCACATAGCTGAGGTCGTCATCATCATAGATCTTCTTTCTATTCTTTCTCATACATTAATCAGTTCTAAATATGTTGTCTTCCAACAGATACAGTAGCCACTTAGGTGGCAATCTTCAGCATCCAACTCACCGTATTTTATATACATGCATTTATTTGAAAAATTCTTATGTCTGGGAATTCTTAACCTACAAGAGAAAATAATTTCCATTAAACTTGAATTCATTTTATATATCATTTGTAATTTTATGAACAGTAATATTTTGATAAATTTATTAAGAAACAAATGGCACTTTCTTAGTTATTCAACAATGCAAATAATAAATGCATTCTGTCATCCAAAATTTAATTGAAATCTGGAATTGGTATGGTAGCAATGTCTTTATCTATGACTATAATCTCCATGACCTCAGGCATATTTAAATTATCTTCCATTTTCCCTGGGGTTTACAAATTACCTTTACACAGTAGCATTTTGAAAACACAAAACACGTTCTTTGTTCAAATAGGAAAAAAAGATACTGTTAATTATCAGTAATAACTGATTCTCTTATGAAAAAGTTTAGCTTGCTTTTTTCAAGAGTAAAGATCAGAATCCTCACATCAGTAAGTAGAGGCAATTACCTCAAATGATCAAATATTTAAATATATCATTGGGAATCAAAGTAGTCTCATGAAAAGTCTCAGGGAAAGTCTCATGAAAATATAGTATCATTCCTCAAGGGGGATGTGATTACACTATGCATGTGCAGCATTGGAAATGAAGATAAATGACAGAAGTACAGGTAAATGTGAAGTTTTAATTATAACACACAGCCCTTATTGAAAAATCATCTTTTAAGTGTGAGAATAATGGAAGGAAATCAGCATATTTATGAACCTTCAGAAGACAAATTATATATTTAAATTAGATTTCTACATTTGAAGATTTATTTGACATTTATTTATTCTTATTTGAGGGAAGAATAGCAAGAAGGAACAAATGTAAGATGACATCACCACATTAAACTGTGGCGGTGAAGAACGGGAAACCAAGGTATTGACATTTCAGCTTTGCCTAGAGTCTTACTAAACTCACTTTGACAAATGTGGTGATCAACCTGATCACATTGGCGATCACATAGGAAATGAAATAGGGAATCATATAGACATGAGATTACAGTAAAAGAAATGAAAAATTGATGGATAGGAATTTGAACATATCAACTACAAAGCACAAAATATAAAACTGAAAAATGGAGATGAACTTTAAATAATAAATATAATGAATCAAACTCTTAGTTTGTAAAGGATAGAATTTAAAATTTATTTCATACTGATTACTACAAACATTTTTTGTAATGTGCATTTTGCAAAGGTTAAAATTAATATTAAAATTAGGATTGTAGATTAGAGATACATAATTTTGATAAAATCACTCCACAGAGTAGCATATTAAAATTCCTTTTTTCAAAATAAATGATTTTTGAAATAATCACTAAGTTTTGTAAATGTGTTTACAATACAAATCTTTCTCATTATAAAGCAGGAAATGTCTGCAATAAACTAAGATATGGGGTGGATGCATGGACACCTGACACCAAGATATTGGTTAGATGAATATTCAGTAGGATTGATTTATGTTACAACAAATTGATGATTGTTGTCAATAACAACTAAGTTTGTCCCTAGAAATTTTCAAGAGAAAATTAGAAAATTACTAACTCCTTCAAGAGAAAGGAACATCCAAAGGAAACAAATCAGTCAATACTTTGACTTCATATCTCTGCTTTCTGAACTAGGAGAGAATAACTTTCTGTTCCTTTAAGCCACCACTTTGTGGCTTATAGCAAATATAAATGCAAATATGGTTTGTGGAAAACACTGGATGATACCTATGGAGGGAGAAAATTACCTCAAAAATTTGCTTGTGAGGACATCTTGTAGTCAAAAAAACATTAACATTGAAGTGACACCTCTAGAAATTTGCACATATTTATTTAAATACATTATACTACATTGCAAAATGGTAATAATTCATTGATAAAACTAATGAACATCTAAATGAGTTATGAAACTTAAATATTCAGCCTAGTAGGGTAATCATTCACAACTTTCCATTTATCCTATCTTTTCCTAGTGGATTTATTATGGCTAAATCTGTTTTGTAATCTAACTCTGCTCCATATGCACAGTAACTGTTGAGATTTGGAAGAAAGTAAGAGCATTCTGGTCTAGAACGGCTGAAGACTTACTTGTCCAGGGTAAAAGATGTGCCATCCAGCCAAACCCATTTCTGTCTCTGTCGTAGGACAAGCTGATGAAAAACATCTTTTGACTCATTCCACATTGCATCTTTGACAAGAGCAATAAAAAATTCTGCAGAGAGAGAAAAATAAATCAGAAAGTAGAACTTTGCCTGAGAAATAGGAGTATAATTGTTGAAACATCTTTCTTTCATTGATCAATTTCCCTTTATACTCTCTTTAATTATATGCAAACAAATAGAGATAATTGATTGTTGACTGCTGAGGACTCCTTTATTCATGAACCATTGTTTTTTTCCCATATTATATTTTAGTCATATTCTTTGGGTCTGGGTTGGAAAAATGAGCAATAAACCTCATAGGTGTAGTCAGACACTGAAAAAATAGATCAACATTCATTAACCTATGTAATAAGTAGTGACATATTTCACAACATTATAAATACAGCATCAAAGGAGAAGAAATAGCAGGGGTTTTAACAGGTGTGGTGAGCCCAGAGTGCCATAAGTTAAAATCTTAAAAGAGAGGGTGCATTAACCAAGAGACGAGTGTTTGGAGTGAGAGGTAGGAGACAAAATGCGTCATAGGCACATGGAACAACAACTTGAGAATCAAAGACATGAAGGAGCACAGGGTGCTTTATGCATGTAAAGAAGTTCATGACCATGAGCCCAGGGCAGACTGCACTAGAACAGGTGCTAGTGGGTCCTTATCGGCAGAGGAGGCCAGGATAACAGCTAAGAATCAGATTCCATATTAACAGAAACACATGATTTGAACTTTATGCTAGAGCTGGAAAAAACCCTCCAGGTAGTTTTATAAAGTTAACATTCAACATTACAGTCAAAATGTAAAGATGCCTGTGACTGTCATACAGAAACTGTTTAGAGGAACATAAGTCTTATGTGGTTTTTGGCATTTTTTAATTTTCTGACAGAAAAAACACACTAAAGTTTAAGAAACAAAATCTTATCTGTACCATATCTTCTTCAGTTTCCACTTTAACAAAGCTTGAATTTAAACGAGAGCAGACACCGGGACATTGTTTCCTAGGGTACAGGATTTTTGAGAAAAAGTAGCAGTTTTCACCATGCTGAAACCAGTTGGTTGAACAAGTAGGGTATTTCAAAACTGTTACAAAAAAGAAACTGTAGTTGAATGTGTCCCATCAGTGCAAGTTATAGTCAGTAAATTCACAAAAAAAAATCTACCCTCTACCAACAAAATATCTTTGCTTTACATTTTATTTATATGCACTGAAGGTTAGTGTTTGACTTATTTTAGAACCATAATTCATCACACTGAAAATATTTTGCTCTTCAAGAGTCATAAGAATGCCTTGGAGAGACCAAATATTTTTAACCACAAAATTAAAAAAGTCTCAGTAAACATAACCCAATATAAATCTATATACTTGCTAAAAGTGTTTAAAACACCGGAACCCCAAATGGAGTCCTTCATGCAGGATTCCATCAAGTATAAATACTTAAGCTAATTACAAGTTTTTCCTCATCCCAAAGTGCAATTCTAAATCCACTAAACTGGAGGCCCAGCTCAGCACTAGTGAGGCCATCCGAATGATGAGTCCTCTCTAATTTCCCCTACAGAAAGTGTCTTTGCCTGAAATAATGTTGCTTGTTGTCAATAACCTTATCCCACCATCGATTTGTCTTTAAAAACCCTCTACTTTGGATGAGCCCTTGCTCATCCTTACTAAACAGGACATCACCTATCTCATGAATCATATAATAAAACAAATTTAATATTTGTATTTGTTAATTTTTTATCAGTACATATGACTTTCTGAGAAGTACTGGTGCTATAAGTAGATTTCACTCATATCTGCTTCTTGTATACAGTTGAATGTATCAAGCAACACCACAGACACCAAGCGAATTCTCTCCTCTTTCCTAAAAATAATATTGTGACTCAGAGACTACCAAATTTACCTGTTTTAATTGTTCCCTTCATGCATTGTTCTGCATGAAATGAGTTTTGATTCACTGAAAAGAAAGAGGTCATATTTAAAGCAAAGAGAAAAATGACAGACAACCCTTGTACCAGAAAATATGCTCACAAAACTGATCAATGAAAAATCACTTGCATTGAAGAACTCAATGTAATAAAGACATAAACATAAGCGTCTAACTACAATGAGTACAAGTTCATATGCAATTGACATTAGAAGGAAATGCTGTTCTCTTAACAGTTATGCAAACTTCCCACAGCCAGATAAATATTTCACAAGGAAAAAAGGAAATATTTCCAGTAAAGCAAATTGAGAACAAATTGCCATTAAGTAAGTTTCATCATATACTTTGAACAATTTCATGTATCTGAGAAATCATGTTCAGTGTCTGCAGAGTACGATATTCTTGTGAAGACATACAATGGATCAAAATGCATTATCTTCAACAGACTTCATTATGTGAGTAGAAAAAAAAGTGTATTTCTATTTTAAACACTGACTTACACTTTATAGTTAGGAGTCCAGCAGCCAAAATAAGCATCAGGGAAAAGATCCCCAGAATCACTGCAATGATTTTCCAGGAAGATGATGGAGCAGGGAGATCTACAAAAGAGATAAATAAGCTTGTGACATCAGCCTCTAATTGTTTGTCAAAGTTCAGCTTCGCTTTTAGGTGTAGTAAACTACACAAACCAGCTCACATCCTAAAATAGGGAAAAGCAAGGCAGTCTTTGATGTTATTACTTATTTTGCTTGTGTTAGCTCAAGTCAAAAGTATTAAGGTGAACTGAGTCCTAATGAAGACACGTCCCTGTGTCCTTGGAGAGACACAACACACACTCTACTTCACTACTTGACTTTGCCAAATCAGAGGAGGGAAGAAACTAACCGTGAAGCACTGACAATGTTCACAAGGTTTTCAAGAGTATGTTATCATGAAATATTCTAGAATACCTTATAGCTGTAGACCAAAAGGTGGTGACTTTATTGCCAATGGAATCTGTTGATTTCCACTGAGTATTCATAAAGTTGGAGGAATTTCAGAGGACTTGATAGACAACCTCTGTGTCACAGTTCTCCTACACATTCTGCCAACATTTGTGGTTGTGGCGGGTAAATAGGAGGACTGTCCCTGCACTGATGGCTATATTAAAGGTGACAAATTCCTGCCTTTGAAGAGTAAACTAATAGTTCTGATCAGGATACTGATAATCATAAAATGCCTCTGGGGAAGGAGTAATACATATTCCACCCCTCACTATAGGAAACAAAATAAGAGTTCTTTTGAAAATTCTTCTGCTACTTTGTCTTGTTATTAGTGAAGTTTTTCAATATAAGTCTAACAAAACCAACATACATTGGTAAGATATATAGCTCATTAAGAAATAAGGACGTCCCTGGTGACGCAGCGGTTGAGCGCTGGGCTGTGAAGCTGCCCGCAGCCCCTGCAGCCGGTTCAATCCCTCCGCCTCTGGTTTGATCCCCAGCCGGTTCTATCCCCCGCCCCTGGACGAGGGTCCCACTTGAAGCGCAGAGCTCTCCTGCTGCCCACTGCTCCCCTCAGAGTGTATTTCGTCAGTCTGTCTGTACTGTTCCCCGCTCTGGCTCTGGTGAATTCTCTCACCCTCCCATGCTTCTGACTGTACCCAGTGCTTGTATAAATAAATAAATAAATCTTTTTAAAAAAAAGAATATAAATAATAAAACAATTTCTGAATACAATACAGGCAGGTTCTACTGTAAAAAGATTTTTTATTTATGTTTTGGTTTTTTAAATTTTTATTTATTTTCTAACATTTTTTAATTTTTTTTAATTTGTTAAGAACACAGTAGGTAAAATTAGAAGATATTTCCTCATTAATATAAGATAATCACACAAAAACTATAATCAACAATATAAAAATTTAAATGTAATCAACTAAGGAATCAATAGAAAAGCATAAGCAAACTCATGAATATCCATTTTATATAAACAAAATGAAAGTAGTACATCTAATCATTCCACATAAAGACTTGAAATAGTTGATGACTACAAACTAGAAACAGTTAAAATATAAAGCAAATTTCCAATGATGGGGAAATAGTCAAATTTATGTTCATATTCCACTGAAAGCATGTCATGTGTGTAAATATAGAAACATGACACTAAAAAGATATGCTTTGAAAACAAAAATCATTGATTAAATGCTTACAATGTTGTGAAAATTATTACACTTCATAAGGAAAAAGTCTTAATCTGTTCTCAATGGTGTTTATTTTTCCTGCTTTGTACAGAACATTTAATTGTTAGTGTACATGTATGCCTGTGTATATATCTAAATATGATATGCATGACCTTGTATATTTCCAATGATATTTAAAAGAAATTGTTCTTTTAAAAGAATTTTTTTTTAAAAATGTAGAAACACACATACCTTGATGCATATATGATATACCTTTTCTTTTAAGTGTTTTGAGTTCTTGCCTTCTCTGTGGCTGAGATGGACATTGACGTTGCACATTAAAAGAAGATAGTTCACTCATTACTGAAAGTAGAAAGGTGATAAAATGAACAGAAAAAATATATTTTCAATGGGTGTAAATAGTGAAAATGGGTACTGAATAAAACAGTGTTGAGAATGAATTCAAAGAACCAGTAATTTGGATATAATCCCATATATGAATATATTTTTTAAATGAAGTAATATTAATTTCTTTCAAGTTGTTTCATTATTGGCTATGACATATCATTTCTAAAATCTTTAATATTGTCTGTTCACAATTATAAATCTTAAATAAAATTGTAAATCTTCTATTTTACAAATGATAAACATGTCACTCATTGATAAGTAAAAATGCAACAGGTGATCTGTTCCTGTGCATTATCTTGTTGTCATTAAAGTCTACCCAATTATGAAGTCCTTGATATGTCTTATTATTCTTATTATTCTTTGTTATGCCATAATTACAAGTCTAATTTCTTAAATCACTATAAAAAGTTATATTTATCATCAAAATAATATTGCATGCACTAAATGATGTCTAGCTCAGATGAAATTTGGAAAACATTTTTATTCATTATAATATTTTACAAAATCTGCAGGAAATCAAATACCTGTAATCAAAGTACATGGGAAGATTATGATTTTAATCTTGCTGAATTTTGTATTCCTTTTTTTCTTTTTAAACCCATACTTCATTTAAACTAATAATTCCAAAGTGTTATAATATGTCTCATCAAACAATAAAAGTACAATAATAATAAAATTCCTAACCATAAATAATATCTAAAATAGCTCCTTTAAGTCACTCACACTTGACTTTCCTCCTAGCATCTCCCCATTTAATCAATCTTTTCTCATGTCCTTCTTTCTATTTTCTTTCTCTATTTATAAGCCATGTTTTTATTCCCTTTATTCTAAATGACACAGAGAGAGATATCAATCAAATATACATATGTATAAATTGCTGGAAAATATATATGTGTATACATATATACTTGCATATTGAATTAACATTCTGTCTTCAAATATATATATACCTTTAGTTTCCTTCAAACTCATTTCCCTCAAAATTCTAAAGTAAATACATGTTGAGAAACATCATGAATATCTGGGAAATTTAAATACCTGGTTTTGGAAGAAATTGTCTGATCTTTCGAAGAGCGTATATCTATATCCTGGAAAAAAGCAGAAGTTAACGCTTATTAAAGAAGTGGAATTTTAAAATGTTGAGAGTCCACAGTATAGATTCAAAGCCCAGTAAAGAAGATTAAAAAAGAAAGAAATGCACAGGCTTATAATGCTTTTGTCTCTCAGAGAGACTCTGATAGGTGAGCACAGAGTTGAAGAATAAGAGAGCTCTGGATGCAACCACACAGGCAACTCTTACTGCCACTCAATTTAGCTCTGCATCATCTCTAGATTGGACCTTTCTTCAGTCTTATCTTAGATTACTCAGTATACCCAATTCTTTGCGTAATGATCAATTCTTATTCCTTCATATGGAATATATTTTCTTATCTCATCAAATTAAATAATAAGTCCAATCATATGGACTGACATAGATGAGAGCTAACCATAGCAATTTTTAGGACTTTTAATGGAAATGTTGCAAGTTTCTGTCTGCTGTGCAGGTTTGATTATAGTTTGGGGCAAAGAATTCAAAGTTATAATATTTCTTCTATTCTTAATTTAATATTTCCTTTCCTAATTTATGTATGAGATGTTTACCAAATTTTATCAAATAATTTTAGTAAGTTATGAGAGGATCTTATGAATTCCCTTTTGCATGTTCATTCAAAGGCATATCAACTTGTAATTTGGAGACTAATTATCAAGTGTTGGTAAAGACTTGTGAACTGCACCAATTAAATTTGGGGTATTGCCTCTTTTCAGAGATTCTAAAATATTTTAAACAGATAGCAGCAACATGTTCTTAAAGTTTAAATAAAATCCATGCCTCCCCGATGGCACAAGGGGTTAAGCACAGCACTGTGAAGCTAGTAGCAGCCTCTGCAACACAAGTTCAACAGCCCCTGGCCAGCCAGGGAGCTACCCACATGACACAGCAGACCTTGCCTGTCTCCCCCGCTGCTCCCCTCAGCAGCCTATTTCAGTCAGTCTGCCTTTCTGTTCTGCACTCTGTCCCTGGTGAATCCTCTCACTCCTATACCTCTGACCGTACCTTAGCTCTTGTATGCATAAATAAAGAAATCTTAAAAAAAAAAAAGGAAAAAAGTTCATATTTTTAAAAAAAGGTTTAAATAAAATCCATGTAAAGACATGACACTTATTATTTATTATATAAATAACAACTTCAGTTGTTATTATTGTGTTCAAGTATTTCTCCTCTGGTTTCATAATCACATAATATATATTGCTAGTTAATCACCTCTCAATTACCGTTCAATATTTCAAGTTTACCACTATTGTGTAGCCAAAATAGTGATACAATTTTTATTTTCAATTTCTGCAAAGGAACTAAATTTTCAGATTATTAGATCTTTATCTCTGTACTACTGACAGTTTATTCCTTTATCAAATGTCTTAATAGTTGATTTCATTTGATATTGCCAGTGGGTTACACACACAGAGACTGACTGAAATCGGTTGGAGCCTAATGCGGATACTGGAGTTACATCCCCTACACTGAAAGCCAAATGGATGGTCAAGATTATATCAAGGGAATTTTGAAAGGCTAAAGGTCTGGGAGGAAGAAAAGAAGAAAACTGTGGACTTCTTTAATAATTTTGTATTGTTTCGAGAAAAAAAATAATTTCATATTGTTTCACTTCAGATAGGTTGTTATGAATAAATTTATCACAAATCTACTTATTTGGCTTCAGTTTGAAGCACAGTGAAGCTGAGAGTGAATTCCTTCCTGTGTGTAATCAATTAGGAGACATATTTGGGTGTGTAGTTGGCAAATCTTTGAGTCTAGTATCAGCAAGAAATATAGTTATCAAGATGAGAAATGTCTTCCATGAGTTTTGTTTGAAAACATTTATTATATCAGAGATTTCTGAATTTATTATCACTGATGGGAAAAAAAAATATTTGTTAAAGATTATAACAGATTGTGACTTTAGTGAGAGAACCAGCAATGTAACTGAGACATAAGAAGTAAAGGAAAATGAGGACAGTTAGTACTAAGAGGTATAAATACATTGTCTTCTGTTAACTGCCTCTTCTTTCTTTCACTTGTTCTATGCAATGAACATAGATTGACAGAAAGTAACAACAATAATACAACACTGGGAGCTTCCTTGCACCATGTACTCAATTTTTTCCAGTAGTAAAATCTTCGTAACTAGAGAAAAATGCTAAAAACAGGACATTGACATTAGTACATATTTCATCAGTTTTACATGTATTCATGTGCTTGAGTATAAAATGTGTGTGAATGTATAAAGTTCAACATGTTTTTTAAACTGTTCCTAATTATTTATTTGTTTGTTTGTTTGTTTGTTTGTTTGTTTATTTGTTGCATAGAAGAACTAGGGTCCAGCCAGAGGTGCCAAGGATGAAAGGATTCACCAGAGACAAAGTGGGGAGCAGAACAGCCAGACTCACTGAAATACACTGACAAGGGGAGCAGCAGGTTAGATAGGAGAAGTCTGCTGTGCCATATGTGGGTTAACTCCCTGGCCTGGGATGATGCTCAGGCCACAGAGGTGATAGCACTCAGAATTAACCACTAAGACACCAGGGTGGACCATGGTTTAACAAATTTTATCACATGTAAACTCATGTAGCCATTATCATATAATCCTTGCTTTTGTAGTCTAGAAAAAATATTATCAGCAATTATATTTGGTTACTCTGAAGTGTGGTTGTTAAAGAAAAGGAAGGATTAATGCTTTGATCATTTACTGAGCATATCAGTTTTCATTTTAATGAGTTAGTTCATTTTGAGAGAATTTCAGCATTCACTGAGCATATGTGACAGCCTGTACAGAGATGCATGTGTGCATCTCATAATTCCAGCGAAGAATTTTGGCTTCTACTATTTTAGTATTGCAGAGATTTGTGATTCATCAGAAATTGTTATGAGCAATTCTTTCTTAAATTAGAATATCACACAAGTGTGGGAGCTCTAGGAAATCACTTAATTCTGAATATTCTTGTCCCAGAGACAAAGCTTCCGACACTCTTTTAAGTTGAGTAGCCAGCTTCTAAAGGTCATTCAGTTCCCCTAAAGAATTTTTCTAAGGGCCTCCCTGGTGGCGCAGCGGTTGAGCGCTGGGTTGTGAGACTGCCCGCAGCCTCTGCAGCGCAGGTTCGATCCCCCGGCCGCTCCCCGGCCACCAGAGGAGGGTTCCACATGGCGTGCAGACCTCTCCTGCTGCCTGCTGCTTCCCTCAGCAGTGTACTTGGGTCCTTCTGCCTGCTCTGCTCCCTGCTCTGGCTCTGGTGAAATCTCTCACCCTCCCGCACTTCTGACTATGGCCAGTGCTTGTATAAATAAATAAATAAATAAATAATAAAAGAATTTTTCTAAGAGTTCACCCAGAATGGTCTTTATAGATCATACCTGGCCCTTCTCTAAGGAATAGAGATGAACCTTTGTAAACCTATCAAATGAGGACATATGTGCCAGTAGTTGACAAATTGGTTTTCAGGTCTTATTCAACATACTTCATCTTGGATATGTTACCTACTATCTTTGCAATTGTAGCATACCATATTGTTGTTTTAACAAATATGCTATCATCTACAGCTGCAATTTTAACTGACAGTCACAAGTTATTCAGGGATAATACCAAAGACATGACAAGGAAAGTTTCCTTTTACATGATGTTAAAGAACTAAAGCTACTGCTTTCCCTCAATAGAAATAAAGAGATAAATAGTAAAAGCAAAGTGACAATTCTGCTTCAAATTACAGAACATCTTATTTTTAAACGTCAATGAAAAATATAAAATAATGTGACATTTTTGGATATATTTAGTACTTTCTTGGCCTGTGACATAGTCTTATGTCTACTTTTTATAAAGTGATATATCTACATGGGCAAAGAGGCATCCAAACAATGGTGACCTAATGAATAACATATATTTGGATAAATTGGCATTCTCCAATTGTGTGCAGTAGAGCAAGGTTAATAAAATCAACAAGAAAACATATAACTTGTTACTAAATTTCCTAATATCAGCCCTTAATGCACATCTCTCCTCACTAATCATCTGTCACATGGACTGAAGCAAGAACCTCATGTAGGAGCTGAAAGGAACTTGTTTGCACTGTGGCTTGTCCACCACTCGTAGCTGGAAACAGTCTCTCTGTGGTGAGCTGTTGGGTGGATTTGGGTTCTCACTTTTATCGAACACACAAAAGGTGACAAGTTGGTCACTTCTTGACATGTAAAGCTCAACATTACTAAGTATCACTGAAATGGCCCTGAGCCTCTTTCTTGACCTTAGGCAAAACATTGTCAAGCTCTATCGTCAGTAGCTGCTCATAAAATTGAGGCATAAAGACAAGACCAAGGAGTAAACAATCTCAAGAATTGTAAGATGTATCAGTTCTCTAACAGGGTAGTTATTCAGATCAGTAAAAATCTGTAACCTAGAGAACTCACCTACTAACTTTTGTATTATAGTCTCATTCAGTGGGGGTCAACCAATTTATTCCTTTCCAAATTGTCAAAAGGTAAGTAGGTAGATGAAAGAAAGAAAGAAGGAAAGAAAGGAAGGAAGGAAGGAAGGAAGGAAGGAAGGAAGGAAGGAAGGAAGGAAGGAAGGAAGGAAGGAAGGAAGGAAGGAAGGAAGGAAGGAAGGAAGGAAGGAAGGAAGGGAAGGAAGGAAGGAAAATATTTTGACAATTTTGACATTGTGTAATCTGGGTAAAGGATATGCATCAATCTTTTCTGCTACTTTCAGGAGATATTTAAATGTGAAATTATGTCAATAATTAAAATAATATCTAAAGTCACACATGAAGTCTTTTTCTCTTGCATGCTACATTTAATATATCATCAAATCTGATCTGTATGCACTGAAGGATAGACGTGTGTGTGTATGTGTGTGTGTGCACATGTGTACATTGCAGTCATCGCTTCTTACCACCACACTACTATGAGGCCTGTGATTTTGAAAACTGAAAAAACTTCATCATTTCACACTTAAGTTTTTCAATGCATGCTATTAATTAGTTTTATTTAAAAAATAAAAATTTGATTTCTGCTTTTATTGTGAAGGTTCTGTGCTTCTTTGGTGAAGGTCCCAGTCATCTGGTGTTTGGGAGCCCCGTTTGTGACTGTGAAGAAAGAGTTGCCAGAGCTTTCTTTCTGGGCTGGATCAATTTGGAGACCTCAAGGATTGAAGGTAATTTTTAGATGTCAGAGACTTTCTCACAGTCTTCAAACTCAATGTTTTCTGTCTTTTCCAGGATTGTATCAGACTATTTGCCCCCACCCCACCAAATCTGGACTCCAGTCTCTGATATTCACTCCAGACAAGGCCTTTGCACTTGCTGCTTGTTGTTCACTCAGACAGACTCTTACTTCTGGCTTCCAGACATCTAGTTCAGCAAAACTATTCATTTCTCAGATCTCTCCATCAGTATAATATATCAGAAATGTCTCAACTAACTGTTCCATCTAGACCAGGTCTTTGTTAAACTCTGATTACTCTAGACCCCATTTGTAAGAACTTATTTTATTGGCATTATGTATTATTAGTGTTGTTACTGATGTCCATTCCCCTGTGATGTAGAAGTCCCATGAAAGCAGATAAAACCCTTTGATTTACTCAAGTGTGTGTCTACAGTGCCAAAAGCTCGGTGTGACCAATGGTGGATAATTCCATGTTTGTGACCAATGGTGGATAATTCCAACAGAAGTAAATTCTGTTCAATTTTTCACTCCTCTGGACCATGAATTTTCAAACTGTTTGTCCCTCGTGTGGATAGTAAAATTTAAATGTAAACTACTTTTATACAATCATATTTAACCATTATGTTAACTTCTCAAAAAAATGTTCTTGGTTGATTGCATCAGACAATTTAACTTCTTACCCTGACTATCCACCCCTCCATAGATGACCATCATAAGTCAAAGAATGACCAGATGATATATAGGCTCCCATCATGAGCATGTGATTACAGTGACAAGATTCACTTTAAAAGTACTGGAGGAGGGCCTCCCTGGCGACGCAGTGGTTGAGTGCTGGGCAGCAAAGCTGCCTGAAACCTCTGCAGCACTGGTTCGGTCCCCAGCCGCTGGCGAGGGTCCCACATGGCGCACAGACCTCTCCTGCTGTGCCCACTGCTCCCCTGAGCAGTGAATTTCGTCATTCTGCCTGTTCTGTTCCCCGCTCTGGCTCTGGTGAATTCCCTCACCCTCCCATGCTTCTGACTGTACCCAGTGCTTGTATAAATAAATAAATAAATATTTTTAAAAAAAGTACTGGAAGACATGAGACTCTTAAAAATGTTGAATGCCTCACCCAGCCTGTAGAGTTTTATTTAATATTTCTGTACAAATAAGGTTCCTTCACATTCCTTAGAATATTTGCATTATTTCCTAAGTTACTGATAGGTGTTTGTTGTAATCTTTCTGTTAGATATGATGAATTTGAATTAAAGAATAATACATGGACTTCAATGCATAATCAATAATAGTTCACATAGCTGAGGTCATCATTGTCATAGATCTTCTTTCTATTCTTTCTCATACATTAATCAGTTCTAAATATGTTGTCTTCCAACAGATACAGTAGCCACTTAGCTGGCAATCTTCAGCGTCCAACTCACCATATTTTATATACATGCATTTATTTGAAAAATTCTTGTGTCTGGGAATTCTTAACCTACAAGAGAAAATAATTTCCATTAAACTTGAATTCATTTTATATATCATTTGTAATTTTATGAACAGTAATATTTTGATAAATTTATTAAGAAACAAATGACACTTTCTCAGTTATTCAACAATGCAGATAATAAATGTATTATGTCATCCAAAATTTAATTTACATCTGGAATTGGTATGGTAGCAATGTCTTTATTTCTGACTATAATCTCCACGACCTCAGGCATTTTAATTATCTTCCATATTCCCTGCAGTTTACAAATTGCCTTTACACAGTAGCATTTTGAAAACACAAAACACATGGTACTGTTTAAACAGGACAAAAAAAGCTGCTGTTAATCGTCAATAATAATTGATTCTCTTCTGAAAAACTTTAGCTTGCTTTTTCAAGAGTAAAGATCAGAATCCTCACATGAGTAAGTAGAGGCAATTATTTCAAATGATCAAATATTTAAATATATCATTGGGAATCAAAGTAGTCTCATGAAAAGTCTCAGGGAAAGTCTCATGAAAATATAGTATCATTCTTCAAAGGGGCATGTGATTACAATACGCAAGTGCAGCATTGGAAATGAAGAAGAATGACAGGAGTATAGACAAATGTGAAGTTTTTGGGTTTTTTTTAAGATTTATTTATTTATTCATACAAGCACTGGGTACAGTCAAAAGCAATGGAGGGTGAGAGAAATAACCAGAGCCAGAGCGGAGAACAGAACAGGGAGACTGACAAAGTACACTGCTGAGGGGAGCAGCGGGCGGCAGGAGACGTCTGTGCACCATGTGGGACCCTCGCCTGCGGCCGGGGATTGAACTGGTACTGCAGAGGCTGCGGGCAGCTTCGCAGCCCAGTGCTCAGCTGCTGCACCACCAGGGAGGCCCTAAATATGAAGTTTTAATTATAACACAGAGCCCTTATCGGAAAATCATCTTTTAAGTGTGAGAATAATGGAAGGAAATCAGCATATCACATTCATGAAACTTCAGAAGAGAAATTATACATTTAAATTAGATTTCTACATTTGAAGATTTATTCTTATTTGAGGGAAGAATAGCAAGAAGGAACAAATGTAAGATGATATCACCACTTTAAACTGTGGCAGTGAAGAAGGGGAAACCAAGGTATTGACATTTCAGCTTTGCCCAGAGTCTTACTAAACTGACTTTGACAAATAGAGTGATCAATCTGATCACATTGGGAATCACAGGGGAAATCAAAAAGGGAATCATATAGAGATAAGATTACAGTAAGTGAAATGAAAAATTGAAGGATAGAAATTTGGACTAAAACATATCAACTACAAAGCACAAAGTATAAAACTGAAAGATGGAGATGAACTTTAAATAATAAATATAATGAATCAAATTCTTAGTTTGTAAAGGATAGAATGGAAAATTTCTTTTATTTCATACTGATTGCTACTAACATTTTTTGTAATGTGTGCATTTTAACAAGGGTTAAAATTAATAATAAAATTAGGATTGTAGATTAGAGATACATAATTTTGATAAACTCACTCCATAGAGTAGCATATTAAAATTCCTTTTTTCAAAATAAACAATTTTTGTTGCGCAATAATCACTGAGTTTTGTAATGTGTTTACAATACTCTCTCTCTCATTATAAAGCAGGAGATGTCTGCAATAAACTAAGACATGTGGTGGATACATGGGCACCTGACACCAAGATATTGGTTAGATGAATATTCAGTAGGATTGATTTATGTTACAGCAAATTAATGATCTTTGTCAATCACAACTAAGTTTGTCCCTAGAAATTTTCAGCTAACTCTTTCAAGAGAATGGAACTTTCAAAGGAACCAAATCAATCAATACATTGACTTCATATTTCTGCTTTCTGAACTAGGAGAGAATAAATTTCTGTTCCTTTAAGCCCCCCATTTTGTGGTTTATAACAAATATAAATGCAAATATGGTTTGTGGAAAATACTGGATGAGAGCTATGGAGGGAGAAAATTGCCTCAAAAATTTGCTAGTGAGCACGTCTTGGAGTTAAAAAAACATTAACATGGAAGTGACACCGCTTGAAATTTGCACTTATTTGTTCAGTTACATTATACTGCATAGCAAAATGGTAATACTTCATTGATAAAACTAATGAACAATCTAAGTGAGTTATGAAACTTAAATATTCAGCCTACTACAGTAATTATTCACATCTTTCCATTTATCCTGTCTTTTCCTAGTGGATTTATTATGGCTACATGTTTTTTGTAATCTAACTCTGCTCCATACCCACAGTAAGTGTTGAGATTTGGAAGAAAATAAGAGCATTCTGGTATGAAATAGCTGTAGTCTTACTTGTCCAGGGTAAAAGGTGTGCCATCCAGCCAAACCCATTTCAATTGCTCGTTGTTGTAGGACAAGCTGATGAAAAACATCTTTTGACTCATTCCACACTGCATCTTTGACAAGAGCAATAAAAAATTCTGCAGAGAGAGAGAAAAATAAATCAGAAAGGAGAACTTTGCCTGAGAAATAGGAGTATAATTGTTTAAATATCTTTCTTTCATTGATCAATTTCCCTTTACACTCTCTTTAATTATATGCAAACAAATAGAGATTAGGCTTAGTTTATATAGAAATAATTGATTTTTGACTGCTGAGGACTCCTTTATTCATGAACAATTGTTTTTTCCCATATTGTATTTTAGTCATATTCTTTGGCTCTGGGTTGGAAAAATGAGCAATAAACCTCATAGGTGTAGTCAGACACTGAAAAAATAGATCAACATCCATTAACCTATGTAATAAGTAGTGACATATTCACATTATAAATACAGAATCAAAGGAGAAGAAATAGTAGAGGTTTTAACAGGTGTGGTGAGGGCCTCCCCGGTGGCGCAGCAGTTGAGCGCTGGGTTGCGAAGCTGCCCGCGGCCTCTGCGGTGCCGGTTCGATCCCCGGCTGCTCCCCGGCCACTGGAGGAGGGTCCCACATGGTGCGCAGACCCCCCCTGCCGCCCGCTGCTCCCCTCAGCAGTGTACTTCGATCCTTCTGCCTGCTCTGCTCCCCGCTCTGGCTCTGGTGAATTCTCTCACCCTCCAGCGCTTCTGACTGTACCCAGTGCATGTATAAACAAAACAGACAAACAAATAAATAAATAAATAAAACATGCCTCTATAAAAAAAAAAACAGGTGTGGTGAGCCCAGAGTGCCATAAGTTAAAATCTTTAAAAAGAGGGTACATTAACCAAGAGAAAAATGTTTGGGGTGAGAGGTGGAGGAGACAAAATATGTCATTGGTACATGAAACAATGACTTGAAAAACAAAGACATGAAGGAGCACAGAGTCCTTTATGCATGTAAAAAAGTTCATGACCATGAGCCCAGGGCAGGCAGCACTAGAACAGGTGCTGGGGGGGTCCTTAGTGGCAGAGAAGGCCAGGCCACATTTCTTAGTGACTACGAATCAGATTCTATAATAACTGAAACACATGATTTGAACTTTATGATAGAGCTGAAGAAAACCCACCGGGTAGTATTATAAAGTTAACAATCAACATTACAGACAAAATTTAAGGATACCTGTGACTGTCATATAGAAAATGTTTAGAGGAACATAAGTCTTATGTGGTTTTTGGCATTTTTTAATATTCTGACACAAAAAACACACCAAAGTTTAAGAAACAAAAACTTATCCATACCATATCTTCTTCAGTTTCCACTTTAACAAAGCTTGAATTTAAACGAGCGCAGACCCTGGGACATTGTTTCCTAGGGTACAGGATTTTTGAGAAAAAGTAGCAGTTTTCACCATGCTGATACCAATTGGTTGAACAAGTAGGATATTTCAAAACTGTTACAAAGAGAAACTGTAATTGAATGTGTCCCATCAGTGCAAGTTATAGTCAGTAAATTCACAATGCAAATCTACCCTCTACCAACAAAATATCTTTGTTTTACATTTCAGTTATATGCACTTAAGTTTACTGTTTGATTTATTTTAGAACCATAATTCATCACACTGAAAACATTTTGCTCTTCAAGATTCATAAGAATGCCTTGGAGAGACCAAATATTTTTAACCACAAAATTAAAAATGTCTCAGAAACATAATCCAGTATAAATCTATATACTTGTTAAAAGTTTTTAAAACACCCAGGCCCCTAAATGGAGTCCTTCATGCAGGATCCCACCAAATATTAATGCTTAACCTAACGACAGATTTTTCCTCATCCCAAAATGCAATTCTAAACCCTCTAAACTGGAAGGCCCAGCTCAGCACTAGTGAGGCCATCTACATGATGAATCCTCTCTAATTTCCCCTAAAGAAAGTGTCTTTGCCTGAAATAACCTTGTTTGTTGTCAGTAACCTTATCCCACCATCTATCTGTCTTTAAAAACCCTCTACTTTGGGTAAGCCCTTGCTCATCCTTACTAGACAGGACATCGCCTATCTCATGAATCATAAAATAAAACCAATTCGATATTTATATTTGTTAATTTTTTATCAGTACATATGACTGCCTGAGAAGTACTGGTGCTATAAGTAGATTTCACTCTGCTTCTTGTATACAGTTGAATATATCAAGCAATATCACAGACACTAAGTGAATTCTCTCCTCTTTCCTACAAATAATATTATGACTCAGAGACTTCCAAATTTACCTGTTTTGTTTGTTCCCTTCATGCATTGTTGTTCTGCATTAGATGAATTTTGATTCACTGAAAAGAAAGGCCATATTTAAACTCAAAGAGAAAAATAACTGGACAAACTTTGTGCCTGACATATACTTAAGTAGGAAATACAAAACTGATTAATGAAATATCACTTGATTGAAGAACTCAATGTAATAGAGATATAAACATAAGAATCAAACTACAATATGAGTATGAGAAGTTCATACCAGTTCATAAAGCAAAGATGTCAGAAAGAAATAAACTCCAGAAAATGATCAAACTTTTCATTAGTGTATCATATGTCAATAACATCCAGCCAAAGCCAAGAAACTACTCGAGTAAGAATTATATTTTCAGAGAGATGTCTCAGTTTAGATGTTTCATATTACATGAGTTCACTTAATTATACTTTTTTAAATACATTTTATTAAGTTATGCAAACTTTTCACAGTTAGATAAAAATTACTTCACAAGGAAAGAAAGAAAATATTTCTGTTAAAACAAACATAAGAAAAAACAATTATTAAGTAAGGTTCATCACATGCTTTAAAATGAACAAATTTGACTTATCTCTAAGGAATCATCTTCTCTTCGTGAGAATACTTCTTAATCCAGGAATAGAGTGGATCAAAATGCATGATATTCAACAGAGTTCATTAGGTAAGTAGGAAAAACGTGTATTTCTTTTTTTACGTTGTGACTTACACATTGTAGGTAAGAATCCAACAGACAAAAGAAGGGCCAGACAAATGATCCCCAGAATCACTGCAGTGATTTTCCATGAAGAAGATGGGGCAGCAAGATCTATAGAAAAGGAGGAATATCTCTTATGACATCAGTTTATAAATGTTTGTCAGAGTTCAGCTTCTCTATCATGTGTAGTAAACTACAAAACAGAGCTCACACCCAGTTAATAGGGAAAAGAAAGGTAATCTATAAAGCATTGCTCATTTTGAGAGTGTTAACTCAAGTCAAAAGCATTAAGGTGAAATGAATTCTAAAGAGGACGTACCCCTGTGTCCGTGGGAAGACAGGACACACACTCCACTCACTTTGTCAAATCAGAGGGAAGGCGGCAGCTGTGGAACACTAATGAATTTTAACAGACCATCAATGTAAGAGCAGGTCATCATGAGATTAGAATTCCTTGCACCTGTAAGCCAAGGGGAGTTCACTGTATTGCCATGGGAATTTGTTGATTTCCACTGGGGGCTCATGGAAAGAGGGGAGAATTTCAGAAGACCTAAGAGACCCCCTCTGTGGCACACATCCTCAGGGACTGCCAACATTGGTTAGGGGGAGTGAGCCAAACTGGGGGCCATACAGCTCTTTAGAAGAAGGATGAATTAAACTTTTCATTAGTGTATCATATGCCAATAACATCTGGCAAAAATCAAGAAACTAATCAAAAGTAGGAATTACACTTTTTCAGTGTTGTCTCAGTTCAGATGTAGATGTTTTATATTATACAAGTTCACTTAATTGCAACAGACTTGAGATCATCCTCATAAAATATGCAACTAAAATATTAAATTAATTCCTGTTTTTATACAGGAATATAGTTATTTTGGTAGTCACTGTTCTATCTTGAAACCCTATAAAAATCAGTAGATAAATTAAAACATATACCTAAAAATACAGAATGTGAGAGAAGAAAATAATGGTGTAGGGCAGAAAAAAAAAGTTCTGAAAGAGAAACAGCTCTTCATTTCACAATATGAAGTCAACTATTTATCATTGTACTTCTCCATTTTTAGTTGTAGGTGTCTAGTGAGATACACATCAAGGAATGAATTTGAAGTCACAGAAAAGGCAGAAAAAATAGAGCTCCTTGGTAGATTAGTTGAGTCACTGTTCTCTGGGAGGAGAGAAGGTTTTGGGCTTCCCAAGGAAAGATGGAGTTTCAACAGTTAAGCACTTAACTTTCAAATATGCCATTTAAACATCAGGACTGTACATTGGAAATAAAAATACAATGTCGCTCATAATAAATACATTGGAAATAAATACATTGGAAATAGAAATAAATACATTGGAAATAAAAATACAATGTCGCTCATTCTTTTGGTATTGATGTACATATGAGAAATTACTTTATAAATTGAGAAAAAATTAAAAATATTTTAAAATAAATAATGGTGAAGTATTTTTTATATATTTACACATACACCTACACACAATAATTTCATTAATAAAGTTTCTATATAGATCTCATAAAAATAACATAAACTGCCAGACAAACTACTCATTAGGGATAAAAAAAATTCTCAATCATTATAGGCAATGTCTAGTATAAATAATATTTTTAAATATTGTTAAGAATATAGTAAGTAAAATTAGAAGACACTTCCTATTAATCATTTTCCTTGCTTTGTAAAAGATAAACATTTAAATTAACTGTGTAGCATGAGCATGCACAATCTTGTATACTTAAATAATATAATTTCTAAAATGAAAAGGCAGGCAGCACACCTACCCTTACGGGTATGTTCAGATGGACCTTTTATTTTTGGTGTTTTAAGTTCTTGTCTTTTCTGTGGCTGCGATGAACACTGCAGTCGCAAATCTGAGTAAGTTATTTCACTCATTTCTGAAATATAGAAAGATGAGAAAATAAACAGAAAAATATATTTTCAATGAGTGTAAATGAAGAATTAGTAAGTAAAATTGGTATGAAAAATGTTAAATTTATCTAAAAAGTTAATATTTTTTATACTAAATAAAGTCTAACTAAGATGAAATATAGTAAGTAAAATTAGAAGACACTTCCTATTAATCATTTTCTTTGCTCTGTAAAAGATAAACATTTAAATCAATCATATAGCATGAGCATGCACAATCTTGTATACTTTAATAATATAATTTCTAAAATGAAAAGGTAGACAGCACACCCATCTTTATGGGTATGTTCAGACGGACCTTTTCTTTTTGGTTGTTTAGGTTCTTGTCTTCTCTGTGGCTGAGATGGACATTGCAGTCGCAAATCTGAGTAAGTTATTTCACTCATTACTGAAATGTAAAAAGATGAGAAAATGAAGGAAAAATATATTTTCAATGAGTGTAAATGAAGAATTACTAAGTAAAATTGGTATGAAAAATGTTAAATTTATCTAAAAAGTTAATATTTTTTATACTAAATAAAGTCTAACTAAGATGAAATATAGTAAGTAAAATTAGAAGACACTTCCTATTAATCATTTTCTTTGCTCTGTAAAAGATAAACATTTAAATCAATCATATAGCATGAGCATGCACAATCTTGTATACTTTAATAATATAATTTCTAAAATGAAAAGGTAGACAGCACACCCATCTTTATGGGTATGTTCAGACGGACCTTTTCTTTTTGGTTGTTTAGGTTCTTGTCTTCTCTGTGGCTGAGATGGACATTGCAGTCGCAAATCTGAGTAAGTTATTTCACTCATTACTGAAATGTAAAAAGATGAGAAAATGAAGGAAAAATGTATTTTCAATGAGTGTAAATGAAGAATTACTAAGTAAAATTGGTATGAAAAATGTTAAATTTATCTAAAAAGTTAATATTTTTATACTAAATAAAGTCTAGCTAAGATGAAATCTGAAAATATTTTTCTTTACTATAACATTTTAGAAAATTTGAAAGGAATAGATGTGAGTTTTTTTTTTCTCTACCAGAAGATAATAAACCCAAATTCCTATAATCAAAAGAAACATCCTGTGGGAAGATTAATTAGGATTTATCCTATTGAATTTTAAATTTCCTTGTTTGCTTTCTTTGAACCCACATTCCATACAACTTAACAATTCCTAAATGTCATAAAATGTAACAGCAAATAATAAGTAATAGTAATGTGATTAAAATAAATAATATTTAAAATAGATTCTTTAAAGACTCTTAAACACACCTGATTTCCTTCCTAGCACCTCTCTTTTTAACCAATCTTTTTTCATGACCTTTCCTACTCTGTGAACCATACTTTTATTTGTTTTTCTTCCAAATCACATCAACACATACAGAGATATATAGAGATTGTTTAAAAATTCAATACACTTACGTATTATTGTATGAAAAATATACATATGAATATTGAATAATCAATCTGTCTTTGACTATAAATCTATAATTTCTTTCAACTACATTTCATCAAAATTCTAAACAAACATATGTTGAGAAATAGAATAAATATATGAGAAATTATAATTACCTGATGTTTAGAAGAAAATGTCTGATCTTTTGAAGAGTGGTATCTATATCCTGGGAAGAAGCAGATGCAAACTCTTATTAAAGAAGTTGGAATTTAAAAATTTTTGAGAGTCCATACTATGAGATTAGAGACCAGAACAGAAGAAGAGAAATAAAATGCACAGGCTAATAATGCCTTTGACTCTCCTATGAAACACTCTGATAGGTGAGCACAGAGGTCAAGAATAAGAGAGCTCTGAGTGCAACCACACAGGAAACTCTTACTGCTGCTCAGTTTAGCTCTGTATCACCTCTATATTGGGCCTTTCTTCTGTCGGACCTCAAGTTACACAAGATACCCAACATATTTGCGTAATGACCAATCCCCTTCACTAAATTCTTGTATTGTCAAGGAAATAAATAAATATCAGTGATTAGTAGCTTAAGGTATGTTTATTAATTTCAATGTACTTATTATATTCAATTAGTAGTTTGCATATATTCTTTTCTATGGTTTTTTAATTTTTTTATTTTTTAATTTTTTTAATTTTATATATTTTTTACATCATTTTTCATTTTTGCACAATGTATGCATTTTCATCTTGGTTATAGTCCCCATACAATTCCCACTCCCTTCTCCCACCCGCCCACCCCTCATAGTATGTCTCTGGTTTATAGTTGCTTGTTGAGTTTGATTTTTATTATTATAATTAGTCTTTTTCCCAGTCCCTTATTTAGGTTTTCTAAATTCCTGCTATGAGTGAGACCATCCAGTATTTTTCTTTTTCTTTCTGGCTTATCTCACTGAGCATGATCCCTTCCAACTCCATCCATGTTGCTGCAAATGGCATGAGTTTATCTTTTTTGATTGCTGAGTAATATTCCATTGTGTATATGTACCACATCTTCTTGATCCTGATTTTAGGGTTGTTTTTGTTGTTCTCTTTCTAGTTCTTTGAGATGTGAGATTAGGTTGTTTTTTTGAGTTCTTTCTTGTTTCTTGATGTGAGCCTGTATTGCTGTACATTTTCCTCTTATTTCTGCTTTGCTGTGTTCCATACACTTAGGAAATTGGTGTCTTCCTTGTCATTCAACTCAAAGTATTTTTTAATTTCTTCTTTGATCTCCTCATTAGTCCAGTGGTCTTCCAGTAGTGTGGGTTTCAATCTCTATGAGGTGGGAGGGTTCCTTGCCTCTTTTATGACTTATTTTAGTTTGATGCCTTCATGGTCAAAGAAGGTGGTTGGTATGATTTCAATCTTGGTGTATATGTTGCTGTTTGTCTTGTGTCTCAGTATGTGACAGATCCTGGAGAATGATCCATGTGTGCTTGAGAAAAATGTGTACTCAGATTTTTTGGGGTGTAGTGTTCTATAGATGTCTATTAAGGCCAAGAGGTCTAGATCCTTATTTAGAGCTTTAATGTCCCTATTTTTTGTCTCATTGATCTATCCATTGTTGATAGTGGTGTGTTGAAGTTTCCTACTATATATCTATTTTCTCTGATTTCTGTTTTTAGAGATGATAATAGTTGTCTGATACATTTTGGTGCTCTTTCATTTGGTGAGTATATGTTGATGAATGTTATGTCTTCTTTATGTGTTTACCATTTTGTTTGTCTTTTCTGTGGTTTTATTTATTTTTTCTTGTTTTGTTCTATTCGTCTCTGTTGGCTCCAGTTTTAGGATTCCTTGTAATATTTTTGGAGTGGGGTTTTTGTTTTAATGAAATTCTGGAATTTCTGTTTGTCTGGGAAGGTCCTTATTCTTTCTTTATAGAGGAAGGAAAGCTTTGTGGGATAAAGTATTCTTGGTTGGCATTTGTTGTCTTAGAGTTTGTTGACTATGTCCCTCCACTGTCTCCTTTTACCTGTAGTGTTTCTTCGGAGAAGTCTGATGTCAGCCTGATTGGTTTTACTTTGTATGTTAACTTTTTCTTCCCTCTTGTCAGTTTCATTATTTTTTCCTTGTCTTGGATTCTTGGGACCTTTACTATTATGTGTCTTGCTGCATTTTTCCTTTCATCATGGAAGCTTGGTGTTCTTGCTTCTTGTATGTCTATTTCAGCTCCTTCTTCGTGCTTGAGAAGTTCTCTTTGATTATCTCCTTGAATATTTTCTCTGTTCCTATGTCTCTCTCCTCTCCCTCTGGGGCCCTTTAATTCTTATATTTCCTTTCCTTATGGAGTCAGATAGTTCCCGAAATCTTTCTTCATTCTTTCTCCTTCATACTTCGCTTCCCTTTTCTGTTTTGGTTCTTTTTATTTCTGTGTCCTTGAGAGTATTTATTCATCCTTCTATCTCATCTATTCTGCTTTCATTGCTTTTCCCCAGAGTTCTTCAGCTCCTCCATTAATCCTTTGAGCTCCTGCACTTCTTTCAATTCCCTCTTTAGGGACTCAGTTTCATTCCCCTGATTGTTGATTATTTTTCCCATATCATTTTTGACTTCTTTCAGTTTTTTAATCATGGCAATTTTAAATGCTATATCTGGAAGTCTTAGAAGTTCTTCCAAGTCACTGTTGCTGGAGACTGGTGGTTGCTTTTCTTTTTGTGGGGTGTCCTTTCCCTGAGGACTTGCTTGGTTGTATGTAGCTTTTCTTCTTCCTGATGCTTGTTTTCTGATTTACCCTATGTGTTGGGACAGTGTGTCACTAGTACTGGCCAGCATCTCTTTGGTGAGCTCCTTCTGGGATGTCGGAAGCTCTGACTGTGGGGACAGCCCTTTGTCAGTTCCACACAGTTTTGGTGAGGTCTGGACGCAAAGCTCCCTGTCTTAAAGATGGCGCATCTGGTGCCTGGTTTTTTGATTACTCAGTGAAAGTCATTCACCTCAGGGACAGTTCCCCTGCATCTCTCCAGAGACTTAGATCAGGAGCTTAGGCACGGGACAGCCACAATCCGCATATGCTTTTCAAGCACTTTTGTTTTTCCACACAAGTTTACCAGCTGGCCTTGGGCTATTTGCAGGTCTCCACACAGAGTCCTTATCTTCCTCTAATGACTCCCGGAACCATTCAGCCATCTCTGTGGCAATTCCTGAACGGTTCTCCACGGTTCCCATTTGCAGCATGTGGTGTCTACACTACATCCTTTCCACTCACTTTCTCACTTGATCTGTAGTTTGTTCTTGGTTTTGTTTTGTTTTTTCCTCTTTCTCTTGGTCAGTGTACCAGCTTTGTGGGTGGGGAAAGGTAGCAGTGTTCAGTGTTGTTCATTTTAAAGTATATCATGAACTTTATTTAATTCCTATCAGTTGTCATATGAGCTTTATAAGAAAAATTCCTTCTTTTTCTTTTGAAAATTATTTTATCTCACTGTGAGAAGCTTGCTCAGACTGTTACATGAATAGAATTTCTGTCTTCTGCACAATTGCTGTATGGAGTTTTCATACTACAGTTTGAGTCTTATATTTATGTCTATATTACATTGATTTCTTCAATGCAAAACATTAATCACTTTTGTTTTTCCTATGTAAGTATAGTGTTTAGCAAATAGGATTGTCTGATTAATTTCCTCTTTGAGCTTAGAAAGGATCTTTCTCATTTCTCTTAGTGATTCAGAACTCATATAATGCAAAAAGACATCCAGGAAATATCTCCTGCAACAAAGAAGGAAATAAAAAAGGTAATCTTAGAAGTGTCTGAGTCATAATTTTATTTGTAGGAGAGAGTGGAGAATTCACTTGTTATCAATTATTTTGCTTGATATGTACACTGGTATCCATGTAGCAGAGAGAGTGAAATCTACATGTGGGACCAAGTATTTCTCATCTAGTCAAATGTATTATAAAAAACATAATTACTAAATATAAATTTCTAATTGGATTATTATATGATTCTTCAATTGGACTGCATCTTGAGTAGCACGTAGAAAGAATCTGCAGGGCTTACACACCATGGAGGGTTTAATTATAAAAACAGAAATAGGGTGGTACAAGACTATTGGCAAAAGTATAAAAAGGTTGTTTCAGGTAAAGTCATTTTCCATTAGGGAAGTTAGAGGGGCCTCATCATGCACATGCCCTCAACACAAGTGATGTATTGAAATTTCACTTTATTTATTGCAAACACATCCTTTTGAGATTCCCAATGATATCAAGCAGATCACAGTGTCTGTAGATGTCAGTTTAATGAGACTCTGGGAAATACTGAAATATTAACACTGGCTTCCTGTCTTCATTTCCACAGTTTAATGTGGTAAGTAATTGACAACACAGGTTGTGAAGATGAACTGTTTGGATTGATGGCTTGTCTCTGCCACTTGGATGGTGTTAGTCTTGTATTCAAACAATATGGGTTACAGCTTCTATGCATCTTCTATAAAAATAAGTGAATAAGAGAACTTACCTCATAGGTAGTTGCAAAAAAGAACTTAATGATAAATTTCAGCATGTAGAAGGTGTGTGTTACATAGACAAATTCCATGAAGATAATTATATCACATTTGTTCCTTCTTCCTTTTTCTCAACCAAATCTTAACAATAAATTAATGCCAAATAAATCTTCAAGTATATAAATATAATTAAAATATATGATTTCTCCTATGAGATCTAATGAGTATAAAATGCACATTACCTTCTGATAATCCCCAGTAAAAGAAAGTGCTTTTCCAACACAAGGTCTGTGCTCAATTAATACTTCATATTCAGCTACAGTTCTAAGTGACTTCACTTCATTCCTAATGTACTTTCATATAATGGTGACATTCCCTCCTTTAGGAATTACAGTGTATTTTTCAGAAGAGAGTCAATTATTGGTTGTTTCTTCTAGGAGACATTGAAATATACTTCAAAAATGAATGCAAACATTTAATTTGACTGCCAGACATTGAAGTTTAGAACACATATGTAAATCTTTCTAGTGCTCTAGACTCGTTATAGATCAATTTTTATATAATATGAAAATTTAGAAATTTTATAAAATTAAAGTTTTTAGGAAGTATTTATAACATTTAGGAAAATTTATAATAAAATAGATCAATAATAATTATGTAGGTATAGATGCTCATATTTCTGCAAAAATGAATCAAATTGTTGAATACATGACTAATATATATGTATTCAGTGTCCTTACGCTGTGATATTTCACATAAGAAGCTTAATAAGTTCATATTTTGCTCCTTAGGTGACTGGAGGGAAATAAAAGCATCATAATCTGATATTGATTTCAACATATAGTAAAATGTCATCCATCGTTTTATTTAACAGCTACTTGGAGCTCCATCAAGCTAGTAATTTTAAGTCATTTTTATCATTTGTTTTAAATGGATGCAGGTTTTTTTTCTGAAATATTGAATGGAACTGCCTTAGAGGTCTAAATATCAAAAATAGTCCCATATGTTTAAGAAAGAAGGTCCTATTGTGGCTTCACTCGACCTGCCCTGACTCTCCAGGTACAGGACAAGCCAGGCCTTACCCACAGTGTTTCACTGGATTCAGGTGTCAGGAGGTGGGATCTTTAATAACTTAGGAAGAAAACACTGCTCATCACATCTCTGTTCTCAACTTTCCTTACAGGAATGCAGGTGAGGGTGATTTACATTCTTTAAATGAATGGCCAAAAAGATTGAAAAAAGAAAAATATATAAAGATGAATCACAGAATAATTTTCTTACTAAAAGAGAACAAACACTTTGGAGTGCAAGACTCAATGGCTACATCTGATAGCAAGAATTTAGTTTACACAAAACATAAGTTGCCCTGAGTTGTAGGAGCAAAAATGAATATATGAATCTTTGTATCTCTGGGCTGCAGGGTTGAAATTCATTTTATTTAATTGACTCTCTTTCAGCCAGGGCTTTGTAAACCTCCTACCACCTTTGACTCGATCAGATTCACTCAGCACCTGGTGATGGAGGTGCTATTTTCCTTTCTATAATGTGTTAAGTGTCTGAGTGTTTTTGTGGGTGTTTTTTCTTTGAGTTTAACCTTAGATATGATGCTAGTCATTCACATTTCATAGTGAAGTCAAGCTCCAGATGTGAAATGTGAGAGAAAGAAAGAAAGAAAACAGAATAATAATTATTCTTCTCCATCCAGTTTACCCCAGTTGGCCCAAGGGATGAAAGTGCCTGTGTGTCCATACAGATTTCAGACCTGTATGTATTTATAGACAGGTATGTGATGCATATGCACACAACACATACATTCTTTTTTTTTCACATTATCATCATCAACCCCTACAATGCAGGGAAAGGGGAAAAGTATAAAATGAAAGCCATTATATTTATAAGAAACATCTCACTTCACAGTTTTCTTAGGGAGAATTCAAGTCTATTCTGACAAAAGAGGAATCACTTACATTTTAACACCTAAGGATCATTTTCCCACCACCCTAACACAGTGAATTGCATCAATGTGTATTTTATTTTATTGTAATAGGTATTATATAAATTTTAAGCCAAATACATTATTTTTTATATAAGTCTCTACTTGAAGCATAAATATTAAAAAAAGCACCTGATTTTAATGTATTTTATAAAACAATTTGAGCCTTTCACTTTGAAGTCATGGATCACGGTGATTGCTTCCAGATTTTGCCAAAAGAAAACTTGCTTAAGATGTGGGGACTGCACCTGAGAAGAGAGACCATGCACTGTACAAAAAGTAGGAATGATGTAATATATATAAAAAAATAATTATAAAATTATAAAAAAGATAATTCCATCTACATTAATAGAAATAGGCTAAAGTATCATTAAAAATAAAATCATATGGAGACTAGACTTAGCACTTTTTCTTCTTAGATGTTCTTGCTCCTCACTAAAGGAAGTTTTTGCTCATTTTTCACTGATCAACCCAGAGAGAGCACTTCCTAAATGTCATGTGTTGTATATTATAAAACTCTTGTGATAATGTCACTGACATATCTTAGTAAACTTGGGTGGGTAATATTATTTTGATCCTCATTGTATGTTATAAGCCCTAAGAATACAGGTAACCTGCACATGATTTGGTTTCACATTTTCACCAATGTGCTTATGTGGAGTAAATAAAATTTCTTTCTTTCTTAAGGTCTAAGGACAATATGTATCAACCTAAAACACTTATTTTTCAATAAGGTGAAAATTAGGAGTAGTAACATTATATGATGATTGATGCAGATTACAAAATACCATCTTTCAAAATATTTAAGTGTGTATATGAATTATTCTTTTTGGGGAATTTATGCTTTTTGGTCAAAAGTCTATTTTGTTTCCAACTAAACTTGCATATTCAGTAAAAATTCACAGTATTAAAGAGGTTGGCAGTAAAATCAATGATTCTTCTTCTGTTTGTTCTTTGCTACTTCTCTGAGAAGTTGATACTATTTCTGCCTTATATATGTTTATTGTTTTTTGCTGTAAAAGTATTAAAAGTTGTTATTATTATCCAGCACAGGATAAATCTTGGAAGTCCTTTGTCTCAGCAATTCAAGGTTCAGAAATCTTTTTCACCTCATCATTAGAGTTCTATCAAATTATTTAATTAGCTTATTAATGTTATTATTGACCTGAATTCCTGTATCAGCTATAGTCACTTTCAAAGCCCTGAAGGGAAGGGAACACTGGGAAGACAAGTGTTGAAGGAAGGTTTGAAGGTTAACGTGAATGAGACAATGAGTGTGGTCCCAAGCCAGCTGAGGCTGTGCTAGAGCACATGATTGTGTGTGTGAGGGTGTGTGTGTGTGTGTGTGTTTGTGAATGCAACAATAGCAGAAGGTCACTGTGCTTCTAAATTTTTTTTTATCCCTGACTTCCCTAGCTTAGTTATGGAGACACAGATCACAGCACAGACTAAGACATGGAAATGGCAACCACTCTGTGGTAAGAAAATGAAAATTCACAAAATATACAAATGTGGAGAAAAGGCTTGATTTAAAATTAATTGCAGGCCTCCCTGGTGGCACAAGGGGTTAAGACACAACCTATGAAGCTGTCCGCAGCCACTGCAGCATGAGTTTGATCCCCGGCCAGCGAGGGAGGAACCCACATGGTACAGCAGACCTCTCCTGTCTCACCAGCTGCTTCCCTCAGCAGTGTATTTCTGTCGATCTAACTGTTCTATGCCCCACTCTGTCTCTGGTGTATTCTTTCACCCACTGCACCTCTGGCCTGTACCCCAGTTCTTGTATGCATAAATAAATAAATAAATAAAATTAATTGCATGTGTTTATGGAGATATACTACCAAATTTCAAATGTAAGTCTGCTTGACAATTTTCTTAGTTTTTTCGTGTCTTTGGTTTTTCACCAAGAATCAGTTTCATAAATAGATCCATACTATGCTAAGTGCTTTAATCAGTGGGTAGCACCATGTAAGTAATGCCTGTTTCTTATTAAAAAATGAGATTTTTATTATGTGAAACTTTATTACACTAATTACATATTTAGATTTCCCTATGTTTCTCCTGTTTCCCAAATATATACTTTTTAAATTTATTTATGCATATAAGAACTGGGATACAGCCCAGATGACAAGGGATGAGAGGATTCACCAGGAGACAGAGTGGGGAACAGAACAGGCAGATCCACTGAAATACACTGCTAAGGGGAGCAGCGGGCAAGACAGGAGAGGTCTGCTGCACCATGTGGGTAGCTCCCTGGCTGGCCAGGGATCAAATTTGTGCTGCAGTGGCTGCGGACAGCATCAAAGTGCTGTGCTTAACATCTTGCACCACCAGGGAGTCCCCAAATATTTTTTTTAATTATTTTGATCTTTAGTCATTAAAAAAAAAAAAAATGATGCTGACCTTTTACCATAAACAAAGGGAGGCGTTGGCGGCTACAGTGACAACTTCCTGTATTGTGGTCCCAGAACATTCAGAAGCTCGTGATTTTGCTGCTTCTGGTTCAGACTGTCCATCCATTCTCACCAGTCCATAGTGATATAAGAACATTGTTTGAATGCACAATTTCTCTTTTTCTTTTACATTTTCCTACGCAAACTCAAGATTGCTCAGCCTCCAGCTCAGTCCATGATGTGACCCGGATCTTCTGTAACAAGCACAGGCAAGTTTTCCCTGCATGGACTGGGACATCTCTCCTCATGGCAGGTATGTGCAATCCAAACCAGTTAAAAAATTAAAACAACTAGAAGGTGCATATCATGGATTTGCTAACTTCAAGACAGGACTGGAAAAAATGAGATTTTTTTGGTTTTTCATATATCAATATTTTCCGTTTAATTTTACTTTCATGATTCTTCATTCTGCCATATAAATTGTTTTGTGAAAGTTTTTCCAACAGTTTAAAAGGTTGTCTTCTGACAGGGATAGCACTAAATGCTTATGGGACTGATTTACCAGGTCAAAGTATGAGCAACACAGTTTGCGCATTAAAAAATATATAGGGGAGGCCAAACATTAGTGACAATGCTTACAAGTTTATATAAGTTGACCATTTATGTTTTGACATCCAAGGTCTTCCTGATTAATAATCTGACACAGTAGACTGTTATTGACACTGTTCATAGAGATTGTTCTGAATCTTCTAATGGCCAATTGCTTGAGAGGAAATTCCTATAAGAAAGAAACTCTGAGAATGAGAAAATATCTTGTTCAAAATGGTTGCTTTTAAATCATCTTCCAAAATATGTGAAATAAATTCTGGTCACCCGGGTGTGTCACATAATTGTTTTGGGAGCATCTGATTATCCCCAGACCAGAGAATCCTATCTTTTCTTCCCCACTGGACCTCCCAGAGTCATGAGCAGCCTGACAGCACTTCATTAGGGAATACCTTGAGATTAGGAGACGTGCACACAATAGTGATTTACACATTGATAGATATATTACATGAAAAACTCTGGGAGACAAATTTATTTTATTTCTGTGTGGTTACTAATGTTGATACCTTGAAAAAATAGCATTATTAAAGAATTCTAGTTTTCTCTACACCTAGTAAGAATCATATCTCTTGTGACTTTTGTTGAGAAAATTAAAATGAAATTTTGCTATGATGACCAAAACATAACTCTGTGTCTGATCACTTCTACTCTATAATGTTTCAATTTCTATGCCAACAAATAAATAATTGGTAAATCACATTAATGACATGAATTTGAAAAAAAGAAAAAGTGTGGATAATCTCACAGAATAGATTTTTGTTTTCAGTTTTCTATGCAATGTCTTCATATTTCTAGTGTTTCATTGGGAAGATGTTGGGGTTTCCAAACCAATACCTTTTTTTTTTTTCAATTCTCTTGTGATAGTTTCTGTCTTTGAGATCTTCAGCTCCTGTGTCTTTCCAGAAGTCACTACCCTACCTCTCTTTCTTTATAGGTTTTTGCACCACTCCATGGAGGTGGATTTCTGGGACCTTAGGAGTAATGTGCCTTTTGTTGATGGCTATTTTGGGAATTGTGTTGAAACACTGTAAGTTTTTCAGGGCAATTTACATAAAGTTCAGAGCATTGATGAAATCATTTAATAAAGCTTTCATTTACTAAACATGGAATATTATATTGTTTCACAAACTTGTATCTAATCATTATTTTTTTACCATTTCTGATAACATTTCATAAACCAGATATTGAGCGAACATTCTCTCAAGGAGCCACCCTCAAATCCCAGAAAGGTAGGTTCCATACTTTAGTAGAGGATGAAATATGCAGTTCCTGTTTTTCTCATACAGAATTATGATGGAACCATTGTGATCTAGCTATGCAAGTAATATACTAATTGCAGGATAGTCTCATTTCATTGTCTTCCATTGTAAGAATAATTAAATTACTTTGAATATGCATCACTTGTATATTTAAATAAGGAGAATATTAGCCTGAAATAACCTAGTTTTTCCTACATGAGCAATCATATTTAAGTAATAAATAAAAAATAAGTTCTATTATATATCCCAGCTAATGCTAATTATCTAACTGTTTGCTCACAACCCATGAATTTATATCTTTACCTTTGCTTCTGCATCTCTCATGACTAGAACATAGTACACAGATTTCAGCAGTTAAAGTACAATTTTTAATGTACTTTGTCTAGTGTGCTTTATAACTTGTCTCAATATCTTCTGTGATTACTTCTCACTTTATTTTATTCTTTTTTCCTTCAATTTGTTTCTGGCTTTGGAATATAATTGACACGGGACATTGTGTACATTTAAGACTCAACATAAAAAACTTTTTAACTGCCTCTTGACCATCCAAGTTTATGTTCAGATAGATGTTCAGAGAATTCATTTTTTTAGCAACAATTTATTTAGGTATTCTTGGGCCACAAGTGAGCAATAAAGATCCTCCATAAGGATGGTATTGCAATTATGAACTTCTAGAATCTGTAAAATGTTTCTAATTGTGACAGATCATATGATTTTCACATATTTGAAATGTCTAAAATTGATGAATTTGTGCACCTGCACTTAACATTATAAGGTGTCAAGATAAATATGATAATGGATGTTGAACATTGAATTTAGTTTTTTTAGAAAATTTTAGGAAAAAAACAATAATTTTTATAGGAGTAAAGAGTATTTAAAAATCAGAATCTCCAATATCAAGAGTCAAGCTTTATTTTTTTTTTTCTTAGACTCTGACTGCTGTTCTTGCCAGGAGAGGTGGATTGGGTACAGCTGTAACTGTTACTTCATTTCCAATGAATCCAAAACGTGGAATGAAAGTAGTGATTTCTGTGCTTCTCATAATTCCACCCTTCTTCAGATGAACAATAGAAATGAATTGGCATGTATTTAATCCTGGTTTCCTATGTATTTTTTGACCTAGAGATATGTACTATTTAAGTAAGCTGAATTAGATTCAGGTCTATATCAGATAATGAAGAGTATTTTTTGAACTAATGACTTACTAATAGCTTTTTAACTTAACCATTATAAAACCTATAAAATTTTATTAAGGAATTTGATAAATTCAGAATTTTATTGGAAAAAAGCTCAAGAGAAATGTCAGATAAAGTATAATGGACATTTTAAGAGAATTCAAAGAGGATCTATTATGAGTATTATTCTAAAAAATAAATAACTGAATCTTAATGCTTTCATTAATTTTATAATTTATTTTGTAATTCTGTATATTTTGTCATCATTATGGGATATGCAATGAAAATGAAATGTATGATCATAAAAATTACCCAGTTCTTAAGAAAAAATGAAATATTTCTCTAGCTGTATGCAGAATCTATACTGACTATAGGTTGAGAAGATTTCACCCACAAAATTTATTCCCTAAGACTCTGATGTAGAATCAAATTCGGATGTCACACTCCTGTGAAGTAAAATTCTAACTCCCTTTATAACATAATATGTATGATAAAGTCTTCATTCTGTGAAATCTGAGATTTTTCATGTTATTTTCCCCAATAAGTAGATAGGCTTGATATTTGAGTAAAAAATACACTTGTGACTACCTTTTTAAGCAAGCATTAAAAATGCTTTTTTTAAAAGATTTGTTTATTTATGTACACAAGAGCTGGGGTATGGGCCAGAGGTGTGTGTGTGGGGGGGGGGGGTTGAAAGGATTCCCCAGAGACAGAGTGGGGAACAGAACAGGCAGATTGACTGAAATACACTGCTGAAGAGAGCAGAGGGTGAAACAGGAGAGGTCTGCTGCGCCCTGTGGGTAGCTCCTTGCCAGAAACCGTCCTCGCGCTGCAGTGGCTGCCAAGAGCTTCATAGGTTGCATCTTAACCTCTTGCACCATCAAGGAAGCCCTAAAAATGCTTTTAAGTGTGTATGATCGAAAGGCTGACTCTTATGTTGGACACTAACTTTTTAAAATAGTATTATTCCAGAGTAGATTTAAATTATGTTAATTGTTTGTTTCTGTCTCTAAGCAGCACTTTATGAAATTCAGTAAAAAATATTACTGGGTTGGAGCCATCTACAGTGAAAAACAACAAGCCTGGGCGTGGCTGAATGGCTCTGCTCTCTCTCAAGATCTGTACGTTTCTACTAGTCCAGATTTTTTTTGTTCTTTATGAACTTATTCCTCTCTCTCTCCACAGATTGTAGCTAAAATAGTTTTCCTAAAGTATAAAGATACAGAAAAAAATGGATTCAACAGAATAATAATTTTGGTGCATCTGGAAAACCCAAGTCAATTAACATGAAATTTGTGTACTTGTGACCATGAAAGAACATCTGAGATAAGTGAGATAGGCTTTTTCACCCTGATGGGTGTGGGTGGATGCATAGATGTTATATTCACAGGAACTATCCAGAGAAAACAGTGTCCATGATAGTTTTATTTTGCTGGAGGCCAATAGCCTCAGCTTACACCCCCTTCTTTTCACATTTTTTAGGTTAATTTTCTGTTTGTAGCTTTTGAGTTTCATTTTCATCAATAAACAGGATTTTTCAGTATCATACAAATTGTATCACCTACCTTGTTTACTTAGGCTAGTTTAGTCAATACATATTTAAGCAAAATTGAAACAGTATATCATATATCAAATCCATTAAAACAAATGCAAAAAAAAAGTGACTGAACTCTGTGCAGTTGTTTACTGAGGCAATAGTCTAATTTTGTGATATTGTTCTTTTAAATGTCAAAACTGTGCCTATCATAAAAAACATACTGGCTCAATATGAGTCAGTAATGAGTCAATCAAATGCTTTGAAAAGTTCTATTATTTGATAAACACCCACCAATGAATATTCTCATTTCCTTTTCTCATATGTTAATATTTTATTTTTAATTACAGATTCTCCTCCTATCAAACTGCAAATTCAAAGAACTGCATAGTATACAACCCACACCTTGGTTTTAAGGATCAACCTTGCATGTGGAAAAACTTATATATCTGTAAGCAAGAACTTATGTAGGTGTTTCTTGGGGTAGAAGTGGACAATATAGTCCCATCTTAAGAAAGGTATTCCAATTATGTATTTCTAGAATCTATAAAATGTTTCTAATTGTGTGTGTGAGTGTATGTATGATTTTGACATATTTAAAAAGTTTTAAAATTGATAAATTTGTGCTCCTATACTTAAAATTATAACGCATCAAAATAATTATTGTAATGGATATTTCAATAAATGCATGTTCAACATTGAATTGCATATGTTTTATGCACATAATTGTATACAATCTCTCTGTAGAAATTTAAATAAAACAATGATTCACATCAAATGATATATATCGACATCACTTCAGTCTTTTGTATAGCATACTAAATTTGGAAGAGACACTTGTTCCTGTTTCTTGAAATTAGTTCTTTCTGGATATCAGTATATTTATGTTTGATAATTGACAATTTTCTATTATGTGTCTTGGTGTATAACTTCCTGCATTTAGATTGCTAGGTATTCTATTGTTTTCATGAAATTTTGTAGTTAGTTCTTTCTTAGTTGTTATGGGAATGGTAGGAGTAAACTGAGCCCGTGATTACAATGTTAAATGAACTTCACCTCTTGACATCTTTACAGACTACACACCCATCTCCAAGCCACTGAGATCACAGACACTTAGATTACAACTCCCAGCATTCCATGAATCTGTCTTCCTGAACAGGGTCACTAGGAACTATGGGGAGAGTTAAGCAGCCATATTTGCCTTAAAACCTAAACAAATGCATGCTGTCACTCTTTTGCTTTTCCAGGTTTCACTTGCACCCTAGTGTCTCACCTCAGTTGCTGTTGTTGGTAGGAAATATCATCCAATTGTTATCTCTCTCTTTCTCTCTTTTTCCACTCCCCTTGTAAATAAAACATTTTAAATGTTTTCTGTGGTTTCTGCTTTTCAGTCTTGTCCCATGTCCTAAAGCATAAGGGTGAGGACACACACAGGTCACCGATATCCCTTGCTGTTGTCCTCCTCTCACAACTTGGTGCCCAATAACAGGGACATCATAGATCACACAGTAGGGCAAGTTCATTAGGATTGTGTGACTTGAAGTTGAATTTTTCTGTCTCCAATTTGAAGAACTTTATTTTCCTTCTGTAAATTTCTCTCTGTGTTGATCTACATATAGGCTCAATCATTAGTTTAAGCAATTCTTCATACTTTTCTTTAAATATCAATGTACATAATCTTGTAAGGTCTGGTACATGGAAGAATATTTTAGTTTTGTGGAAAGTCCTATGGGCATATTTTGGGACTCAGTTTCAACCTTCTGTTAGGATTGAATACTTCACATAGAACTGAAGGTGAGAGGATTCACCAGAGACAGAGAGGGGAGCAGAACAGTCAAATCTACTGAAATACACTGCTGAGGGGAGCAGCGGACAAGGCAGGAGAGGTCTGCTGTGCCATATGTGGGTTGCTACTTGGTCAGGCATGGAACTCAGGCCATTGTGGTGAGCCTTTGTGGTGGTAGAGCTGAGAATTAACCCTCAGGCCACCAGTAAGGCCCTAGGTCCTAATTTTAGGTTCTCGACTTACAGAGTCTAGTTTTAGTGAGAATCCTTCTGGATCACTGGATCAGAGCGCAAATAGCCCCACTCTTGCTAGGAGTATATATACAAATTAAGAAAAGAGAAAAGAATATTCAAATTAAATGAGGATTTCTTTCATATGTATATTCAAATAAGGAAAAGTTATAGGCCTTTATTAAAAATAATAACGATGTTGAAAATTTAAGCATAATTCTGTACTTGTTTAAGCTTAGCTAGCTTAAATTAAGCTAGCTTAAATTTTTATTCACTTTACCCTCTCCTTTAACATTTTCAAAGATTTTTAACTAATTAATATGGGTCATTTCTTCATCACTTGTAGGAAAATATATACATTTCCAGCTACTAACTAACTAGAAAATATATTCACAAAATAAACAATGTATGTAAATGTCAACCCTTATAAAATTGCATAATAAAGTTAGAAAAATACTAAGGAAGTGAGAAAACTTTATAAATAAATGTGATAAGATAAATTTCAAGGAAGAAATTTTCACCTGAAATATTTACCTTCCATTCAATTTTTAAATTAATTATTGAAAATGTACTGGTAGGGGGCTCCTTGGTGGATCAGAGGTTAAGTCCCAGTCCTATGAAGCTATAAACAGCCACTGAGGCATGAGTTCGATCCCTGGCCAGGGAGCTAACAGACATGGCACAGCAGACCTCTCCTGTCTCACCCACTGCTCCCCTCAGCAGTATATTTCAGTAGATCAACCTGTTCTGTTCCCTTCTCTGTATCTGGTGAATCCTTTCAACCCTCCCGCACCTCTGGCCTACACACCAGTCCTTGTATGCATAAATAAATAAATCTTTAAAAAAAAAAGTAGTTTTAAGTGCTTAAACTAAGTGGAGCAAGCAGACACATGAATTTATCAACAACAATATACTTTATATAAAGTTAACATAATATTTATTACAATGGGATAAAAAATACACATTGATACAATTCACTGTCTGGTAGAAGTAGAGAAATAAGCATGAGTAGTTAAAATGTAAGAGGTCATGTGTCAGAATAAACTTGAATTTTTCCAAGTTAAACAATTGAGTTAGATATTTCTTACAAATATAATGACTTTGATTTATAACTTTCCTCCTTCCCTACACTGTACAGACTGATAATAATAATGTGAGAAAGAAAAAATGGGTGTGGGTGGGTGGGTGTGTATGTGTGCACACATACTGCCATACAAATGCATGCAAGACTGAAATCTGTATAGACACAAAAAAACTTTCATCCCTTGACCCAACTGATAAATTATTGCTGTTGTTTTATTTCTCTTCCTTTCTCACATTTCACATCCCTAGCTTGACCTTCAGTGCAGGTTTATGAAAAGTGAACAGCTGATGTCATATCTAAGTGTCAGCTCAAAGAAAAACAAAAAGGAAATATACCCACAAAACTCTCAAGACACTTAATAAATTATAGAAATAAACAAATTAGCTCCACAAGTTTGTGCTGAGTGAGTCTGAACCACTCAAGATAAATCCTAAGATTTATCTTTCCAGTTTATTTCTTAAATTTTTTGGGGGGAAGGGGGGAGGATTCGCTTATGGAGTGTAAACACCTAAGGAAATTTCAGAGCAGAAATGTGATGCACAGTGTTTCCTTCCCAAGTTAGTAGAGCTCCCATCTCCTGACACCAGAAAACAATGGAACTTTATGGGAAAGTTCTGGCTTGTCCTGTAGCTGGGAGAGTCAGGGAAGCATGAATGACTACAGTGGAATCTTCTTTCCTAAAAGGACTGGATGAATTTTTATAGTCTCATCTCTAAGATACGTCTACTTGATATTTCAGAGGTGTGAAAAAAGAACTGCATCATTTTAAATCAAGTGATAGAAGTCACTTAAAATTATCAGATTCAAGTAGTTCCAAGTAGTTGTTAAATAAAGCAATGAATAAAATGACATTTTACTACATATTAAAATCAAATGTTAGAACTATGATGCTTGTGTTTATCTCTAGTTACCTAAGGCATAAAATATGAACCTATTAAGTAATTTTAATGATATATCACATGGTAAGAACCGAGAATATGCATTTTAATCATATATGCAGAAACATGTTTATTCTTTGTAGAAATAGACATCTGTATTTATCTTCATTAATGATCTATTTTTATTATAAATGTCCCTAAATGCTTTGTATACTATCTAAAAACTTGAACATTAAAAATTATACAATCTTATACGGTGCATTGTGTTACAGATTTAAAGCACTACACTGTTGTCTTAACAAATAGCTATCATCTACAGTGGCAATTTTAACCAACAGTTACAAGTAGAATCAGGGATAATAACTATAGACATGACACAGTATAGTTTCCTTTTACATGGTGTTAAATGCAACAAGACAACTGTTTTCCATTAACAGAAATAAAGAGATAAATATTACAATCAAAGTGACAATCCATTCTGCTTCTTATTCCACAATAGCTTATATAAACTTCAATGAAAAATATAAAACAATGTGAAAATTTTGATATGTTTAGATCTTTCTTAGCCCTTGACAGACCCTTATGTCTATTTTTATAAAGTGATATATCTGCATGGACAAAGAAGCAGCCAAACATTAGTGACCTTATTAGTAATATATATTTTGGATAAATTGACATTCTCTAATTGAGTGCAGTAGGGCAAGATTAATAAAATCAACAAGAAAACATATAACTTGTTTCAAAATTTCATATCAGCCCTAATATACAACTTTCTCACTAATCGTCCATCACATGGACTGAAGCAAGAACCTCATGTAGGAGGTGAAAGGAACTTGTTTGCAATGTGGCTTGTCCACCTCTCGTAGCTAGAAACAATCTCTCTGTGGTGAGCTGTTTGGTGGATCTGGGTTCTCACTTTCATCGAACACACGAAAGGTGACAAACTGGTCACTTCTTGACATGTAAAGTTCAGGTTTACTAAGTATCACTGAAATGGCCCTGAGCCTCTTTCTTGACCTTAGGCAAAAACAATATAAAGCTCTATGGTCAGTAGCTGTTCATAAAATTGAGGTCTAAAGACAAGACCGAGGAGTAAAAGATCTCTAGAATTGTAAGATACATTGGTTCCCAACAGGACAGTATTCAGATCAGTAAAAAAATCTGTGGTCTAGAGAGCTCACCTAACTCTTGTATTAGATTTTCATTCAATGAGGATTGAGCAAATTTATGTTTTGTCAACTATCAAAAGATAGGTAGATGATAGATAGATAGATAGATAGATAGATAGATAGATAGATAGATAGATAGATAGAGAGAGAAAAATATGATAATATTTTAACAATTTTGCATTGAGTAATCTGGGTAAAGGGTATATATCAATCTGTTATGCTACTTTTTCAGGCATGTTTAAATCTGAAATTATGTCAAAAACTAAAGTCACACATGAAAGCTTTTCCCCTTGCATACTGCATTTAATATAGCATTAAACCTGATTTTCATGCATTTTGGGATATACATGTGTTTACACACATGTATATGCAAGTGTTTGTGTATCTCAGTCATCATCACTTATCACCACATTACTAGGAGGCCCGCAACTTTGACGAACTGAAAAAAAACTTGATTTTTCCATAAATGTGCACTATCAATTAATTTTATCCAAAAAATAGAAATTTCATTTTCATATTTATTTCAGAGGACCTTGCTTTTCTGTGTCAATAGCAGTGGTCTTTGGCCCCAGGTCATTGGTGCCTGGCAGCCCCATGTATCACTGTGAAGAAGGAAGAGCTTCCTTCCGTCCTGGGTCAAACTGGGGACTTTAAGGATTGAGAGTAACCTGAAGATATTAGTCTTTCTCACATAATTCAAGCTGTGTCTTTTCCAGGATTGCATCAGACCACTTGCACCCACCCCACCAAAACTGGACTCCAGGCCTACCGCTGATCTTCACTCTAGACAAGGCCTTTGCATTTGCTGCTTATTGTTCACTCAGACAGACTATTATGTCTGGATTCCAGGCATCTATCTTAACAAAATTATTCATTTCTCAGATCTCTCTATATCATAAAAGTCTCAACTAACTCTTCTACCTAGACCAGGTCTCTGTCATACTCTGATTACTCTTTTCTCCCAATTGTTAGAACTTATTTCATTTGCATTGTGTATTACTAGTGTTATTACTGATGTCCATCCTCCCTGTGATATAGGAGCCCCATGAAAGCAGATACAACCCTTTGATTTACTCAAGTGTGTCTCTCCAGGGCCAAAAGCTCAGTGTTGCAGGATAACAGCATGTTTGTGAATGAAGTAAATTCTGTTCATTTGTTCCAATTCTCTGGACTATGCATTTTCAAACTGTTTGTCCCTTATGTGGATAGTAAAAGTTAAATGTCATCTACCTTTATACAATCATATTTTACTATTATAATATCTTCTCAAAAAATTTTTCTTGGTTGATTTTATCAGGCAATTTTACCTTCTTACCCTGACTATCCATCCCTCCCATAGATGAACATCATAAGACAAAGAATGACCTCCCATCATGAGCATGTGATTACAATGACAAGATTCACTTTGAAAGTACTAGAAGACATGAGAATCTTAAAAATATTGAATGCCTTGCCCAGCCTGCAGAGTTTATTTAATATTTATATTAAATATAAATATATTTATCTGTACCAATAAAGTTCCTTCACATTCCTTAGATTACTTGTATTATTTCCTAAGTTACAGATAGGTATTTATTGTAATTTTCCTGTTAGATATGATGAATTTAAATTAAAGAATAATACATGGACTTCAATGCATAATGACATTGATTTTTACCAATATCAATAATAGTTCATATAGCTGAAGTCATCATCACAGGAAATCTTAGATATACTTTCTTTTCTTTCTCATGTATTTGTCAGTTCTAAATGTATTGTCTTCCAACAGATACAGTAGCCACTTAGGTGGCAATCTTCAGCATCCAACTTACCATGTTTTATATGCATGCATTTATTTAAAAAATTCTTATGTCTGGGAATGTATAGCCTAGAAGAGAAAATAATTTCCATTAAATTCTGAATTCACTTGCTATAACATTTGTAAACTTATGAACAGTAATATTTTGATAAAATTATTAAGAAATAGAAATGACACTTTCCCAGTTGTTCAACAACAATGCAAATAATAAATGTATTATGTCATCCAAAATTTAATTGAATTGGTATGGTAGCAAATTCTTTATGACTATAATCCCCATGACCTCAGGCATATTTAAATTATCTTCCATTTTCCCTGGGGTTTACAAATTGCCTTTACACAGTAGCATTTTGATAAACACAAAACACATTCTATTGTTTAAATAGTACAAAAAAGCTGCTGTTAATCATCAATAATAATTGATTCTCTTCTGAAAAAGTTTAGCTGGCTTTTTCAAGAGTGAAAATCAGAATCCTCATATGAGTAAGTAGTGGCAATTATTTCAAATGATCAAATATTTGAATATATTTTGGGAATCAAAGTAGTCAGGGAAAGTCTCATGAAAATAAGTATCATTCCTCAAGGGGGCATGTGATTACACTATGCAAGTGCAGCACTGGAAATGAAGATGTATGACAGAAGCACAGGTAAATGTGAAGTTTTAATTATAAAACATAACCCTTATTGGAAAATCATCTTTTAAGTGTGAGAATAATGGAAGGAAATCAGCATATTATATTCATGAACCTTCAGAAGAGAAATTATATATTTAAATTAGATTTCTACATTTAAAGATATATTTGACATTTATTCCTATTTGAGGGAAGAATAGTAAGAAGGAACAAATGTAAGATGACATCACCACATTAAACTATGGCAGTGAAGAAGGGGAAACCAGGCTATTGACATTTCAGCTTTGCCCAGAGTCTTACTGAACTCACTTTGACAAATGTAGTGATCAACCTGATCACATTGGGAATCACAGGGGAAATCAAAAAGGGAATCATACAGAGATGAGATTACAGCAAATGAAATGAAAAATTGAAGGATAGGAATTTGGAATAGAAAGTGTCAACTACAAAGCACAAAATATAAAACTGAAAGATGGAGATGAACTTTAAATAATAAATATAATGAATCAAATTCTTAGTTTGTAAAGGATAGAATGGAAAATTGCATTTACATCACATTGATTGCTACAAACATTCTTTGTAATGTGTGCATTTTAACAGAGGTTATAATTAACATTAAAATTAGGACTGTAGATTAGAGATACATAATTTTGAAAAACATCACTCCATAGAGTAGCACATTAAAATTTCTTTTTTCAAAATAAATGATTTTTGTTGCACAATAATCACTAAGTTTTGCAAATGTCCATACAATACAGATCTTTCTCATTATAAATCAGGAAATGTCTGCAATAAACTAAGACATGGGGTGGATAAATGGGCACCTGACACCAAGATATTGGTTAGATGAATATTCAGTAGAATTGATTTATGTTACAACAAATTGATGCTCATTGTCAATAACAACTAAGTTTGTCCCTAGAAATTTTCAGCTAACTCCTTCAAGAGAAGGGAACTTCCAAAGGAAACAAATCAATCAATACTTTGACTTCATATTTCTGCTTTCTGAACTATGAGAGAATAAACTTCTTCTGTTCCTTTAAGCCACCCACTTTGTGGCTTATAATATATATAAATGCAAATATGGTTTATGGAAAACTTTGGGTGAGACCTATGGAGGGAGAAAATTGCCTCAAAAATTTCCTGTGAGCACATGTCTTGGAGTCAAAAAAACATTAACATTGAAGTGATACCTCTTGAATTTGCACATATTTATTCAATTACATTATAATACATTGCAAAATGGTAATACTTCATTCATAAAATTAATGAACCATCTAATAGATTTATGAAACAAATATGCAGCCTAGTACAGTAAACTTTCACATCTTTCCATTTATCCTGTCTTTTCCTAGAGGATTTATTATGGCTACATTTGTTTTGTAAAATAACTCTGCTCCATATGCACAGTAATTATTGAGATTTGGAAGAAAATAAGAGCATTCTGGTCTGGAATTTTAAAACACCAGGAGACTTACTTGTTCAAGTTAAAAAGTGTGCCATCCAGCCAAACCCATTTCAGTCGCTGGCTGTTGTAGTACAAGCTGATAAAAAACATCTTTTGACTCATTTCATACTGCATCTTTGACAAGTGCAATAAAAAATTCTGCAGAGAGAGGAAAATAAATCAGAAAGTAGAACTGTGCCTGAGAAATAGGAGTATAATTATTTAAATATCTTTCTTTCATTGATCAATTTCCCTTTCACTCTCTTTAATTGTATGCAAACAAATAGAGATTAGGCTTATTTTACTTAGAAATAATTGATTGTTGACTGCTGAGGACTCCTTTATTCATGAACAATTGTTTTTTTCCCATATTATAATTTAGTCATATTCTTTGGCAATGGGTTGGAAAAAATGAGCAATAAACCTCATATGTGTAGTCACTAAGACACTGAAAAAATAGAACTTTCATTAACCAATGTATTAAGTAGTGACATATTTCACAACATTATAAATACAGAATCAAAGGAGAAGAAATAGTAGGAGTTTAACAGGTGTGGTGAGCCCAGAGTGCCATAAGTTAAAATCTTGAAAAGGAGGGTGCATTAACCATGAAAAAAGTGTTTGGGGTGAGAGGTGGAGGAGACAAAATATGTCAAGGGCACATGAAAAAACAATTTGAGAAACAAAGACATGAAGTAGCACAGGGTCCTTTATGCATGTAAAGTAGTTCATGACCATGAGCCCAAGTCAGGTTGCACTAGAACAGGTGCAGAGGAGGCCAGGATAGTAGCTAAGAATCAGACTATATATTAACTGAAATACATGATTTGAACTTTATGCTGAGAGCTGAAAGAAAAACCCCAAGTATTATGATAAAGTTAATATTCAACATTACAGTCAAAATATAAAGATGCCTGTGACTGTCATATAGAAAATGCTTTAGAGGAACATGTGTCTTGTGTGATTGTTGGCATTTTTTTAATTTTCTGACACAAAACACATTAAAATTTAAGAAACAAAACTTATCCTTACCAAATCTTCTTCAGTTTCCACTTTAACAAAGCTTGAATTTGAACCAGAGCAGTAGCCGGGACATTGTTTCCAAGGGTACAGGATTTTGAGAAAAAGAAGCAGTTTTCTCCCCGTTGATACCAGTTGGTTGAACAAGTAGGATATTTCAAAACTGTTACAAAAGAGAAACCGTAGTTGAATGTGTCCCATCAATGCAAGTTATAGCCAGTAAATTCACAATGCAAATCTACCCTCTACCAACAAAGTGTCTTTGTTTTACATTTTATTTATACGCACTTAAATTTAGTGGTTGACTTATTTTAGATCCATAATTCATCACCCTGAAACATTGTGCTCTTCAAGATTCGTAAGAATGCCTCGGGGCTACAAAATATTTTTTTTTTTGTTTTTTTTAGTTTTTTTGATTTTAAGATTTATTTATTTATGCATACAAGAGCTGGGGTATAGGCCAGAGAAGCAGAGGGGGTGGTGGAGAGGAGGATTCACCAGAGACAGAGCGGGGATCAGAACAGGCAGATTGACTGAAATACACTGCTGAGGGGAGCAGAGAGCGAGACAGGAGAGATTGGCTGCACTATGTGGGTTGCTCCCTGGCCAGCCAGGGATCGAACTCCAGCTGCAGTAGCTGTGGACAGCCTCATAGTGCTGTGCTTTACCCCTTGTGCAACCAGGGAGACCCTACCATTATTTTACATTTTATTTATATGCACTTAAATTTAGTGTTTGAGTTCTTTACAGCCATAATCCATTACACTGAAAACAATCGGCTCTTCAAGATTCACAAGAATCCCCAGGGGAGACAAAATATTTTTAACCACAAAATTAAGTCTCAGTAAACATAATCCAATATAAATTCATATACTTGTTAAGTGCTTAAAACACCCGGGGCCCCAAATGGTGTCTTTCATGCAGGATCCCACCAAGTATTAATACTTAGCCTAATTACAGGTTTTTCCTCAAACGAAAGTGCAATTCTAAACCCACTAAACTGGAGGGCCCTGCTAGCACTAGTGAAACCATCTGCATGAGTCCTCTCTAATTTCCCCTACAGAAAGTGTCTTTGCCTGAAATAATCTTTCTTTTTGTCAATAACCCACCATCTTCCACTTAGGGTAAGTCCTTGTAGATACTTACTAGACAGGACACTACCCATTTAATGAATCCTATAACAAAGCCAATTAAACATTTGTATTTGTTTATTAATATTTATATATTTTATAAGTACATATGACTGCCTGAGAAATACTGGTGCTATAAGTAGATTTCACTTTTATCTGCTTGTTGTATACAGTCGAAGGTATTGAGCAACATCACAAACAATAAGTGAATTCTCTCCTCTCTCCTGCAAATAATATTATGGCTCAAAGACTTTCAAATTTACCTGTTTTATTTGCTCCCTCCTTACATTGTTGTTCTTCATTAAATGAGTTTTGATTCACTAAGAAAGAAAGGTCATATTTAAACTCAAAGAGAAAAATAACATGACAAACTTTTTACCATAAAATATGCTTAAACAGGAAATACAAAACTGATTATTAATGAAACATCACTTGCATTGAAGAACTCAATGTAATAGAGATATAAACATAAGGATCATATTGTACAAAAATGAAAAATTATATTAAAATATATAAATTATTTTAAAAATAAATAAAAATAAAACATCAAAAAGCCCTTGAAGCCATTGATAAAGAAAAAAAAAACATAAGAATCAAACTACAATATGAGTATGACAAGTTCATACCAGTTCAAACAGCAACAGATATCAGAAGGAAATAAACTCTAGAAAATGATCAAACTTCTCATTAGTGTATCATATGTCAATAACATCCAGCCAAAGTCAAGAAACTAGTCAAAAGTAAGAATTATATTTTTGAGAGATGTCTCATTTTAGATATAGATATTTCATATTACATGAGTTCACTTAATTACACTTTATTAAAAATATTTTACTAATAGTGTATATAAACTTCTCACAGTAAGATAAAAATTATTTCACAAGGAAAGGAGAAAATATTTCTGTTAAAGCAAACATGAGAACAAACAAGTAATAAGTAAAATTCATCACATGCTTTAAAATGAACAATTTGACTCATCTGTAAGAATTCATCTTCAGTTAGTGAGAATACTTCTTAGTCCAGGAATAGAGTGAATCAAAATGCATTATCTTCAACAGATTCATTAGTGTAAGGACAGGACTGGATACAGTGCAGGTTTTCTGATCCCATGCAGATCGGGTAAAGAGGAGTCAAGAGTCCTCAGTAGTTTTGCAGGTTTTTTATTTGGGGTTCACCAGGCATATGGCAGGCAGGGTGCTGGCTGGGGGGCTGGGAGGCTGGCAGGCCTCCCAGCCCCCAGCAAGTCCTCACTCTATCTGGGCTCTCTAGCGTTCGTTCTGCTGCTTCCCTTCGGCTTCGGCTTCGGCTTCGGCGGCTGCGGCTGCTGGTGCTGGTGCTGCTGCTGCTGGCGTCCCCGTGACGCCGCCTTAAAAGCACAGTCTTAGCTCAGCTGAATCCATCTACTTGCAACCCTATTCAGTGCCTGCCATCAGGCATGCATTCAGGACAGGATCCATCATCTATCCTGATGGCGGAGAGGCAGAAAGCCTGAATTTCTTTACCCTACAGTCCACCTCAGGGTTTCTGCCATATAGTCTATACATTATATACAATTCTAAGCAAACAAACAATGCAGCCATGGCCCACAAAAGCAAATACATCAATATAACAAAATACAATATAACAAAATACACAGAACACAAATAAGTCCAGGCAGGGCACCAACAAGTGCAAAAACAATTATTGGTACAGCAGATGAGCCACCAAATCTGCTGCCGAAGGCACTGCTCATACGGGGAAATCACACACGGCATCTGCTATAACACCCAGGAGCCGTCAGGCTTCCTGGCCTCTCTGGCTGTAGTCCGCTACAAGGCACACACAGCATCCACCCCAGGATGCACTAGCTGGGATTGGCAATTTTATTCTGTTGGGGTAATCGCCAACCTCGGTTCTGTCTGCAGTCGCTCCAACACTCGGCCTTCACAGCCACCCATGCGACTCACAACCCTGCTCTCAAGCCAACCACTGCACAAGCACATGGTTTGGGATCAAACTTTGCATTTGGCTTGGCTCCACCCAAGCCACATTCCCCACCCGTCCCCCAAGACGGCCTCCTCAGCTCCTCACCCTCAATAAGAATGAGCAGGGCATCACCCATAGGTGATTTTACGAGACTCACAGGGCTTCAGCATACCCAGGCTGCTTAACAGCCGCTTTAGGGCTTCTCAACTTAGCATCAGTACCAGCTTTTGCCACCTTAGTGGCTTTTCTCCTCCACCTGGCCACTGGGCATACACAGGCTGCTTTGGCCATCTAGGCCCACTGGCACCCCCAGATTCTCAAAAAATAACATAACCTGCTAAGGTCCTCCGCCTTCTGGCGGGATTGTCAGTCCAAAATCATCAGTTCATCAGTCTATCAGTCCATTGGCCTCTCCCTGCTTCAGCAATGGCCTGCTGCCTCAGGGGTCATTGGCTGGTCCTTTCCGGTGTCGTTGGCTGGTCCTATCCGGTGTCGTTGGCTGGTCCTTTCCGGTGTCGTTGGCTGGTCCTTTCGGGCGTCTCCTTCACGCCAGGTCTCATCCTGTAGCTCGTGGACGTATCCATCTTCTATACCGCCATGGTGCCTCCAGCGTCGTCACAGGCAAAGTCTGTTCTCCTTAGTCCCTCCAGGTCTTCGGAGGGCTCCAATACCCGTCTGCATGGATCTTGCCGACATACGCCAATTGTAAGGACAGGACTGGATACAGTGCAGGTTTTCTGATCCCATGCAGATCGGGTAAAGGAGGAGTCAGAGTCCTCAGTAGTTTTGCAGGTTTTTTATTGGGGTTCACCAGGCATATGGCAGGCAGGGGTGCTGGCTGGGGGGCTGGGAGGCTGGCAGGCCTCCCAGCCCCCAGCAAGTCCTCACTCTATCTGGGCTCTCTAGCGTTCGTTCTGCTGCTTCTCGGCTTCGGCTTCGGCTTCGGCGGCTGCGGCTGCTGGTGCTGGTGCTGCTGCTGCTGGCGTCCCCCGTGACGCCGCCCTTAAAAGCACAGTCTTAGCTCAGCTGAATCCCATCTACCTATGCCCACACCCTATTCCAGGTGCCTGCCATCAGGCATGCATTCAGGACAAGGATCCATCATCTATCCTGATGGCGGGAGGGCAGAAAAGCCTGATATTTTCTTTACCCTACAATTAGGTAAGTAGAAAAAAAAGTATATTTCTTTTTCACATTGTGACTTACACTGTGTACATAAGTGTCCATAAAACTTTGTAGTTAAGAGTCCAACAGACAAAGAAGGGCCAGACAAATGATCCCAGAATCACTGCAGTGATTTTCCATGAAGAAGATGGGGCAGCAACATCTATGGAAAAGGAGGAATATAGCTTATGACATCAGTTTATAAATGTTTGTCAGAGTTCACCTTCTCTATCATGTGTAGTAAACTACAAAACACAGCTCACACCCAATTAATAGGGAAAAGAAAGGTAATCTATAAAGCATTGCTCATTTTGAGTGTGTTAGCTCAAGTCAAAAACATTAAGGTGAAATGAATTCTAAAGAGGACGTACGCCTGTGTCCATGGGGAGACAGGACACACGCTCCACTCACTTTGTCAAATCAGAGGGAAGGAGGCAGCTGTGGAACACTAATGAATTTTAATAAGATCTTCAAGGTAAGAGCCGGTTATCATGAGATTAGAATTCCTTGCACCTGTAAGCCATGGGGAGTTCACTGTATTGCTATCAGAATTTGTTGATTTCCACTGGGGGCTCATGGAAAGAGGGGAGAATTTCAGAAGACCTAAGAGACCCCCCTCTGTGGCACACATCCTCAGGGACTGCCAACATTGGTTAAGGGGAGTGAGCCAAACTGGGGGCCATAACGCCCTTTTTTTTTTTTTTTTTTTTTTTAGTTTTTTTTTTTTTTTTTTAATAGAGGCATGTTTTATTTATTTATTATTTGTTTGTTCATTTGTTTTGTTTATACATGCACTGGGTACAGTCAGAAGCGCGGGAGGGTGAGAGAATTCACCAGAGCCAGAGCGGGAGCAGAACAGGCAGAAGGACCGAAGTACACTGCTGAGGGGAGCAGCGGGTGGCAGGAGAGGTCTGCGCACCATGTGGGACCCTCCTCCGGTGGCCGGGAGCAGCCGGGAATCGAACCAGCGCTGCAGAGGCTGCGGGCAGCTTCGCAACCCAGCGCTCTACCGCTGCGCCACCGGGGAGGCCCCATAACGCCCTTTTGAAGAAGGATGAATTAAACATTTCATTAGTATATCATATGTCAATAACATCTGGTAAAAAAAGAAAGTAATCAAAAGTAGGATTTTTATTTTTTCAGTGTTGTCTCAGTTCAGATACTGATGTTTTATATTATACAAGTTCACTTAATTACAATAGACTTGAGATCATCCTCATAAAATATGCAACTAAAATATTAAATTCATTCCTGTTTTTATACAGGAATGTAGTTATTTTGGTAGTCACTGTTCTATCTTGAAACCCTATAAAAATCAATAGATATAAAAAAAGATCAATAGATAAATTAAAATGTTTCCTAAAAATACAGAATGTGAGAGAAGAAAATAATTGATTAGGGCTGAAAAAAAGTTTTGAAAGACAGATCTTCATTTCACAATATGAAGTCAAATATTTATCATTGTATTGCTCCATTTTAGTTGTAGGTGTCTAGTGAGATACACATCAAGGAATGAATTTGAAGTCACAGAAAAGGCAGAAAAAACAGAGCTCCTTGGTAGATTAGCTGAGTCACTATTCTCTGGGAGGAGAGAAGATTTTGGACTTCCCAAGGAAAGATGGAGTTTCAAAAGGTAAGCACTTAACTTCAATTATGCCATTTAAATATCAGAACTTCACATTGGGAAAAAAATACATTCTACCTTGTAGTGTTCTTTTGGTATTGATGTACACATGAGAAACTATAAATTGAGAAAAATTTAAAGGTATTTTAAAATAAATAATGGTGAAGTATATGTTTTGTATATATTTATGCATATACCTACACACAATGCTTTCATTAATAAAGTTTCTATATAGATGTGATGGAAATAACATAAACTGCCAGACAAACTGTTCATTAGGGATAAAAAAAAATTCTCAATCATCATAGGCAGTGTCTAGTACAAAGAACTTTTTTTTAAATATTGTTAAGAATATAGTAAGAAAAATTAGAAGACAATTCCTATTAATCACTTTCCTTTCTCTGTAAAAGATAAACATTTAAATTAACTGTGGATTTGTGTGAGCATGAACATGCACAATCTTGTATATTTTAATAATATAATTTTTAAAATGAAAAGGTAGACAGCACACCTACCTTTATGGGTATGTTCAGATGGACCTTTTTTTTTGGTGTTTTAAGTTCTTGTCTTCTCTCTGGCTGTGATGGACATTGCAGTCGCAAATCTGAGTAAGTTATTTCACTCATTACTGAAATGTAGAAAGATGAGAAAATAAATAGAAAAATATATTTTCAATAAGTGTAAATGAAGAATTAGTAAGTAAAATTGGTATGAAAAATGTTAAATTTATCTAAAAAGTTAATATTTTATACTAAGTAAAGTTTAGCTAAGATGAAATATAGTAAGTAAAATTAGAAGACACTTTCTATTAATCATTTTCCTTGCTCTGTAAAAGAGAAACATTTAAATTAACTGTGGATGTGTGTGAGCATGAGCACGCACAATCTTGTATACTTTAATAATATAATTTCTAAAATGAAAAGGTAGACAGCATACCTACCTTTATGGGTTTGTTCAGATGGACCTTTTCTTTTGGTTGTTTAAGTTCTTGTCTTCTCTGTGGCTGAGATGGACATTGCAGTCGCAAATCTGAGTAAGTTATTTCACTCATTACTGAAATGTAGAAAGATGAGAAAATGAATAGAAAAATATATTTTCAATGAGTGTAAATGAAGAATCAGTAAGTAAAATTGGTATGAAAAATGTTAAATTTATCTTAAAAATTAATATTTTATACTAAACAAAGTCTAGCTAAAATGAAATCTGGAAATATTTTCCTTTGTTATAACATTTTAGGAAATTTGAAAGGAATCGATGTGAGATTTTTTTTTCTCTACCAGAAGATAATAAACCCAAATTCCTATAATCAAAAGAAACATCCTGTGGGAAGATTAATTATGATTTATCCTATTGAATTTTGAATTTCCTTGTTTGCTTTCTTTGAACCCGTATTTCACATAACTTAACAATTTCTAAATGGCATAAAATGTATCAGCAAATAAGTGATAATATGGGGAATATAACCAAAATGAAAATGCATACATTGTGCAAAAAGGAAAATGATGTAAGAATTATATAAAATAAAATCTTAATAAAAAATAATAATAATAAAGTGATAAAAAGAAATAATATTTAAAATAGATTCTTTAAAGACTCTTAACACACCTGATTTTCCTCCTAGGACCTCTCTTTTTAACCTATCTTTTCTCCTGAACTTTCCCACTCTCTGAACCATTCTTTTCTTTTTTTTTTTTTCCAAATCACATCTACACATACAGATATATATATATATAGATTGTTTAAAAATTTAATACACTTATGTATTATTGTAAGAAATATATACATATGAATATTGAATAAGCAATTTGTCTTTAACTATAAATCTTTAATTTCATTCAACTTCATTTCATCAAAATTCTAAACAAACATATGTTGAGAGAATAAATACATGAGAAATTATAATTACCTGATGTTTAGAAGAAAATGTCTGATCTTTTGAAGAGTGTGTATCTATATCCTGGGAAGAAGCATGCGCAAGCTCTTATTAAAGAAGTTGGAATTTAAAATTTTGACAGTCCATAGTATGGAATTAGAGACCAGAACAGAAGATAAGAAGAGAAATAAAATGCACAGGCTAATAATGCCTTTGACTCTCCTATGAGACACTCTAATAGGTGAGAATAGAAGTCAAGAGTAAGTGAGCTCTGGATGCAACCACACAGGAAACTTTCTGCTGCTCAATTTAGCTCTGCGTCATCTCTAGATTGGGCCTTTCTTCAGTCTTACTTAAGTTACACAAGATACCCAACATTTTCATAATGACCAATCCCCTTCATTCAATCTCTCATTATCAAGGAAATAATTGAATATTGTTAATTAGTAGTTTCAGATATGTTTATTAATTTCAATATACTTTATTACATTATAAATTCAATCAGTATTTTGGAAATATTCTTTGAGCACTTTTCTGCTGTCTCTTGCTGACCCTTTCAATTCTAGAGCAGGTGCTGTAGTTCATCACTAGATGGTGTATGTGTGACCTGTCTCAGACCCCTCCACATTTCTTGTTATTTTTGGTTTTATTTGTTTGTCTTGTCATTATTGTCTGTCTATCAATTCCCAAGAATCATCTTTATCAGTCATGTCACAGAAAGAAACCACCAGACCAATATGAACTAATCATTGACTTATTCACATTTGAATCAAATGTAATTTTTCAAAATTATTTTATTCTTTGGGTGATGGAAAACATCTTAACATTTTTACCATCTCATTAGCTTAAATTAGTTTAAAATTATATTCATTTTATCCTTCAACATTTTTAAAGATTTTAGCTAACAGATCTGGGTCATTTCTTCATCATCTGCAGGAAAATAACCATATTTCATGCTACTAATATTCACATAAATAAGTAATATGTGGACAAAAGGTCAATAACTATTTTGAAACAATGTAAAAAATTTAGGGAAAGGGTAAATAAAATGCCATGAACTATAAGAAAGTATGAGAACTTTATGAATAAATAAATTTCAAAGGAAGAAGCATTTTTGACCTCAAATATTTAACTTCCTATTCAATTTTTAAATTTTGTATTAAAATAAACTGTAGTAAATATGTATATCTGATAAATATAAATAATTATAAAGTATTTATGAAAATCTGATGTTGTTACACACATGAAGACAGAAAGCATAAAAATTACAGATTTAACTATTAAAAATCAAAATCAGGGCTCCCTGGTGGC